>NC_070583.1:39499139-39866639 GCF_027409825.1 Scomber japonicus | reverse complement strand
ATCAGCTGTGGATCAGGTGTGGATCAGGTTTGGATCAGCTGTGGATCAGGGGTGGATCAGGTGTGGATCAGGTTTGGATCAGGTGTGGATCAGGGGTGGATCAGGTGTGGATCAGGTGTGGATCAGCTGTGGATCAGGTGTGGATCTGGTGTGGATCAGCTGTGGATCTGGTGTGGATCAGAGGTGGATCTGATGTGAATCAGCTGTGGATTAGGTGTGGATCAGGGTTCAACAGGGTTAGGGTTGACACTGTAAATATTCACTCAGCATGAACTTCGTCTTCATCAATAAAAGCTTTTGAAACCTATGAAATTATTATTAATGATTATTAATGATTATTAATGTTCTTCAGTTTAAGATCAAAACTGTCTTTTCACACTTTGATATCTGACTGTTTCATATAAATATACATTATATTATATTATTACACTAACCCTAACCTAATACTAACCTAATGCTAACCCTAATAATAACCTAACCTAACCCTAACAATAACCTATTACTAACCCTAACGCTAATACTAACCTAATATATTATAACACTAACTGTAACTTCACTGTTTCTCTTTCAGCTGCTGATGAATCTCCAATAGACACAAACCTGATCGAGTTTGACACACAGTAAGAAACCGTCTCTCTCTCTCTCTCTCTCTCTCTCTCTCTCTCTGACTCTGTCTCTCGCTCTCTCTCTCTTCCTGTCTCTCTCTCTCTCTCTCTCTCTCTCTCCTCCTGTCTCTCTCTCCTCCAGCTGCTGATGTGATTGCCTGTTAATGTGTTCATCAATAAGCTTTCAGCATCAGTGTGATTGATGGACTCGTCTCCTGAGTTTCTGTCTTAATGCATCTTAATGGTTCATTGTGTGAGAGCAGCAGGAAATGGACAGGAAGTGATCTGTAGTCAGCAGAGAGAGAGAGAGAGAGAGAGAGACAGAGAGAGAGAGAGAGAGAGAGAGAGAGAGAGAGAGAGAGAGAGAGAGACAGAGAGAGAGAGAGAGAGAGAGAGAGAGAGGGAGAGAGAGAGATAGAGAGATAGAAAGAGAGAGACACAGGGAGAGAGAGAGAGAGAGAGAGAGAGAGAGAGAGAGAGAGTGAGAGAGGAAGATTCTGATATATATTTATAGTTATTATAAAAGAGGAAAACTAGAAACTCTGCTAGGCTTCTCTTACATAATCATATATATTAATTATGGCCCATAACGCCCACGCCCACACCCCCCCTCCTTTCCCTTAGCGATGATGACATCATCTTCGAGGACTTCGCCCGCCAGCGGCTGATTGGAGCGAAGGACGATGAAGACGAGGAGCCGGTGGATTCTCCCAAACTGGAGGACAGATAGAGGCGAGGAGGACCAGAGGTTACCTTAGGTCAACCAGTCTGGACCCTTTAAACACTCGTTCATGTCCGTCCTCTCTGCGTCCAAGACGTCCGTCGTGTTTTCAGAAGGAGGAAGTGTCGTTGGGCGGCGCGGCGTCGTCATGGCGACGGCTGACAGCATGCCTCTGATGTCACTTTGTTGTGTGTGTTTGCATTCAGGAGTGTCGCTCCGTTCAGGTTCGTTTCTGTGTCGTTTTAGAGGCTCTTCATTAACACTGCCGATCAGCTGATGGCCCGCCTCCGTCTGCAGGAAACCAAACTCAGAGAGCCAATCAGCTGAGAGCATCCGGCCGCGTCTGCATGAAACACTTCCTGATTAAATAACATCAGTAAACTTTCTGATTAAATATCATCAGTAAACTTTCTGATTAATCTGAGACATTTGTTCTTGTTGATCATTCCTCAAATCATCTTCAGTTTAACCTTTATCTCTTATATTTTAGACTTCCTGCTTCTTTAACACATTATCTCTTTTATTTTAGACTTCCTGCTTCTTTTGCTGCTTTGAGACAAAACAAAATAAATCTGATGAAAAACTTTAATATTTCTCAAATGAAGAAACCAGAAGATTCTCAGGAATTAAACATTCAAAACATTCAAAGTTCAAAACACACAAAGTGACATTATAACAGTATTACAGTTATTATATTATATCTTTATTACATTATGACATTATCACAGTATAACAGTATTACAGTATAATATTATTACATTATATCTTTATAATATAAATAACATGAAATCACTGAACGATGATTTGGAAAATGATCAGCTGGGATGTAAACAGGAAGTATTAATTAAAAAAGTTTAAATAAATAAATAATTAAACCCCGTCAGTATAAACAGTTGTTTTTAATTTAACATCCAAAGTAACAAAGTTTTATTAGTTTGTGTGTGTGTATGTGTGTAAGTGTGTGTGTATGTGTGTGTGTGTGTGTGTGAGAGAGTGTGTGTCTGTCTGTGTGTGTGTGTGTGTGAGAGAGTGTGTGTCTGTCTGTGTGTGTGTGTGTGTATGTGTGTGTTAAATGAGAGCAGACTGTTTCTTTATGAATTAACATTATTTTCACTGTAATATGAATTTTTCAGCATTAAGATCAAAAACACAAAATGTTAATTTTAGTTTTAATTTGAAAGGGCCGACAGGAAACTGTATTTACTGCATCTTTAATAAAAAGACATTTGTGGCCACCTGTGTGTTTGTTTTTGCTTCATGACGTTTTTAATATAAATGAAACTGTTGAGATAATAATGAGACTTTAATGTATAATAATATACACGATACAGAGCTAAGTACCAAGATTAAACTGCATGTCAACGTTCGCTCATCAAGATTTATAGTCTGAAATTTGTGTTTCTGCTTTTTATGATTAAAACCTGCTGAGGATGTTTATTATGGTCCTCTGGCGCCCCCTACAGGACACATTTAGTAGTTTTAGTATTTAATAAGAGTTTATTTAATATGAAGAAACAGTGAAATGATTATTAATTGTAATAAAGCTCAGCCTGTATTAAGGTAGAAACCCGCTCTGAGCTTAAAACTGAATATAATTTATCTAAATAATATTACATACAAACAATACAAAATAAAATAAAGGAAATCATTAAAATACAAAACAAAAGAAAAAATAAATGAATTCACAAAACAGTTTAGTTTAGTGTCTGCAAAGAATCCGGTAAATAACTGTGACATGAAAGGATCATCAGTAGATTTAAAGCTTCACTCAGGAATTTTAACTTAAAAATAAAAAATAAAAGTACATATTTGAAAAATATTAATATAAAAAATAGACAGTACAGTGGAGCGGTTGCATCACAATGATTTCCGAAAGTTTCTATTTTCTATTTTATTAGATATATGACCCATAAGATATTACAGTAAGAGAGAGAAAACACTAATCCTCCTAATAATCTAATAATCTAATAATCCCACAGATCTAGTTTCTCTTCAGGTGAGATTCTCATCAATTAAAATCTAATTTATACTTATGTTACAGTAAAACATGATGATTTAATTATTATATATATATATATATATATAGATATATAGATATATAATTATTATTATTATATTAGCAGAAACCAGATACAGGTGATGCTAAACGTAATAAAGCAGATTTATAAACATCTCTAGTCTCTGAACAGACATTTCATTAAATATCAGAGTTCTCATCATAAAAAGGACAATACAGAAGAAGATGTGACTCATTTACTGCTGACTTCCTGTTCTCAGCTTTGACTTCCTGTTCTCAGCTTTGACTTAAGATCCAGAGTCATAACCAAGCTTTAAAAAACATTAAATATTGAATCTATCTTAAAGGTTTTTCAAATGATTCTGTTATTTATTTATTTCCTTTAATGTAAAAGTGGAAGTTTAACGTCTCACCAGGATCAGATCCAGAGTTTAACTCTCACCAGCTGGTTTAATGTCTCACCAGGATCAGATCCAGAGTTTAACTCTCACCAGCAGGAGAAACTTTCACCGTTTTCTTCGCTCTTAGTTTGAAAAGTCGATAAAATCCGTTTCTGATTTCTTTGGTGCGAACTCCGTAGATGACGGGGTTGACGGTCGCCGGCAGCAGGATGTACATCAGCCCCATGAAGCTGTTGGCGTCGGTCGGTATGGAGATGTTCAGGTTGTGAGAGAGGAAGGTGACGCTTCCGATCAGGTAGAAGCTCATCATGACCATCAGGTGAGTCCCGCAGGTGTGGAAGGCCTTCCAGCGGTCGCCCGCCGAGCGCAGCACCACGCTCAGGATCCTCACGTAGGAGAAGCAGATCAGAGGGATGTCCACTCCCACGAAGCAGACGATCACCGCCACGCCAGCCGCCCGGCTGCGCTCGGTGAAGCCGCAGGCCAGGCTGACCAGAGCCATGTGGTCGCAGTAGCAGTGCCGGATGGTGTTAGAACCACAGAACCGCAGAGAACCGGCCAGACTCACCAGCGTGGCCATGACGGAGCCGCTGCGCACCGCGATGACGAGCAGCAGCTTCACCCACGCGGACCGGCCCACGAGCTCCGCGTAGCGCAGCGGCCGGCAGACGGCTACGTAGCGGTCCAACGCCATGGCGAGCAGCAGTGTGGACTCCACCGAGGACAGGAAGTGAGTGACGAACATCTGAGTCAAGCAGCTGGCCAGCGAGATCCGGTCCAGGTCCAGAAGCAGACCGAGCAGCGTGTTGGGGACGATGGCGGTCACGGCCAAGACGTCCACGGCGCAGAGCGAGGCGATGAGGACGTACATGGGGCCGTGCAGAGTCCTGGAGCTGCGGATCACATGACCCAGCACGCAGTTCCCCAGCAGAGCCGCCAGGTAGCAGACGCTCAGCGGCAGAGCCAGCAGCCGGACCTGGTTCAGGCTCCGCACGGCCGGGAAACCATCAAACACGAAGCTGCTGTGGGAGAAATTCCTGCTGAGAGACTCTGACATGCTGCACACACACACACACACACACACACAGAGACACACACACACACACACACAGAGATACACACACACACACACACACACACACACACAGTATATCTATGATCTATCGACACTGATAAACACTTTTAATAAACTGTTTTCAAACACCTTTTGACTTTTTAACATAGTGCTGTTTAGTTGGTGGCGTACCTGAAGAAATCTAAAAAAGTCCCTGTTGTTGAGACCATGTAGGTTCAATATGAGGAGAGACCCCGGCTAACCCATCCCCTATAGTTGGGGCAAAGTCAGGATCATAGCAGCACCATTTCAGAATCTCTTCTAACATATCATTTCTAGTGATAACGTTTAACCACGTCTTCAATGATAAACTCATCCATTTATTTCTTTTATGTCTTTTATCTCCTATTCCTGCTTTAATTTTCATCGTCCTCGATATGTTTCCTTCCATCTTGCTTTGTAATCTGAGACGCACCAACAGAACAGGATCCTTAACTGGGCCGATATGTAGTAATCTTTTAGGCAAGGAAGACCCAGTCTACCCTTATTTTTTGATAATTGAAGAGTTTGGAACCTTATTCTCGTTTTTCCCCTGCCAAATGTAACGGGTTCTGGTTCAGGGTTCTGGTTCTGGTTATGGTTCTGGTTCAGGGTTCGGTCTGAAGCTTTTCTACTCTAACTGCTCCTGGATGAGAATAATAACCAGACGGGACGAGTACACGATTTATTTCCAGTGTTCAAAAGCCAGAATTTGGCTTCTGACAAGGTCCCGAACAATTGCAAACTGTGAGAAAACCGTAACTCCTGTCCAAAAACCGAAAACACCGTGAGAGACACAGAAGCCGGCAGATTCTGACAGTGTTTATTTTATTCTTAAAATGAGCGAGTAAGCTCAGTGTGAACACAGAGTGAGATACTTTTTAAAAAAGACAATTACATTAGGGTCAATGGGGAGCGAGACAGGTATTGCTGCCGGTCTCGGCCCCCCCGTTTAAATTTTGTGCAGACCCCGCCTGTCAACGTCACATTTTATGAATCCCAACACCTATGTCTACATTTTGACCAAAAATTATTTGTCTCCTTTTTACGGTTTGGCCGTGAGCTCGAGTTAAAAATAAAAATGAAGGTTATTTTTTACTGCTTCTCACACTCTAGCTAACTGCCGCTTCCACTCTAACTTTGAAGAAAAAGTGATTTCCACTCCTCGTTTGACTGCTCATAGTTTGAAAAGTTTACATGTTATGGAAAAACAGTTTGGTGTTTTTGAGAGAGCACAAATTTTCCTCCGTTTTAAAGTTTGAATCACGTTTTTACATGCATGTATGAGAGAGCTAGCCGACTCTGCTTTTGGGGTTTTTCAAAACATTCCCATTCATTTCCAATGGAGAAACCTCCCGGTTTATTGGGAATAACTTATAATAATAACTTATTATATATTATTAAACATTATTATATATTATTATACATTATTATATGTTATTAAACATTATTATATATTATTAAACATTATTATATATTATTATACATTATTATATATTATTAATCATTATTATTAATAATGTTAGAGATCATTAACTTCATATAACAGACCTTAACCCATCAGGAGAGACCCTAACCCTATTTCACCCTGAGAACATTAAACTGTTTAACATAAGAAAACATGTGAAGGGTCTTACCTGCCATCGCTCATCAGGAGAGACCCTCACCCTCAGTCATCAGGACGGACCCTAACCCTCAGTCATCAGGAGAGACCCTAACCCTAACCCTCAGTCATCAGGATGGACTCTAACCCTCAGTCATCAGGACGGACCCTAACCCTCAGTCATCAGGAGAGACCCTAACCCTCAGTCATCAGGATGGACCCTAACCCTAACCCTCAGTCATCAGGATGGACCCTAACCCTCAGTCATGAGGACGGACCCTAACTCTCAGTCATCAGGACGGACCCTAACCCTAACCCTCAGTCATCAGGAGAGACCCTAACCCTAACCCTCAGTCATCAGGACGGACCCTCACCCTAACCCTCAGTCATGAGGAGAGACCCTAACCCATCAGGAGAGACCCTAACCCTGAGAACATTAAACAGTTTAACATCAGAAAACACGTGAAGGGTCTTACCTGCCATCGCTCATCAGGAGAGACCCTAACCCTCAGTCATCAGGACAGACCCTGACCCTAACCCTAACCCTCAGTCATCAGGACAGACCCTAACCCTAACCCTCAGTCATCAGGACGGACCCTAACCCTAACCCTCAGTCATCAGGACAGACCCTAACCCTAACCCTAACCCTCAGTCATCAGGACGGACCCTAACCCTCAGTCATCAGGAGTGATCCTAACCCTCAGTCATCAGGACAGACCCTAACCCTCAGTCATCAGGACAGACCCTAACCCTCAGTCATCATGACAGACCCTAACCCTCAGTCATCAGGAGAGACCCTAACCCTCAGTCATCAGGACGGACCCTAACCCTCAGTCATCAGGACGGACCCTAACCCTCAGTCATCAGGACGGACCCTAACCCTCAGTCATCAGGACGGACTCTAACCCTCAGTCATCAGGACGGACCCTAACCCTAACCTCTAACTCTAACTCTAACCCCAGCCCCCTCCTCGGTTCGTCTTTAAGTCAAAGTCCGGACGTCCCGCTGGGTTTGAACTTCAGGCTCAGCCAATCAGGACCAACGTTTGAACTTCAGGCTCAGCCAATCAGGACGGACGTCAGGAAGCTGCGATGATGCAACATTAAAATAAAACCATCAGTGTTATAAGGTCTGGTCTTCTGTCATCATATTATTATTATTATATCACTCATTTCTCATTGAGAACTCTGTGTTCTTATCTGGAATAATATTACTACTACTAATATTAATAATAATAATAATATTCATAATAATAATAATAATATTAATAATAATAATATAATAGTGAATTGTTGTTTTATTAAGTTTAAATTCTTCAGAGTTTATTTATCGTGAGCCGAAACTTCTCACTGATATTCTCTCTAAACGTTTATCAGATGAAACAATGATTTCACATTAAATCAGTAACTGAGAGGAGGGAGGGAGGGTTAGGGGGGTTAGGGTCTCTCCTGATGACTGAGGGTTAGGGGGGTTAGGGTCTGTCGACTCCTCTGAGGTTTCACTGTGTGTTGTTGTTGCTCCTCGAAGGTAATTGGCTCGGAGCTCAAACCGCTAATTAACAGCTGAGACACACAAAACTTTATTAAATAAACTAAAGTAAGAACAATGTGGCATAAACAGGATATTCATATGTAATGTTCAGCTTTACAGGAATAAATACATATATTTATGTACTACATTAAACCTTTAATATAATTTACTGTTTGACTTAATATTTTAAGTTTAATGTTTTATATCATAATTGTGACTCATAAAGTGAGAACGTTCATATTTTATATCTAAAACATTAAAACGTTGATTCAAACAATGATTAAAAGTTTTATTCACAGCTTATAATGTTTATAACTTTAACTTCTTACATTCAAATCCTGACTTTCACAGAACTGATAAATATTACTTCTCATAGTTTGTCAGTAATTTAAATTATTGTCTCAAAATGTTTATATATATAAACATATCATGATATAATATATCATAACACTTAAATGTTAACTAATATTTTAACTTCTTCTCATCTCAGAACTTTTCATATTTTATTATTTTAACTGAAACATTAAAACTTATTATAATATAACTATGATGTAATCTTTAACAGGTCAGCGTCTTCAGGATGTGCTGCCGGATCTCGGCGGTCCGGACTCCGTAGACGATGGGGTTGAAGCAGCTCGGGAACAGAAGATACAAGCTGCTGAAGAACACACGAACCCAAGCAGGAAGTCCGTTTCTGATCCGGTACGACAGGAAAGCCACGAGTATGATGACGATGCTGACGCTCAGCACCACCATGTGAGTCACACAGGTGTGCAGCGCTTTCGCGCCCGACTTCCCGGATCCCAGCGCAGAGCTGAAGATGACGACGTAGGAGGCGATGATGAAGAGGAAGTCGGCCACGGGGATGAAGAACACGGAGATCAGGCCCACCAGGCTGTTGACTGCGGTGCTGCCACAGGCCAGCTCCACCAAGGCCATGTGCTCACAGAAACAGTGATTGATCACGTTAACGGAGCAGAACGGCAGCGCTCCCGCCAGAACCACCACCAGCGCCACCATGAGGACGTTCCTAACCACCAGCGGAATCACAAACCGCAGGAATCCGGGCACCGCCATGCGCTGGTGGTAGTACAGCGGCATGCAGATGGCAAAGTACCGGTCCAGAGCCATCCACAGCAGCAGAGTGGACTGAAAGGCTCCCAACAGATGGACAAAGTAGATCTGAACCAGGCAGCTGACCAGAGAGATCCCCCTCCAGTCGAACAGGAAGCTGAGCAGCATGTTGGGGATGAAGAACAGCGGCAGGCTCACGTCTACGCAGGCCATGCCGGCTATGAGCACGTACATGGGCGAGTGGAGGCTCCTCTGAGAGGCGACCACGTACAGCAGCATGGAGTTAGCAGACAGCGACACCACCAGCATGATGAAGAACGGGACGAAGAGGACGGGACGAAGAGCTCCGAGCTCACTGAAGCCGTCCAGGATGAACAGCTGGTGAGACGTGATGTTCTCCGCCTGCCGCTCCATCCTCCGCTCCTCCCAAAACAACCTGAACACAAACACGGTTAAAGTTCAGTCACTTCTTCACGCTGATGTTCTCTGACAGACGATAAACATCAACCAGCAAACAACGAGACACATAAAATATCAGCAATAAACAAGTAAATATAAATAAGAGCAGGTCAGATTTAAATGCACAGTCTGTACTATTACACATTTAATGAATTCATCCAGCAGCTAACTGAGTGTTGATGATGTTTGAGGGTTAGGGGTTAGGGTGCTTCAGTACAGCAGGGTTAGGGGTTAGGGTGCTTCAGTACAGCAGGGTTAGGGGTTGGGGGTTAGGATGCTTCAGTACAGCAGGGTCAGGGGTTAGGGGTTAGGGTTGGGGGTTAGGGTGCTTCAGTACAGCAGGGTTAGGGGTTAGGGTTAAGGTGCTTCAGTACAGCAGGGTTGGGGGTTAGGGTTAAGGTGCTTCAGTACAGCAGGGTTGGGGGTTAGGGTTAAGGTGCTTCAGTACAGCAGGGTTGGGGGTTAGGGTTAAGGTGCTTCAGTATAGCAGGGTTAGGGGTTAGGGGTTAGGAAGCTTCAGTACAGCAGGGTTAGGGGTTAGGGTTGGGGGTTAGGGTTGGGTCAAACACACACAGGTTGGATTATTTTCACTGTCTCACAAACAACAGTCACTATTTGCACAAAATCAACTTTGGAAATGATTAGAAACATTCTGTAATGCAAATGTTAACAGAAAAGCCTCTAAAACCCAACCATCAGTCAGTCAGAGACGAGTTAACAGATATTTATATGATGATAAACACAGAGGACCGATGTGAGCCTGTTGTCTTTACTGAGCAGACACTGATCTCATATCAACAAAAACACTAATCTCAGATGTAGCTTAGGGTCAGGAAAAACACTAAGAAGTGATATTCAGTAAGTTTAAGCATTTAACTCATATATATCCATCCTGGCAGAGATCTGTGTTTCATCTACAGGCTGACAGAGGTTTCACATATAACAAATATAACACACATATAACACACATCTAATGAAAACTTATAATAATAAAACTTTCCTTCTAGATTCAGTTTTCTGTATTTTGTAAAAACAAACAAGCAAAATTGAAGTCCATCGAGTTTCTGAAACAAATTCATTTAAATTCTAAACATGTTAAACATCTTCACTGCTCTGTAGACACATATATTCATAGTTTACAGCTGTGCTTGTCATTTTACCTTCAGACCTGAAATGAACACATGAAACATGAAACAAGCAAACTGAAGTCTGCTCGGCTCATTCAGCAGCAGCAGGAAATGTTCCACTCATCACTTTCCTTTCTCTGGTTTAGTCTCAAATGACTGAAAGGCAAACATTTTAAAAACATTTTAAAAACATTTTAAAAACATTTTAAAAACATTTTGATCAGAAATCAGAAAGAAGAGAGCAGCTGTGGAGAGTCCAGAGGAAGCTGCTAGTGTCTGTTAGTGTCTGTTAGCTGTGGAGAGTCCAGAGGAAGCTGTTAGTGTCTGTTAGTGTCTGTTAGCTGTGGAGAGTCCAGAGGAAGCTGTTAGTGTCTGTTAGCTGTGGAGAGTCCAGAGGAAGCTGTTAGTGTCTGTTAGCTGTGGAGAGTCCAGAGGAAGCTGTTAGTGTCTGTTAGCTGTGGAGAGTCCAGAGGAAGCTGTTTGAGATGATCAGTCGGAAACAAACATCATGAAGCATTTTAACATTTTTAACATTTTAACATTTTAACCAACAAACCTCACAGAGACTAAACACATTGCACTACATTCAGCCTGGACATTATTATTATACACATCATACTACTACTAATGATAATAATAATGATAATGATAATGATAATAATGATAATAATGATAGTGATAATACTAAGACAGCAGATCTCTGACAGACTCAGGAGTTAAACCTGAAGAGCTGCTGACACGTTTCAGCTCTGCAGGAAACTAACAGCAACTTTGACTTGTTTATGATTTCATGTCTGTCCCCGTCTGCAGTGATGATGATGATGATGATGTCAGAAGCCGACTCTGTCCCTGCTGAACGCCGACGCTGTCATTGGCTGCAGAGACAAAGTTCGACACCTCTTCATTTTATCGATGTGATGATTCAAAAATCAGAGAAATAATAACAAAGTGCCTTTAAACAGGTTAAAGTGATCTGGGGTTATCTTATTATTTCCTTTTTTCTTTTCTTTTAAAGATCTTTTTTCGGCATAGACGCCTTTATTCGAGAGAGAGGGGGGGGGGGGACATGCAGCAAAGGACCTCCGGCCGGGATTCGAACCGGGTCGGCTGCGTGTATGGGTCTAACCACTTGACCACCTGCACACCATTTTTTTTTTTTTAAGTATATTTTTTCAGGCTTTTTGCCTTTAATGTCCAGGTTAGTAGAGATAGACAGGAAACAGGAGGCAGAGAGGGGGGAATGACATGCAGGATAGGACCGCTTAATGCAGGATTTGAACCGGGGTCGCCTGCAGTGAGGACCTCAACACATGGGGCGGGTACTCTACCCACTGAGCACCATTTTTATTATTTCCTTTCATTTACAGTGTTAAATGATTAGCAGCAGTGTCTTAATGTTTGGGTTCATTCTGTTAGATTTGTACTTTTAATATTATTATCAGTTTGTTGACGGCAGATTCAGTCTCGTGGAGGTCAGGGGTCAACAGTCCGGTCTCCCAGGTGTGAGTGGGACCAGCTGCTCATATGAGCCAACTTTGGGAGGATGGTTATGATGACTGGACACAGCAGGAGAGGGAAAGTGTTGAGTGTGATTAAATGCCTGTAATGTAGTGTGTGAATGTCCTTTGACCTGACCCCTGACCCCTGACCCCTGACCCCTGGACCTGTGGCTCACTGGACACAACAGTACCTCTCAGAAACTTTAGCTAGCAGGATGGATCCACACTAAACTTTGTCATTTCTGATACAAACACACACTGTTAGGAGGGTCATTCTGCTGGACTCTGTGGGGTCTTTATGGTGGTCCACAGTAGAACTTCAGGAGCTCAGATAAAACCAACCTGAACTCAACCAATAAAACTTTATTCTTTAAAAATGAGTTGTTCTAACTTCATTTGATGAATCAGGTTGAACTCCAGTGAGGGGCATTTCATCATGTTTACTGTATCTCTGTCCAGTGGGGGGGGGGGTTCATTATGTTTACTGTATCTCTGACAGTAATGAGCCTCAGCGGAGCTCCAGCAGCTCTTTCCATCTGTAACAAACACAAGGCCGGTTCCCCAGAGACTTCTGTGTGGACACTTGGACACCCTGGAGGCTCCAGCCAATTAGGACACTCTGCATCACAGGGGATCATGGGAGGATGCTCTGCTGTCACCATGGTTACGGCTGAAAACAAAGCAGCTTCAGGCCTTCACTCTGGGTGTTTACGCTCCTGTGGTCGACTACAACACAAACTTGTTATTAGAAGATTAGAAATGAGGCAAACTTCACATACAGCAGAGTCTATAACATGAGGTCATCTGGTTTAAAGGACCATTACAAGGTTTTATCCACAAGTCCTGTTTACTTCATATCTCTGATGTTATTAGACAGATATGAATTAATTTCAATAACAATCATCTTGCTGAATACTACTACTACATCAGTTAAAACTATGACTGACTGAGAGTTGCAGCCAGTGGTTATTTGGTGTGTTTAATGTTTAATTTGACCACAGAGGAAATGTCTCCTTATTTAAATCAATGATCAGAGGACAGATGATTTAGTACTATACAGACTGTAAAGGCTCATATAAACCCTGTAATCTTTACTACATTCAAATCTGAAAAAGGAGAAACTTTATAGACCTGAGTAACTAGAAGTTAAGTTGGTCTGTTTTGGCTGTAAAAGCATCTGATGGACTACCAAAGTAAACTTATAATAAAAAGTAGAAAGGAACTATTATGTGAAATGTGTTTAATATAAAATAAACTTGCTCAAATCATAAAAGCCACAGGTTAGAAACACTGAGTTACTAATATTTAAGTTATGAGTTACTATTAATTTACAGAGGTACAAACGAAACCACCATAAAGAAGAGTCAATAAACAGTTTCATAAGGAAAAATAAAACCTCACTGCTGATGAGATGATTCATGGATTGTGTACATGGATTCTCTATTGAAAACAGAATAAAGATTAAATGAAGGAATCTCTGCATATTTGGATTTTGGTGCAATGTGGACACACAATGTTTAATCTGAATAAACTTTGAGAAGAGCAGCAGACGGACTCCTTCATGTCAGCAGAGAGTCAAATACCTCACAGCCTCCCAACAGACCAAACACTTCTCACTGTGATGTGCAGACAGCTTCCTCCTGAATGTCACAAAAACAGAAGAACTCATATTCGATGAAGAAGACGACCCTACACCACATCTGCACCAACAACCAACCAGTGGAGATAGTGAACAATGTCAAAGACCTCGACTCTCTCTGCCAAACCGCAGTATCACCTAGCCCTAACCCTAACCCAGCAAAAACAGATATAAGATCATAAAAATCACCACTACATGCTCCAAAATCACAGCCCCCCCCCCTAAATAAAACATCCAGTAGGTGCAGTATTGGTCACCTGTTTAAGTCTTGTCTAGAAGGTCTGATATGTGACAACACGTTTCCCCCTTAGGGATAAATGAATCTGAATCTGAAAAGTAAGCAGTGAAAACTTTTAATGCACATTTCTTATTTTTTAAATGTATTTAATATTACTCAATACTCAGCTTAGTATGTATTTCATCTGTACAACTGTTGATGTATAACCTCATTCTCATCCGCTGGATTCATTTCGCTAAGATCTATATGAAGTAGCAGCTGGAGGCCAAACCAGAACAGACATGAACAAACATTTACATCCTAATGGCTTCAATGAAAAACACAAACAAGGTCTTTGAACCTGTTTTATGAAAGTCTGAACACCTGGTAGTTGTTTAACTGTGACATTAGGACCCAAAAGCAGCTACAGACAGTGGTAGTGGAAAAGGGTCCAGTCTAATAGATGAAGGCTGAGAGGCAATGGTTCAATAGACACTAGAACTTTCACTAGAGAGGGTTTTAACCAACAGTGCAGACACAATGGAAGACCAGTGTTCTTATGTTGAGGCTGATTACGGTAGATGGGAAGCAGGTGTGCAACAAGCAGCAGCTCCAGCTAATCAGGACAGCCACTCTCAGACTCTGGGAGAACTCAAGCAGACAAAAAACAAACCTACAGTCATGACAGTTATCTAGTTATTATTGGAACATCTGTTAATAGTTAATATGGAAAAAGCTCCAAAGGTTTGTGCCTTACTGAAAGCTCACTGTAAATAAAGTCTCTGTTGTAGTTAAGAGAATCATCATCAGGTTTCCTTTAATTTCATTCAGGCTTTGTTTACATGACAACGCTCGTGGGTAAAAACGACTAAATATTTTATCGGATGTGCCGTTCGTTTAGACGGTGACGCGTTTTTAAACACAAAAAAGTGAAACCACCCTCCAGAGTGGAAATCTTAACAACGCACCACCGTTGCGTTCTAAAGGGTAAAAACCAGGCGGGGAGTTCTGGTCCTCTGAAATGAGGCCAACGCGGAAGTAACTTAGAGCTGCATTCTATCAAAAGGCCACCAGGGGGCGACCGTCTCTATACAAGTCAATGGAGAAGTAACTTAGAGCTGCATTCTATCAAAAGGCCACCAGGGGGCGACCGTCTCTATACAAGTCAATGGAGAATTCACCAACTTCTCACTTGATTTCTAACCTCAGTAAACGTTTTCAAAATGTGTTTATGGTCTCAATCGCTAGTTTAAAGCCTTCTTCAATGCAGTATGATGTTCATTTGGGACATTTTGGCCTCCCTGATTTTATATGTGACGATAAAGCAGGGTATGTATTAGGGCGTGGCTACGTCCTGATTGACAGGTTGATTGACCAGCCCTCGTAACCATAGCAACCTCCAGGCCCCGCCCATGGCCCCGCCCATGGCCCCGCCCATGGCCCCGCCTCATACCCATATAAGTAGAATCCATGTTTTTATTTTTCCCAGCATGCACCTGAAATTTTCAAGATGCCGCTGCCCAGATTCGAAACTATTGGCTTCCGAGCAGCAGTCCACAAACCAATGGGTGACGTCACGGATGTTACGTCCATTTCTTTTATACAGTCTGTGGTAAAAACATAAAAGTCTGCCTCTGCGGTCTGAAGCCGTAACCTAGGCGACAGACGCTCCTTCTGCTGATTCCTGTCTGCTGCAGCGAACCGACAGCGACAGAGAAGTGGAGTCTGAGTTCATCTCGTGAATCGGCATGACCGTGTCTTAAGTTTCTGTTTCTAATCAAATCTGCAGAGAACGATTACACGATGTTTTCTCTGCAACCCAAAAACCAAGCTAGGCTGCTCTCAACAAGCAATAACTCTTTGGCGCTACGAGGGAGAGAAGTAGAGGGAAGCTTCTACACAGGCGCTGACTTTGTGGTGTTGTGTGAATACAACATTGAATTCCACAAACTTTAGTTTTTCCCCAAAAACGCTTATCTGAACACGGAATAAAAAGTGAGATCGTTTCCATGTAAACAGCCTCAGCTTGCAGACGTCTCCTACTGGTCAGCTGTTGATGAATCGCAGCGCTTTGACTTATTGCTCTGAACCGTCTTTACAAGTGAGAGAATTCATCCTAAAAAAACATTGGTTTTGCAGAGGATTTGTAGATAATTGTTTTACTGCTAATGACGTGCTTCACTATCACATGGACTGTAATGAAAAGTAAAAGTAAGTGCTTCCTGTCATCAGGCCGTCCGAAACCTTCCTGATGAATGTTGAGCCGAGCTTCGTCTCTCAGCCCAGTACTCTCCACCAAGGTCTGAATGAGATACTGACAAAGACAAATTCAACTTATAAAGGGACATTATGTTAGGGCCCAAACTCTCCAGTAAACACATTAAGATGCGCTCTGCTAACTTCTGGATCATTTAAGAGTTAAATGATCATCTGTGGCTTCGTGTTTGGTTCAAAACGTCAATGACTAAAGGTTTAAAATTCATTCCACTATGATTCTGACAGACTTGTTCATAGTAGCTGAGGCTCATAGTGGTCAGAACAGGAACATATGTGATAGTCACATGATCTAGAAAACATCCTGTTTCTTCATGTAGAAACTCTAGAAAGAAACTATTTTAGGGCCATGAATTTTTTTATTTTTTTTTTATTTAAAGTATATTTTTTCGGGCTTTTTTTGCCTTTAATGTACAGGGTAGTGGAGATAGACAGGAAACAGGAGGCAGAGAGAGGGGGAATGACACGCAGGATAAGACCGCTCGGCTCGGGATTCAAACCGGGGTCACCTGCAACGAGGACTATAGCCTCAACACATGGGGCGGGCGCTCTACCCGCTGAGCTATGCTCAAACCCTAGGGCCATGAATTAAACATGAGTGTGTGTGTGATTCCTCTCTGGGAAACTTTAAAAGAAGTTGCAGCAGAGTTTCGGAGCTCAGTCAGAAGGGACTCAGCAGCTGCAGCAGTGATAGTGATTCACTGAGTTTAAAAGAGAAAAGCTTCATCTGTTGTGTCTATGATAATGACTGTGTTTAGTATCAGTGCTGTTTATGTGTGCTCTATGATTCAGCTGCATATTTTACCAAACAAGCAGAAACTATAACAGAATGTAATTTAATAGAGACTTAGTGAGCACAGCAGAGTTACTGTGAACCCAACAGCAGATGATGATGAACTCCACTCAGGTTTCTTATTTCACACTCTCTGCCTACTTTGACACCGGTCTCTTTACATACTTTTACTTTGTGACTGTTATATGTCTTTATATGTTCATAGTTATTTCCAATGTGTTTCTCATTGTGGTTATCTGTATGAACAGAAGCTTACATGAACCTATGTACCTTTTCCTGTGCAGCCTGTTTGTAAATGAACTGTATGGTAGTACAGGGTTGTTTCCATTCCTTCTGCTTCAGATCCTCTCTGACATTCACACTGTTTCTAAAGCTTTTTGCTTCCTGCAGATCTTCTTTGTATATTCTTATGGAGGTGTTGAATATCTTAATTTAGCCATCATGTCTTATGACAGATATCTTGCTATCTGCTTTCCTCTGCAGTATAACACACGGATGACGTCTAAGAGTGTTGCTGTCTTCATTGCTGTGATATGGTTTCCTCCAATTCTTGTGAATTTTTTTACACTTCCTTTAATTGTTCCTTTGCAGCTTTGTGGAAACATCATCAACAAAGTTTACTGTGACAATCACTCTGTGGTGAAGCTGTCCTGCTACGACACCACAGTCAACAACATTTTTGGATTAATTGTTACGGCTGTCTCAGTCTTTGGTCCTCTCATTTTAATTCTTTACACGTACATGATGATTCTTAAAGTTTGTTCTGCTGGTTGTAAACAGAGCCGACAGAAAGCCGTCAGCACCTGCACGCCTCACCTGGTTTCTCTGCTCAACTTCACGTTTGGAGCTTGTTTTGAAATATTACAGAGCAGGTTTAATATGAGTGGAGTTCCCAACGCATTACGCATCTTTTTATCGTTATACTTCCTCACATGCCCGCCCATTCTCAACCCTTTAATGTACGGCCTGAAACTGTCCAAAATCCGTGTGACATGTAAAAGTTTGATATCAAATGTTGGCTTATAGTATTAATAATCATTGAACTTATTTGCTGTTTTCTTTCATGTAATCAGACCTAATATTAAATCAGGACCTTATATTATAGCTGTCTGTTGTGTTGTAATTGGGAACAAACCTTTTGTCAGGTATAATACACATTAAGTATAATGAGAACTGTTCTCTGTTGAGCAACTGAGAGGCCAAACAATGCTCAACCCAAGAACTGTGTGACTGCTCCTTGTTTTTTCTCCTAATGACATCATTCCTCTGTGAAGCGGAGGGTCTCTAGTTTAGGAAAAGGAGGGTAGTTATCTGCCCCTGGGTCTACCTGTAACTTCGGGTTTGGGATATGGAAGCACTGCTCTTGGGTTTGTTTTGTCCTCCATAGTCGGTTCTTCTTTTTCAGCACATCTGTCTGTTCAGATTATTGCAGGCAGCAGGTCCCACTAAGCAGTAGATTATATGTATTTGAACTGATTCACATACACAGCTATTAACCTGTTTTCTCAAGGAAACACACATTAAGCAAACATACTCTGTCCTTTATCTCAGACTGACCAGTCGAATTTAAGAACATGAAGTGTTGCAGCCCTGATAAGGAAACACATTATTTATTCCTCCTAACTGTCTCTGACATGAATCCACATCAACACTAGTGCATGTGCACAGACCCAATATTGATGATCCCTTCTTCTTCTTTCAGAACCTTTTTAACACTTTGTCAAATCTGTAAGACTCACAATCATAGATGAAGAGTTACTGTTTAGTTTCTGTCAGAGACACGCAGCGCCCCCAACTGAGCTCATTTATCAACAGTGAACACTCAGTAATCTTCCCAGTCCTATAATTTAGTGGAAATTAAAGATTATTCTTATTTGTCCACATTACACAACTACAACTTGATGATTGGTTATTTCTTGCTAGATTCCAAGTTGTTATTGTCAGCAACTGATTGCACTTAATGATAATATACTTTTCACTAACAGAGACCACGGCAACTTAGCTATGAGTTTAAGTATTTATTATTTGGAAAAAAGGCCGTGGAGGGGTAAGGATGAGGAGATGAGGGTTAATGTGGTAAGGGGGAAGGGGAGTCGTTGGGTGTGGTGTGGAGGAAGGTTGAAGCCGGGTGGATGAGGAGGTGCAGGATGCTGTAACCGTCTTCCAGTTGGGTGTGTGGAGGGAACTGGGACAGGATGAGACTCTGGGTGGGGGGGCTGTCTCGACATCTGGTCCGAGTTGCTGACTCCCAAAATGTCTTCCAGAGGACAGGAGCGTGTGTGCATTTTTAAGGTCTTGGTATTGTGACGGATATACGTGGAGTAAGCGGGATATGACTAATGTCCAAGAATTTTAATGATGTTGTCCGGGATAAGCTGAGGAGGCGGCTCAGATGTGAAATGAATGACCTGAGTATGATTCTGGGGAGTTTATTAGGATTTGTCGTAGGTGGAAGTGGAACCAAAACATGTGGTTACTGTACCTGTTCCAGTAATGAATAGTGGATCAAGTTGGGAGGCCCAGCTGGTTTGTCTCAATCGGATGTAGTCACGGATTGGTTCATAAGGGCTCAGGAATGAATATGAACGGAATAGGAAAACGGGTTGAGACTGTCCGGATTGATTAGTCTTGACTTTTCTGAGGTGGAAGATAAGTGTGTCAGGAGAGTGGACTGATATGTCAGATATGGCGGCGTGTTGCGATGGATCATAGTGAGAAGAGGAAGTAGTGAACTCTGAACAGTGCAGAAAGCCAAATAATGCTCAGAGGAACATGGATTCTATATATGGGGATAGGTAGCCGGTGTGGAGGATTCTGATTCATGATTAATTAACATGTGGATGTGTCAGTGGGAAAAGTTCGGACATGGAGCTTGGGTCAATTTAATGATGAAGTTGAATCCGCTGATGTAGGCTTGGATTGTGGTTGTTTTCATCTTTAGGATGGAGTGGGCTTATGTGATGAAACTGGAAACGGTAAGGACATCGAGTGATGGAAACGGGAGGCGGTGGGCTGCGTGAAAGGTTTTAAAGCAATTCCAGCCGGTTAGGTAGGATGACAGGGTTCAGGGTGCGAGACTATTGAGGATGGCGTCTTGGGATGTGATTACTAAGTGTTCTAGTCGAGAGTTTAGGGGAAGATGGTGACTGAAAACGTTGGGAGGTGGTAAGCGGCTGATGCTAAGCGTCTGAATTTCTGGAAAGTGAGTCAGCATGGAGTTTTTGTAGCCAGGTATGTGATGTTCTTGGATGGTAAACTAGTGTTGAGCTGACACTAGGGTGAGTTTTCATGATGTCTGAGCTACGTGGTCGGCCTCAGTAAATGATGTCTACGACTGCTGTGTTATCAGAGTATATGGAGATATTCATTCTTCACCACTTGTGCCCCCAAAGGATGGCTGCAATGATTATCGGATACGTTTCATAGATGGTGGATGCTTGCTTTGTGGGATTATGGGGACAGGCTGCTCTGGCATGGGCCCCGTCGCAGAAAGAGCAGGTGTGGAGGAAGTGACAGCTGTAAGAGTTGCAGCCAAGGTCGTTAAAATGATTACTGACCATCTGACTGCCCTGGTAGAAAACGGGTCTTCCTCTTCTGTCCATGCCTTTAGGAAGAGGGTTGAGGGCGGCCTGGTGGATATTGGCTGGTTTAGGAGGAATGGAAGGAGGAGGGTCTGAGGAAGGCAAGCTGGAGACGACGGGGTTTGGTCTTTGTACAACCGGAGGGCGAGGCAAAGGAGTGGCGAGTGTGCATGCTGTGGCTGGGTGGGATGGGGGGGGGGGGGGTTAGGGTTAAGGTTAATTAAGGGAGGAGTGGGCCACAAACACGCGGCAGCACATTTCATGGTCTAAAGTGCTCCAATATGTCCTCTGGTTCAATTGGTTCAGTCTGCCTGCAACTTGAGACGCGAAAAGAACATGGTATGTGTAAAAACCGCTACCTCCGAACGGCAAGGAAAGATCAAGGATTGGAGACAAATAGTCGTCCAACTCTGACCTTCAGTCTGGGAAGGCTGAACAGGTCACATCCCAAAATAAAGAAAAGAAAAAAGCAAATTCAGGGAGGGAAGGAAAAGGTTGCTTAAGTTCTACGGGGCCGAGTGAAGTTTGCAGCTCTCTGAGGAGGTGTGAAGTACTCATGGAGGGGTGGAGAAGAAGTGCAAGATCGACATAATTACCAGCTAGAATTAGTTGCCTAAGTGCAGTCGGTACGGGGAAGGTTGGGCTGGCTGGAAGTAAGGTGGTGGCGAGGGTAAAACTATTAGGTGGAGGAATGTAACAGTACCATAACCTGCTGTGGGCGTAACTGTGGAGGGAAGACGTGAATGAAATGGACTGTACTTATATTATATTACATGTCACATTGATCCATTCACACATTCAGGCACTGATAACAGGAGCTACCACACAAGAACCTGCTCAGAGGGAAACTAATCATTCATACACTGTTGGCATAGCAACGGCCCAAGGACACATCGACATGTGGACTGGAGGAGCCGGGAATCGAACCGCTCTGAATCCGCTCTATTTGAGCCACTGAAGCTGTTCTTACAGGCCATGAAATATCATAAGAGACAGCAGAAAAGAAATACATCAGTTATTTAATCTGGCAGCTTCTTACAGAACAGAGCATTAATCAGAATGACTCAATAAGATTTAAGAGTTAAATGATCATCTGTGGCTTCGTGTTTGGTTCAATGACTAAAGGTTTAAACTTCATTCCACTGTGATTCTGACAGACTTGTTCATAGCAGCTGAGGCTCATGGTGGTCAGAACAGGAACATATGTGATAGTCACATGATCTAGAAAACATCCTGTTTCTTCATGTAGAAACTCTAGAAAGAAACTATTTTAGGGCCATGAATTAAACATGAGTGTGTGTGTGTTTCCTCTCTGGGAAACTTTAAAAGAAGTTGCAGCAGAGTTTCGGCTCAGTCAGAAGGGACTCAGCAGCAGCAGCAGTGATAGTGATTCACTGAGTTTAAAAGAGAAAAGCTTCATCTGTTGTGTCTATGATAATGACTCTGTTTAGTATCAGTGCTGTTTATGTGTGCTCTATGATTCAGCTGCATATTTTACCAAACAAGCAGAAACTATAACAGAATGTAATTTAATAGAGACTTAGTGAGCACAGCAGAGTTACTGTGAACCCAACAGCAGATGATGATAAACTCCACTCAGGTTTCTTATTTCACACTTGCTGCCTACTTTGACACTGGTCTCTTTACATACTTTTACTTTGTGACTGTTATGTGTCTTTATATGTTCATAGTTAGTGCTAATGTGTTTCTCATTGTGGTTATCTGTATGAACAGAAGCTTACATGAACCTATGTACCTTTTCCTGTGCAGCCTGTTTGTAAATGGACTGTATGGTAGTACAGGGTTGTTTCCATTCCTCCTGCTTCAGATCCTCTCTGACATTCACACTGTTTCTAAAGCTTTTTGCTTCCTGCAGATCTTCTTTGTGTATTCTTATGGAAGTGTTGAATATCTTAATTTAGCCATCATGTCTTATGACAGATATCTTGCTATCTGCTTTCCTCTGCAGTATAACACACGGATGACATCTAAGAGAGTTGCTGTTTTCATTGCTGTGATATGGTTTCCTCCAATTCTTGTGAATTTTTTTACACTGCCTTTAATTGTTCCTTTGCAGCTTTGTGGAAACATCATCAACAAAGTTTACTGTGACAATCACTCTGTGGTGAAGCTGTCTTGCTACGACACCACAGTCAACAACATTTATGGATTAATTGTTACGGCTGTCTCAGTCTTTGGTCCTCTCATTTTAATTCTTTACACGTACATGATGATTCTTAAAGTTTGTTCTGCTGGTTGTAAACAGAGCCGACAGAAAGCCGTCAGCACCTGCACGCCTCACCTCGTTTCTCTGCTCAACTTCACGTTTGGAGCTTGTTTTGAAATATTACAGAGCAGGTTTAATATGAGTGGAGTTCCCAACGCATTACGCATCTTTTTATCGTTATACTTCCTGACATGCCCGCCCATTCTCAACCCTTTAATGTACGGCCTGAAACTGTCCAAAATCCGTGTGACATGTAAAAGTTTGATATCAAATGTTGGGTCATAGTATTAATACTCATTGAACTTATTTGCTGTTTTCTTTAATGTAATCAGACCTAATATTAAATCAGGACCTTATATTATAGCTGTCTATTGTGTTGTAATTGGGAACAAACCTTTTGTCAGGTATAATACATACTTAAGTATGATGAGAACTGTTCTCTGTTGAGCAACTGAGAGGCCAAACAGTGCTCAACCCAAGAACTGTGTGACTGCTCGTTTTTTCTCTTAATGACATCATTCCTCTGTGAAGCGGAGGGTCTCTGGTTTAGGAAAAGGTGGGTAGTTATCTGCCCCTGGGTCTACCTGTAACTTCACGTTTGGGATATGGAAGCACTGCTCTTGGGTTTGTTCTGTCCTCCATGGTCGGTTCTTCTTTTTCAGCACATCTGTCTGTTCAGATTATTGCAGGCAGTAGGTCCCACTAAGCAGTAGATTATATATATTTGAACTGATCCACATACACAGATTATTCACAGCTATTCACCTGTTTTCTCCAGGAAACACACATTAAGCAAACGTACTCTGTCCTTTATCTCAGACTGACCAGTCGAATTTAAGCACAAGAACATGAAGTGTTGCAGCCCTGATAAGGAAACATATCATTAATCCACATTATTTATTCCTCCTAACTGTCTCTGACCAGAGGGGCACATGTTGAATCATTAGTGGAACATTAAACACGTCAATCACATGAATCCACATCAACACTAGTGCATGTGCACAGACCCAATATTGATGATCCCTTCTTCTTCTTTCAGAACCTTTTCAACACTTTGTCAAATCTGTAAGACTCACAATCATAGATGAAGAGTTACTGTTTAGTTTCTGTCAGAGACACGCAGCGCCCCCAACTGAGCTCATTTATCAACACTGAACACTCAGTAATCTTCCCAGTCCTATCATTTAGTGGAAATTAAAGATTATTCTTATTTGTCCACATTACAACTCCTTGTCCTTATCCTGGTCGGGTCGCAGGGGCAGCAGCCTAAGCAGGAAGCCCAGACTTCCCTCTCCCCAGCCACTTTGTCCAGCTCTTCCCGGGGGATCCCGAGGCTTTCCCAGGCCAGCTGAGAAACATAGTATCTCCAGCGTGTCCTGGGTCTCCTACCGGTGGGATGGGCCGTGAACACCTCACCAGGGAGGCGTCCGGGAGGCATCCTTACTAGATGCCCGAGCCACCTCATCTGGCTCCTCTCGACGCGGATGAGCAGCGGGTCTACTCCGAGCTCCTCCCGGATAACTGAGCTTCTCAAGTGTCCAAGACATGCAGCCGCAAGTCTGACGACACAACTACAAAGTCAACCATCGAACTGCGGCCTAGGGTGTCCTGGTGCCAAGTGCACATATGGACCCCCTTATGCTTGAACATGGTGTTCGTTATGGACAACCTGTGACGAGCACAGAAGTCCAATAACCGAACACCACTCGGGTTCAGATCGGGGAGGCCGTGCCTCCCAATCACACTGGTGGTGGGTCTGTGGGAGGGGGGTCCCATGTCCCCTTTTCGCGCTGTGCCCGGCCAGGCCCCATGTATAACGCGTTGTTACAGGATGAGGATTTTTGCTCCGATCTTTCAGGTTAAATAGATCTAGTGATGAATCCACTCTATGGGAATCACTGAGGCCATGAAATATCATAAGAGACAGCAGAAAAGAAATACATCAGTTATTTAATCTGGAAGCTTCTTACTGAACAGAACATTAACCAGAATGACTCAATAAGATTACTGCTTTACAGTAAGAGTATAACTCTCTGTCCAAATATGTTTCAGAACTTCTGGCACAAGTCAGACAGAAATACTACGAGCTACAAGTTACAGACAGCACAGAAGAGGCTCCTGTTATTTCATTAGATGAGCAACTAGTGTTTGATCAAGTGGAATGGCCATATATGATCTTTACACTAAAGAAATTAAACATACTTAGAAAATGCAATTACCCAAACGCCTCAATCGTGACTAATCCAAATATATTTCACCTTATTGTATTTTATCATGGAACCGATCAATGCTGCCTTCTCGCCCTGTTTCTGTTCAGTTATTATTGAACCACTGGCTGACATGTAACATCAACTTTCTATAGATGCTGAGAGTGTCTACAGTGGTTAGCATGACTTATTTACCATTCCTTAAAAGAACAACCTGTAATAACTGTCCATGGCATCATGTCATGGTCATAACAAAAACTCCACATAATCTACGCTGATGTGACAGTATGAACTGATTACTTCCCTGCTCTCTACAGTTCCATCCATCCATCTATATATATATATATATATATATATATATATATATGTGGATGGATGGATATAATTTACTGTTGGGGTTTAGTTGAATGTAATCGTATTTATATGAGACGGGGCAGAGCTGCATTAACTACCACGTCAGTGACATCCACCCATATAAATTATATATACATGAATATATTCTTATAATAGATATATAAACTTAATTCCACCCAAGTTTATACCAAATGTAGTATGTAGTTAATCTATAAGTAGCATATTGGACAATAGGTGAGCCAGCAGAGTAGTGCAGTGTGAGCTGTGGACGTTCATCTTTTTATCTGACTTTGTAAAATGTGTTTACACTGTTTACTTATTCCAACTGAGAGAAGAAAACATCTCTGTTGATCTTTATTGAAGACAAATCAAATGTTACAGATTGAAACTTGCTTATAATGAAATAAACAATGTGCCCTATACACATTATAATACCTCAGGCCATATATATGATCTGTATATTGTGCAAAATATCAGTGCAGCTATATGTGAAGAAATAATGAGTCTAATAGTACAAATGAGAAGGCCTCGTTGAAGTAGTATACAGTGGTAACTGATTAAGAGTCATATGCAGGTAAAGATGAGTATCTATCATTAGTACAGCATGATAAAACAAACTGGTTGAAAGTACATTATGAGTTAATGTGCTGCTCTTTAACATTAAAGCAGAATACACAGTTCTACATTAGAATACTACAAAGGTTTGATTAAAGCCAAGAAGAGTTAGAATATTAATAGCCAACATTTGATAGAAGACTTTTACTTACAGCCCGTATTTTGGACATGTTCAGGCCGTACATTACAGGGTTGAACAGCGGTGGGCATGTAAGAAAATATAATGATAAAAATATTCTAAGCATATTTGGTAGTCTGCTCATATCAAACCTGCTCTGCAGTAATTCAAAGCTCGCTCCAACAGAGAAGTTAAGCAGAGAGGCGAGGTGAGGTGTGCAGGTACTGACAGCTTTCTGTCTGGTCTGTTTACTACCAGAGAAACAAACTCTAAGAATGTGCAAGTAAGTGTAAAGAATTACGTTTAATGCCACGAAGATTGTGCCAAAAGATAGAAAGAGTCCATATACATTAACCAAAAGTGTGTCTGAACACCCCAGCTTTACAACAGAGTGAGTAACACAGAAAACTTTATCAATTATGTTCCCACAGAGCTGCAAAGAAGCAGTCAAGTATAACATAATGACCATTGCAAAACAAGGGTATAACCACGTTACAGCAATAAGCGTGCCAATCTTTTTAGACGTCATCTGTGTGTTATACTGCAGAGGATAACAGATAGCAAGATATCTGTCATAAGACATGACGGCTAAATTCAAATATTCAACAGCTCCATAGAGGTGCACGCAATAAATCTGCAGGAAGCAAAAAGCTTTAGAAACAGTGTGAATGTCAGAGAGGATCTGAAGCAGAAGGAATGGAAACAACCCTGTACTACCATACAGTTCATTTACAAACAGACTGCACAGGAAAAGGTACATAGGTTCATGTAAGCTTCTGTTCATACAGATAACCACAATGAGAAACACATTGGCACTAACAATGAAGATATACAATAAGAAAATAACCATGAAATAGAAATATTTCAAATCTCCAGTGTTAAAATAGGCAGCAAGTGTAAAATATGAAAGCTGTGTGGAGTTCATCATCATCCTGTTTAGTTTACAACAGTTCTGCTTTGTTCAAAGCAACAACCAGGTCACTGTTCTGTTACTGACATGGAGAAATTCACATAGTTTGAACTGGGTTGGCAAAATGTGCAACTTAAACATTGCACACATATGAACATAAGCCAGTGCAGTAATACTAAACAGGTTCATTATCATGGAAACAGATTGAAAACCCTCCACATGTAACGTTTCCTTTTCAGAGTGAAACGCTGAGGTTAGACATGACTTATTCCCAACATTCACCTGCTGCAGTCACACTGAGTCCTAACTGAGCTCAGACTCTGCTGCAGCCACTTTTAAACTTCTCATGGACTCACGCAGCAGCAGTGAGACTTCATTATGACAGAGAAAACTTTGTGGCACACCTACTGTTTAACATGCAGAACGTGTCTGAGCTCCAGGGAAATATCTACAAACATTATTGACAACATGCCACGAAGTTTAGTGCAGACGTTCATGACAGCAGGTCAAACCTTTACTAATCTACTTCAGACATTCATGGTTCCCTGATTCCTAATCCGCAGGTTGACATGTTTGGTTCAGAAGGAAATGTCTCGACAACCATACAATGTATATAAAGATGGACGTAGCGAGGTCTGATATGAGCCACCGGAGCTGATTGGAGTTAACGTTAGCTACTTTAGCTACACTGTGCTAACAAACCGGTTTTACAATAAAGAAACATTCAACTTAATGAATTAATGTCTGATTCAGTGTGAGTCCTGGAGCTGGGGTCTTTGATATTCATATCTGGACTTACTGACAAACGCAGTTTGGTGACATATTAGTTCTATTATTTTTGAGTATTAGTGATAGATTTTAAGACTGCCTTGTCAGACTGATCTATATTCTTTGTAGTTTCCATGAAGTTTGCTTTAATTTGTGAGTATGAGCGTTAGGGCCTGGCTGGCTCAGGGGAATCCTGAAGCAGTGGGAGTGGGAGGAGTTCAGGGAGAACATGGAGAAGGACTCAGTCAGCCTCAAAGAAGTTCTGACCAACCATCAGGAGACTCAGGAAAGAGAAGCATATAAACTACTATAACTATTACACTATACTAATGTTTCAATCACGTAACTTCTCTTTACAAATATAACAATAACACAAGAACCACTGACCTGAGATTGATAATCAAGACTAACCTGGATGCCTGGCTCTCCTGTAGCTGAGCGTTCAAGTCTCCTCTGAAGGTCCGCTGTGTACTATTTCAATGTGCTTCTCTCTCCTCCTCTCCTCTCCTTCCTCTCTCTCCTCTCCTTCCTCTCTCTCTCTCTCCTCTCCTTCCTCTCTCTCTCTCTCCTCTCCTTCCTCTCTACTGCAACCGGTCCAGGCAGATGTTCTCCCACTCTGAGTCTGGTTCTGAGGGTTCTTCCTGTTAAAAGATGTTCTCCCACTCTGAGTCTGGTTCTGAGGGTTCTTCCTGTTAAAAGATGTTCTCCCACTCTGAGTCTGGTTCTGAGGGTTCTTCCTGTTAAAAGATGTTCTCCCACTCTGAGTCTGGTTCTGAGGGTTCTTCCTGTTAAAAGATGTTCTCCCACTCTGAGTCTGGTTCTGAGGGTTCTTCCTGTTAAAGGGAGTTTTTTCTCTCCACTGTCACCAAGTGCTGCTCATGTGGGAATGTTGGGTCTCTTTAAATGAAACCTGAAGAGTTCGGTTTAGACCTGCTCTATGTGGAAAGAGCCTTCACATGACTCTGGGATTTGGTGCTTTATAAATAAAGATTGATTGATATCGCTACTAGGACCATAACTGACCAATCAGCTGCTACAGTGATCCTAGAGATGCTACAAGATGAACACCATTAACTACAAAGACCACGATCCCCCAAGGAGAAGGATCAAGGCTTAGCAGAGCCTCAACACATCGCAATGATGACATCATGATGATGACATCTGTATGATGACGTCGTGTTAACGGACAAACAACAGAAGGAGGCAGCGGTGATAGACGCAGAGATCCAGAGAGAACAACATCAGGAAGAAGGAACACGAGAAGCTGGAGAAGATGTGAGGAGTAAAGGAACAATGGAGCCAGTGGTGATGGGAGCACTGGGAGCTGTGGGACACTAACTGGGAGAGAGACTCCAGCTGATTCCAGGTCCAACATCTGAGGTCTCTGTCCAGAAGAGTGCAGTCCTAGGAACAGCTAAGATACTGCAGAACCCTCTCACTATGATCAGAACCCTGAAACTACCAGCAGAACCCTCACACTACCAGCAGAACCCTCACACTAGCAGCAGAACCCTCACACTAGCAGCAGAACCCTCACACTACCAGCAGAACCCTCACACTACCAGTAGAACCCTCACACTACCAGCAGAACCCTTACACTACCAGTAGAACCCTCACACAAGCAACAGTACCCTCACACTACCAGAACCACCCTCACACTACTAGAAAAACCCTCCAACTACCAGTAGAACCCTAACACTACCAGCAGAACCCTCACACTACCAACAGAACCCTCACACTACCAGTAGAACCCTCACACTACCAGCAGAACCCTCACACTACCAGCAGAACCCTCACACTACCAACAGAACCCTCACACTACCAGCAGAACCCTGAGACTACCACCCGAACCCTCACACTACCAGCAGAACCCTGAGACTACCAGGCCTCTGGTAGAGGACCTGAGCTGGAGGAAGACACACCACTGCCCCCATGGGAGGGTGAGAGGGGGATTTTATGTGATATGTATTCTTTTATTTCTCTGTCCAGCTGACTCCACACTGCCTCTATAATATTCAGGTCTGGACTCTGTGGAGGCCAGTCCATGACGGACTTCATCAGCTGTCTGCTTGGGATCATTATCACACTGAAAAATAAAACCATTCCCAATCAGCTGCTTTCCAGAAGGAATGGCATGTCTGTGCTTTTCACCATTCATGATCCCATCGGTTCGGACAGTACCACCAACCCAGGACAGATCCTTCTCTCTCCAACATTTAGAGTTTGGATTTGTTACTCCATAATACTCTGTTCCACTGATCTTCATTACAATAGCTTGGTCTTTCCAGCCTGTTCCCTTTCTGAAAAAGCAGTTTCTTGGCTGCTACTTTTCCACAAAGACCATTTGATCAAGTTTCTTCGGACTGTAGAAATGTCAACTTGGAATCCCGATGAAGCTACCAGACGCTGAGCCAGGTCCTTGATGGACTTCTTCTGGTCTATTTAAGAAGAAACTCTGAGAAACTTCTCTTCAGAAGTTTTTTAAAAGTTTTCTTGCCTTCAAGTCCTTTTTTTGTCCTTGAGCTCTCCTGATTCTCCAAATGTCTTTAAAACAGGTTGAATACGTTTGAGAGCGGCCTTGCTGATGCTGAATTAAGACTTAATGTCTGTCGAATTCTGTGACCTTTGGCATTTTGAATAAAATGATGTGATGTGAAGTTAGTCTCATGCATATTAGTAGTGAGTTAAACAACGTGTAATGGTCAAGCACGGTTTGCACAGACCTGGTGTAACTGACCTTTTTCACAGCAGTCATTGACATGAAATAGCAAATACAGATGTTAGTAATGATATTAATTAGGTTCCCATACATTTAGGTTTAAGAGGGCCAGGTTCCTGCTATTGCTCCAGCATAAGGGGAGGTAGATGCTGTTTGTTCTGATGTTCCTGTTTTAATACGTCATTCACATTTCCTGTATTTGCTGGTTGTTTTGTAATAAAGAGACTGAGAAATAATAATATACGGTCATTATAGCATTACTAAAACAACAATTGCAATGGTGGCATGACACTTATGCACAGTACTGTCTGTGTCTGTGTGTGTTAGAAATGAAAAAATAAAATAAAAATAATATATATATAATATATATATTTATCTTTATCTATCCCAACAGAAAAGTGTCTGTATGTATTGTTGGGGTTTAGTTGAATGTAATCGTATTTATATGAGACGGGGCAGACTTGCATTAACTACCACGTCAGTGACATCCACCCATATAAATTATATATACATAAATATATTCTTATAATAGATATATAAACTTAATTCCACCCAAGTTTATACCAAATGTAGTAAGTAGTTAATCTATATGTAGCATATTGGACAATAGGTGAGCCAGCAGAGTAGTGCAGTGTGAGCTGTGGACGTTCATCTTTTTATCTGACTTTGTAAAATGTGTTTACACTGTTTACTTATTCCAACTGAGAGAAGAAAACATCTCTGTTGATCTTTATTGAAGACAAATCAAATGTTACAGATTGAAACTTGCTTATAATGAAATAAACAATGTGCACTATACACATTATAATACCTCAGGCCATATATATGATCTGTATATTGTGCAAAATATCAGTGCAGCTATATGTGAAGAAATAATGAGTCTAATAGTACAAATCAGAAGGCCTTGTTGAAGTAGTATACAGTTAAGAGTCATATGCAGGTAAAGATGAGTATCTATCATTAGTACAGCATGATAAAACAAACTGGTTGAAAGTAGATTATGAGTTAATGTGCTGCTCTTTAACATTAAAGCAGAATACACAGTTCTACATTAGAATACTACAAAGGTTTGATTAAAGCCAAGAAGAGTTAGAATATTAATAGCCAACATTTGATAGAAGACTTTTACTTACAGCCCGTATTTTGGACATGTTCAGGCCGTACATTACAGGGTTGAACAGCGGTGGGCATGTAAGAAAATATAATGATAAAAATATTCTAAGCATATTTGGCAGTCTGCTCATATCAAACCTGCTCTGCAGTAATTCAAAGCTCGCTCCAACAGAGAAGTTAAGCAGAGAGGCGAGGTGAGGTGTGCAGGTACTGACAGCTTTCTGTCTGGTCTGTTTACTACCAGAGAAACAAACTCTAAGAATGTGCAAGTAAGTGTACAGAATTACAATTAATGCCACAGAGATTGTGCCAAAAGATGCAATAAGTCCATATATATTAATTCCACTGGTGTCAGAGCATGCAAGCTTTACAACAGAGTGAGTAGCACAGAAAACTTTATCAATTATGTTCCCACAGAGCTGCAGAGGAGTAGTCAAACATAACGACACCACCAGTGCAAAACAAGGGTATAACCATGTTACAGCAATAAGCGTGCCAATCTTTTTAGACGTCATCCGTGTGTTATACTGCAGAGGATAACAGATAGCAAGATATCTGTCATAAGACATGACGGCTAAATTCAAATATTCAACACCTCCATAAGTGTGTGCACAATAAATCTGCAGGAAGCAAAAAGCTTTAGAAACAGTGTGAATGTCGGAGAGGATCTGAAGCAGAAGGAATGGAAACAACCCTGTACTACCATACAGTTCACTTACAAACAGGCTGCATAGGAAAAGGTACATAGGTTCATGTAAGCTTCTGTTCATACAGATAACCACAATGAGAAACACATTGGCACTAACAATGAAGATATACAATAAGAAAATAACCATGAAATAGAAATATTTAAAATCTCCAGTGTTAAAATAGGCAGCAAGTGTAAAATATGAAAGCTGTGTGGAGTTCATCATGATCCTGTTTAGTTTACAACAGTTCTGCTTTGTTCAAAGCAACAACCAGGTCACTGTTCTGTTACTGACATGTAGAAATTCACATAGTTTGAACTGGGTTGGCAAAATGTGCAACTTAAACATTGCACACATGTGAACATAAGCCAGTGCAGTAATACTAAACAGGTTCATTATCATGGAAACAGATTGAAAACCCTCCACATGTAACGTTTCCTTTTCAGAGTGAAACGCTGAGGTTAGACATGACTTATTCCCAACATTCACCTGCTGCAGTCACACTGAGTCCTAACTGAGCTCAGACTCTGCTGCAGCCACTTTTAAACTTCTCATGGACTCACGCAGCAGCAGTGAGACTTCATTATGACAGAGAAAACTTTACGGCACACCTACTGTTTAACATGCAGAAAGCGTCTGAGCTCCAGGGAAATATCTACAAACAGTACTGACAACATGCCATGAAGTTTAGTGCAGACGTTCATGACAGCAGGTCAAACCTTTACTAATCTACTTCAGACATTCATGGTTCCCTGATTCCTAATCAGCAGGTTGACATGTTTGCTTCAGAAGGAAATGTCTTGACAACCATACGATGTATATAAATATGGACGTAGTGAGGTCAGATATGAGCCACCGGAGCTGATTGAAGTTAACGTTAGCTACTTTAGCGACACTGTGCTAACAGACCGGTTTTACAATAAAGAAACATTCAACTTAATGAATTAATGTCTGATTCAGTGTGAGTCCTGGAGCTGGGGTCTTTGATATTCATATCTGGACTACTGACAAACGCAGTTTGGTGACATATTAGTTCTATTAGCAGGGCCGCTGCTAAGCTTTTGGGGGCCCTAAGCATAAATGGTCAGGGAGCCCCCCCCCCCCAATTTATTTTAAAATTGACATGAAATATACATATGATTATGAAAATGTATATATTAAGCAAAATATATAAAACAAAATGTCAAAAACTTTCTTAACAGCAGCATTACAATATAATATGTAGCTGATAGTTATAATTTATCAATGTTTATACTATTATTGTCATTTTGTACATGTTTCAGGTGTCTTTGTGTGTCTGTGTTGCTCAAGAGGGCTGTTATTTTGAAAATAACGCTTTTATTTTGACATTCTGTGTTTTCGCTGCTGTGGCAGAGAGTGAGAAGGAAACAGGAGAAGGTGAAGACGCACATGTGCTGTAGTTAAGCTAAACTGTAAAGTTAAGGACCAGTTTCCATGGTTACAAGGTGTTTAAGGACTTGAGGCCCTACGCGTTCTGCATACTCTGCGTATGGGGAGCGGCGGGCCTGTCTATTAGTTTTGAGTATTAGTTAAAGATTTTAAGACTGCCTTGTCAGACTGAGCTATATTCTTTGTAGTTTCCATGAAGTTTGCTTTAATTTGTGAGTATGAGCGTTAGGGCCTGGCTGGCTCAGGGGAATCCTGAAGCAGTGGGAGAGGGAGGAGTTCAGGGAGAACATGGAGAAGGACTTTCAGTCAGCTTCAAAGCAGTTCTGACCAACCATCAGGAGACTCAGGAAAGAGAAGCATATAAACTACTATAACTATTACACTATACTAATACCAGCCCACAGTATGTTTGGTTTAATTTGCTGCTGAAATGTTTCAATCATGTAACTGCTGTTTACAAATATAACAATAACACAAGAACCACTGACCTGAGATTGATAATCAAGACTAACCTGGATGCAGCTTGAACGCTGGACCAGCAGAACCCTCAAACTACCAGCAGAACCCTCACACTACCAGCAGAACCCTCACACTACCAGCAGAACCCTCACACTACCAGCAGAACCCTCACACTACCAACAGAACCCTCACACTACCAGCAGAACCCTGAGACTACCACCCGAACCCTCACACTACCAGCAGAACCCTCACACTACCAGCAGAACCCTGAGACTACCAGCAGAACCCTGAGACTACCAGCAGAACCCTCACACTACCAGCCGAACCCTCACACTAGCAGCAGAACCCTCACGCTACCAGCAGAACCCTCACGCTACCAGCAGAACCCTCACACTACCAGCAGAACCCTCACACTACCAGCCGAACCCTCACACTAGCAGCAGAACCCTCACACTAGCAGCAGAACCCTCACGCTACCAGCAGAACCCTCACACTACCAGCAGAACCCTGAGACTACCACCCGAACCCTCACACTACCAGCAGAACCCTGAGACTACCAGGCCTCTGGTAGAGGACCTGAGCTGGAGGAAGACACACCACTGCCCCCATGGGAGGGTGAGAGGGGGATTTTATGTGATATGTATTCTTTTATTTCTCTGTCCAGCTGACTCCACACTGCCTCTATAATATTCAGGTCTGGACTCTGTGGAGGCCAGTCCATGACGGACTTCATCAGCTGTCTGCTTGGGATCATTATCACACTGAAAAATAAAACCATTCCCAACCAGCTGCTTTCCAGAAGGAATGGCATGTCTGTGCTTTTCACCATTCATGATCCCATCGGTTCGGACAGTACCACCAAACCAGGACAGACCCTTCTCTCTCCAACATTTAGAGTTTGGATTTGTTACTCCATAATACTCTGTTCCACTGATCTTCATTACAATAGCTTGGTCTTTCCAGCCTGTTCCCTTTCTGAAAAAGCAGTTTCTTGGCTGCTACTTTTCCACAAAGACCATTTGATCAAGTTTCTTCGGACTGTAGAAATGTCAACTTGGAATCCCGATGAAGCTACCAGACGCTGAGCCAGGTCCTTGATGGACTTCTTCTGGTCTATTTAAGAAGAAACTCTGAGAAACTTCTCTTCAGATTTTGAAAGTTTTTTGAAAGTTTTCATGCCTTCAAGTCCTTTTTTTGTCCTTGAGCTCTCCTGATTCTCCAAATGTCTTTAAAACAGGTTGAATACGTTTGAGAGCGGCCTTGCTGATGCTGAATTAAGACTTAATGTCTGTCGAATTCTGTGACCTTTGGCATTTTGAATAGAATGATGTGATTGGAAGTTGTTCTTATGCATATTAGTAGTGAGTTAAACAACACAAACTTGGGGGGACAGAGCCTCCTCCACTGTTGCCCCCACCCTCTGGAATTCACTTCCCAAACTCAGAGACTGTACAGACCCCCATACCTTCAAATCACTCTTAAAAACACACCTTTTCAAACTGGCTTTTAACCTGTAAACTGTTTTTTATCCTCTTTCCATTTTATGTCTTTTTAACCTTCTACATTGTTTGTTCTTTTCATTTTATGTTTTTACTCGTAAGCATCTTTGAGCACTTGTAAAAGTGCGTTATAAATAAAATGTATTGTTATTATTATTAACATGTAATGCTCAAGCACGGTTTGCACAAACCTGGTGTAACTGACCTTTTTCACAGCAGTCATTGACATGAAATAGCAAATACAGATGTTAGCAATGATATTAATAAGGTTCCCATACATTTAGGTTTAAGAGGGCCAGGTTCCTGCTATTGCTCCAGTGTAAGGGGAGGTCACACTAAATATTAGAAGCCTTTAGAAGCTGTTTGTTCTGATGTTTCTGTTTTTTAATAATTCATTCACATTTCCTGTATTTGCTGGTTGTTTTCTAATAAAGAGACTAAGAAATAATCATATACGGTCATTATAGCATTACTAAAATAACAATTGTAATGGTGGCATGAGAGTTTTGCACAGTACTGTAGAAATAAATATATATATATATATATTCCCCCCAACAGAAAAGTGCATGTATGTGTCCTTGGGGTTTAGTTGAATGTAATTGTAACGTAGAATGGTATATCTTAAAGATATTGAAAATAGCTCTCGTAATAAGGGGCACCACCTTCGTATGAAGGAAAAGATTTTTACTTAACTAGTTGTTTGATTAGCCAATTAATAAATCAATAAATCATAATAATTAATGAATCAATACATTTCTGAATCAGTCAAATATCTAAAGTTCGTGGCTCTACGGTTCAATAGATCCCCTGTATCACTTCAAAGAATAGACATACACAATTGATTGAGTTTTATGGGTTTTATTAACTACACACTACTAATAGATGATGTATAAATAAATGTGATGATACAATGCAATATGAATTCAAGAGATTACTCGATATAGCAACATGAATGAAAGATGATGGTGAATGATGAATTTAAATGAAAGATATGTAATTATGTGGAAACTAAGAAACTTAGCCGATAAGTTTTACTGAGTCTTACTTTTAAAGGAAATTTGAATTACTCAATCTGACATCAACCCTTGATTAATGCAATATTTGGATCCTACTTTCATCCATGGAGGGTCTCTCAGCTGTCCGTCCTGCAGAACCACGCGTACGCACACCAAGTGGAAGACCTCAGAGAGCGTCGCAGGTTCGGATTCGGATTCCGGGTCGGCTGGCCTTCGTCAGTCAGACTGCCTTGGTTCCGGTCGTTGTCCGCTGGCAGACTTGTTCCTCTCGGTTATGATGAGTCGTAGGGTTGACAGACGTTTGTCTGCTCAAAAAGTTCTCTCAGGTTGATGAAAGATGGAGGAAGGGTCTAATTTAACTAGCTCTCTTTCTGGAGAGATCTCAGCGTCAAAATCATCAAAAATGTCAAAAACAGGCTGACTGCAAAACTTAATGACGTGTTTACTTAAAGGGCCTTTCCTCTAGACGTTGCTGGTGAAAGTTACAAGATTACAAAACTTAGGAAAACTTAGATAAAGAATAACTAAAGATTAAACTATGAATGTGTGAGGTGAAAAAAGGAAAAGATGGGCAGAGCCCTGTTCGGGTCAGCAAGCCCGGTCCAGGTCATGCTAAGACCAAGAGGGAAGAGACAGAAGAGATAAGAGGACAAGAGAGAAAGAAGAGACAGAGACAAGAGTGCAGCTGGGTTTTGTCCCTGGGGTGGGCTGTGTGTCAGCCAACCAGATTCATCAGAGCTCACTCTGAGGATCTAATTTCCAGCTTTTTATCATGAAACTTTTCATCATCATCATTCATTCATTATTTAATCCTGATTATAAAATGCATACTATAATCTATTGACACAGAACATAGGATGTATTATTCTGTTATTAATATGACATCAGCTTGATTCATCAAGCTGCCATTCATTAAAACCTGAAGAGGATTAATATGATTAGACATAACACATTGTTGTTCTACTTATTCCATGATAGATAATTGATTATCACCAAAATGTAAGCATAACATCAGTGTAACACTTTCTCACATTAAACAAACATTTTCATACCAAAATTTAGTAAGTAAGTAAACTAAAGTAAGTAAGAAAGTATAATCACAGTTCTCCAAATACACATTTATCTATGATCGCTGTAATAGCTGTTACAGTGGAGGTTTAGGTAATTGATAATGATATAAGTAATTGGTATTGTTTAAACCATACTTTTCACTAAGATGTTCTTATTTAAGTATTTAACACTCATTTTCTCACTTTCATGCTCTGTGTGGTTTCAGGACACACAGAGGGGGTTGAACTCAGGAATGTGTCTTTTGATTTACGACCGTTAGTTAGTTAGTCAGAAGACCCCCACTCCGGGTCTGGGGTAGAAAAAAAAAGTCATTGTTTCATGCCTCGGGTTAAACCTTATGACCGGAAGAATGGGAAGATGGGACAAACCGGCTCATTCTTACACGGTCCCTCTGCAATTAGCTCAAAGCCTTCCATATGGACCGATTCTGTCCCATGTTAAGGGATCTTTGTTTGTCCAAGAGAGAGACCCTGTTTGTCTCTATCAGACCTGGTTCAATTTCCTCATCTGAGGGTCAAAGGTGACTCTGACCAGAGGATGTTCTGAGCAGTACTGATGTCGTATTCACTACATAATCGTATTTATATGAGACGGGGCAGAGTTGCATTAACTACCACGTCAGTGACATCCACCCATATAAATTATATATACATAAATATATTCTTATAATAGATATATAAACTTAATTCCACCCAAGTTTATGCCAAATGTAGTATGTAGTTAATCTATATGTAGCATATTGGACAATAGGTGAGCCAGCAGAGTAGTGCAGTGTGAGCTGTGGACGTTCATCTTTTTATCTGACTTTGTAAGATGTGTTTACACTGTTTACTTATTCCAACTGAGAGAAGAAAACATCTCTGTTGATCTTTATTGAAGACAAATCAAATGTTACAGACTGAAACTTGCTTATAATGAAATAAACAATGTGCACTATACACATTATAATACCTCAGGCCATATATATGATCTGTATATTGTGCAAAATATCAGTGCAGCTATATGTGAAGAAATAATGAGTCTAATAGTACAAATCAGAAGGCCTTGTTGAAGTAATATACAGTTAAGAGTCATATGCAGGTAAAGATGAGTATCTATCATTAGTACAGCATGATAAAACAAACTGGTTGAAAGTACATTATGAGTTAATGTGCTGCTCTTTAACATTAAAGCAGAATACACAGTTCTACATTAGAATACTACAAAGGTTTGATTAAAGCCAAGAAGAGTTAGAATATTAATAGCCAACATTTGATAGAAGACTTTTACTTACAGCCCGTATTTTGGACATGTTCAGGCCGTACATTACAGGGTTGAACAGCGGTGGGCATGTAAGAAAATATAATGATAAAAATATTCTAAGCATATTTGGCAGTCTGCTCATATCAAACCTGCTCTGCAGTAATTCAAAGCTCGCTCCAACAGAGAAGTTAAGCAGAGAGGCGAGGTGAGGTGTGCAGGTACTGACAGCTTTCTGTCTGGTCTGTTTACTACCAGAGAAACAAACTCTAAGAATGTGCAAGTAAGTGTAAAGAATTACAATTAATGCCACAAAGATTGTGCCAAAAGATGCAATAAGTCCATATATATTAATTCCACTGGTGTCAGAGCATGCAAGCTTTACAACAGAGTGAGTAGCACAGAAAACTTTATCAATTATGTTCCCACAGAGCTGCAGAGGAGTAGTCAAACATAACGACACAACCATTGCAAAACAAGGGAATAACCATGTTAAAGCAATAAGCGTGCCAATCTTTTTAGACGTCATCCGTGTGTTATACTGCAGAGGATAACAGATAGCAAGATATCTGTCATAAGACATGATGGCTAAGTTCAAATATTCAACAGCTCCATAAGAGTGTGCACAAAAAACCTGCAGGAAGCAAAAAGCTTTAGAAACAGTGTGAATGTCAGAGAGGATCTGAAGCAGAAGGAATGGAAACAACCCTGTACTACCATACAGTTCATTTACAAACAGGCTGCACAGGAAAAGGTACATAGGTTCATGTAAGCTTCTGTTCATACAGATAACCACAATGAGAAACACATTGGCACTAACTATGAAGATATACAATAAGAAAATAACCATGAAATAGAAATATTTAAAATCTCCAGTGTCAAAATAGGCAGCAAGTGTAAAATATGAAAGCTGTGTGGAGTTCATCATGATCTTGTTTAGTTTACAACAGTTCTGCTTTGTTCAAAGCAACAACCAGGTCACTGTTCTGTTATTGACATGGAGAAATTCACATAGTTTGAATTGGGTTGGCAAAATGTGCAACTTAAACATTGCACACATATGAACATAAGCCAGTGCAGTAATACTAAACAGGTTCATTATCATGGAAACAGATTGAAAAACTCTCCACATGTAACATTTCCTTTTCAGAGTGAAACGCTGAGGTTAGACATGACTTATTCCCAACATTCACCTGCTGCAGTCACACTGAGTCCTAACTGAGCTCAGACTCTGCTGCAGCCACTTTTAAACTTCTCATGGACTCACGCAGCAGCAGTGAGACTTCATTATGACAGAGAAAACTTTACGGCACACCTACTGTTTAACATGCAGAAAGCGTCTGAGCTCCAGGGAAATATCTACAAACATTATTGACAACATGCCACGAAGTTTAGTGCAGACGTTCATGAACTTTATCTGCAGGAGAGACATGAGGGACATTTTGGAGCAGGTAGCGCCACCATGTGGACATTTATTAAACATTTCTCCTTTAACTCCTGAACTGTGACCAACAGAAGGAAATTTCTGTTTCATGCATTCATTGGTTCAAGATAAATGTCAGTTCAAGCCACGCCCATTTCTGACTAAACACATTTTCCATAATTTTTAACATAATTTTTTTCCACTTCTTTTACATATTTCATCCAGTTTTTCTCAAAGTTCTCATGAATCAAACTGAAAACACACTCACACTTCCTCAGACCAGGTTTCAGTCTCTGCGGTCCACCATGGTCCATCCTGGAGGAAGAGACAAAGACACAATCAGACTCATACACCTTCACTCATATCCACCATTAAACATGAACCAGAGTCCCTCAGTTAGTCAGAGTGTCTGTCCATCTGTCCATACCTGAGAGTGTCCACCTGTCCTGTCTGTCACACTCTGACCTAGAGTGAGGGTAGTATGCTGGAAGGCTGACTGGAAAAGGGTGAGTTTAGCCTTAAAAGGTCACAACACAAAGTCCATTTGATGAAAAGGGTGAAGTGGTTTATTGTCCTTTTGTCATACCAGCACTTCTGGTCCTGCTGCGCCCTCTCCAGGTGGACATCCTTATGATACCTCTCAAGGTGTTCCCGCATTTGGAGTACATAGGACAGGATACCTTCCGGTGCTGGTTTCTTGGTGGCCTCCCACTCCTTCCTGAGAAGATCCAGTGGCCCCTGCACTGGCTATCCATAAAAGAGCTCAGACAGGGAGAAGCCAGTTGATGCTTGAGGCACCTCTCTGATGGCAAACAAGACAAACAGTAACCATTTGTCCCAGTCACGGCTGGCATCAGAGACAAACTTACAAACCATCTGCTTCAGTGTTTGGCTGAATCGCTCAACCAAACCATCAATCTGGGGATGGTATGGAGTCGTCCGTTTGCCTTTAATGCTCAGTTCCTTCGGCAGCTGTTTCATCGTGCCAGAAGTGAAGTTGCTAGCTTGGTCCGTGATGATCTCATCTGGCACCCCTAAACGAGAGAAAAGCTGGACAAGTGCACCAATGATCTTGGGTGTCTTTATGCTTCGGAGAGGAAAAGCTTCTGGAAATCGTGTGGCATAGTAACAGATCACAAATATGTACTGGTAACCAGAGCTACTCTTCTCCAGTGGGACAATCACATCCATGGCAATGCACCGGAAAGGGGTACTGATGATAGGTAATGGGTGTAATGGAACCTGCTTGGCTTTGATGTGTGTGGTGACCTGACAGTCTGGGCATGTGGTGCAAAGATGTTTGACATCAGTAAACATTGTTGGCCAGAAAAACCGTGACCCCAAGCTCATGTAGGTTTTCTGCTGCCCTAGGTGGCCTGCCCATGGTACGGTGTGTGCCAGATGTAATACAAGAGGCCTACAACTGGTTTGTACCACTAAGTGCTTACCTGCATCCTCCATTGCATACAGAATGTCATTTTCAACCATGAACCTTGGTTGAGAGTCTGGTTTCCCCTCCCCATCCACAACCTGCTTGTACAAGAAAGACTGAGTAGGATCAGACATTTGCAACTGGTTTATGTCATTGGGAATATCCCAATTGACACTCACAGGCTCGGGATAGGTTTCTCTTATCTTGGGCCTTTGGAGCCACCCTCACAGAGATCACCATCAACATCTGGGAGGGGTTCCAAGCCAGTGTTAACCTGGGACCTTGTTACCATAGCACACATTTCCGCTTTCGGTTGTTTTCCTGCAATTAGGTCTTGCAGGATTGGCAAATCCCTCCCCAGGATGCAATGAACAGCTAGATGGTCAGTAACCCCCACTTGTAGCAAAAATGCCTGCCCATCTACCACTATGGTAACCTCAGATGTGGGGGTAGGGTGTCCCTCAGATAGCATTAATCAGTGACATGGAACTCCCATTGCCTAACAAGGCCAACACCTGTACTCCATTAACAGTAACTGGATGAAAAGAGGCATCCTCTGAGCGCATGGTACCTGGCTCTATACACACACTTCTCTGTGGGGAACATAGCAGTAACCAGACAGTTTAGGTTTTTTGAGAGGGCAGTCCGAGGCCTTGTGGTCAGGCTGCTGGCAGTAGTAACAAATTATTTCCCCACGACTAGTACTAGCCTGTGGCCCATATCTACTCACCCCCCAGTCCCCTGCCTGGCACTAGCCTGCTGTCCACCTCTGCCGACCCACACCTTCCCTTGAGTCCCATAGTTATTCAATTTCTGACCTCCTTCCCGGCTGTCCCCTTGTCCTCTGTTCGGCTGGCGCTGTTGGGACCTGGTCAGTACCAGCCTCCAGGCATTCACGTACTGGGTTGCAAGCTTTGCTGCCTCTAAACCGGTGGTGGGCTCTCGATCCCTGACCCACGTGTGGATGTCGGATGGAAACACTCTCAGCAGCTGCTCCAACATGATGGCTTCCCCGATGTCCTCCATGCTGCACTGGTCTGGCTTGATCCAACGTGGATACAGGCATTTCAAGCAGTGGTAGGTTTCGGTCAGCGTCTCTCCCTGGAGTACAGCTGGATCTCTGAAGTGCTGGCGGTAAGTCTCAGAAGAAATGTCAAACTTGGCCAGCAGGGCTTGTTTAAGGTCTGGGTAGGACTCAGACCGCTCTTCACCCATGTTGGAATAGGCCTCTAATGCCTTTCCCGTCAGTAAAGGCACAAGTCTGTAGGCCCACTCAGTCTCTGGCCACGGCCAAGTTCTGGCAATCCGCTCAAAGCGAAGGAGGTCATTTTCAATGTCCTCACCAAACTGGAATGGAAGCAACTTGGGGTCCTTCCGTGGAGCCGGTACTAGTGGCTGTGGCGGTGCTGCTGAGGCATGGTGTGAAGAGTTGTGGGGAGTCCCATTAGGGAGACTGAGCTGGCTGCTGGTGAAGGCGGCTGACTGCCAACGTGAATGGCTGTCCATAGGCCTCAGAGCTTCCCTAAGATCGCTTCTTTCCAGTCCCTCTGAGCACCCATAAACTGAATAAGCTGCCCTTTAAATACAGTCCATGGAAATGTGAGCAAACAATGCTGCAAAAAAGTATATTTACAAAGTACTAACCAAAAACCACCATTGGGTCTACACAGCACCACAGCTCTTCTCTGACTGTCTAAGCAGTGTAGAACCCCTCCATTTAAAGACTTAGCCCCCCACACTGGACTATACCACCTTTAATTGGAATCAATAAAATAATCACTTAACCCCACAGGTCATTTTCCATATCCGAAATCATTACCAAATCTATTTACACTTATTTACCACACATAAAGGCAGTCATCAACGCAATCACACAAGAACTCAATCCAGAAATGGATTTACAAACCCATGTCAACCCCACAGTTGGTATGGTTCAGGAAGATGGACTGAGCATGCTCCCTACAGGTTACTCAGGCACTATGAAAGACAGCCTGAAACAAAGCTCGGGTCCTTTGTCACTGCCCAGCACCAGGAAGTACTGTGGTAAGAAAAAACAACATAATTAGATGCAAACTCATGATTTCCAGTCCTCAAATAATAAAGAGATACCTAAAATAATAAATGTGTTTGTGGGTGATTCTGGAAAACATTATGGGAATAAATAGCACAGGAAACTTATTTGGATGTTAAATGTAGCTCAGTGTGTTCACAAACTAAACTAACCATAGCATGCTGCCTGGCTAACATGTGGTCTGTGTAATGAATGATGGTGTGGTGTATTACCAGTGGCAGGGGAAACTGCCACACTGTCCATACTTGAGGGTGTCCACCTGTCTGTCCATACTTGTGAGTGTCCACCTGTCTGTCCATACTTGTGAGTGTCCATCCTTCTCAACTCAATAAACATGATTTTGTCCTTCAGGCCTTCATGTTCACACTCAGCGCCCCCTGCTGTATGTTGGTGCCATGCAGATACATTTTCGGTTACTAGTAGGAGAGAAAGCACATGTTCCTTCTGGAGGCTGCATTCTGATTTATGTTGGCAGAGACATTTACTGATGTTTTAACTTTTAACTTAACATCTTCCATCATATTCTTATTTAATCTCTTTCAGTGTTTAAACATTTAATTTGTATTTTACACGAAAAAGTTCAATGTAAAGAAAATCATGTTCAGCATTTCCTGAGCAGCAGATCTGCTTTTTATGTTCAGCTGCATGTAGAGAACATGACAGTAATTCTGTGTTGGATATTTTCTGTTACTAATTCCATTATATTAGACTTTCAGCTTACAAGCAGCTGCACATCACACAGGTCTGCACTGCTGTCTAACATCCTGTCATTATTCATTTCACCACCAGATGGAGCCAAAGTAACAAACTATTTAAAGACTTTCACTCAGCTTTAATGTTTAATAACTTAGTTTCTGAATGTTCCACTGACTTTTCATTTGCCTGATTAAATAATTGAATATCATGAATGAAAAGATGTTTTCAACAGTATTTCACACTACTAGAAAAACCCTCCAACTACCAGCAGAACCCTTACACTACCAGTGGAACCCTTAAACTACCAGCAGAACCCTTAAACTAGTAGGATTCACTGATTCTTTCACTAATGTTTGTAGAAACAGTCTGCATGCCTCGCTGCTTGATTTATACACCTGTGGCCATGGAAGTGATTGGAACAGCTGATTCCAATTATTTGGATGCATGAGTGAATACTTTTGGCTTCTTTAAGGTCATATTGTTGCAGATGGTACTCAGTTACATCTATCAGTAAGATGAATCCAGTCAGTTATACCTGGCAGAGATGAAAATGTGACATATCCTTTATAAGTAAAGAAGGAAAATGTGTTTTTTTCAGAGCAGGAGGAGGATGGCTTTTTCCTCACATCAATCATAAATCACTGATGATGAGGTCAGTCTGCTGCTGTGAGCTTAAAGGTTAAAAGCAGCAGACGCAGAGTTTCAGCTCAGTCTGAACACACAGTCTGAGTGCAGCAGGTTGATGGTAGGATTCAAATTATGTCATGAATGTTTTGTTCTTTCATACATAATTATATTTATTTTCATGAAGGGAAAGCCAAGTTTGGGTCTGTCATAGTTGTTTTCTAGGTTTTCTGTTTGGTATCGTTTCCCTGAATGTGTTAATGATGAACTCCACTCAGGTTTCATATTTCATACTGACTGCTTACTTTGACTCTGGACCTTTTAAATATCTGTATTTCCTCATCATTTTATCTTTATACATGTTGATAGTTATTTCCAATGTGTTTCTCATTGTGGTTATCTGTATGAACAGAAGCTTACATGAACCTATGTACCTTTTCCTGTGCAGCCTGTTTGTAAATGAACTGTATGGTAGTACAGGGTTGTTTCCATTCCTTCTGCTTCAGATCCTCTCTGACATTCACACTGTTTCTAAAGCTTTTTGCTTCCTGCAGATCTTCTGTGTGTACTCTTATGCCACTGAAGAATTTTTCAGCTTAGCCATCATGTCTTATGACAGATATCTTGCTATCTGTTGTCCTCTGCAGTATAACACCCGGATGACTCCTCATAAGATTACAGTACTTATTACTGTATCATGGTATTTTTCTTCTGTTCTATGTTTAGTTCCAGCAGCTCTGAGTGCCCCTTTACAGCTCTGTGGAAACATCATTGACAAAGTTTACTGTGATAACTATTATATTGTGAGACAGTCCTGTTCAAACATAACAGTCAATAACATTTATGGACTTATTGGCACAAGTCTCGCAATTTCATGTCCTGTGACTCTGATCCTTTTCTCCTACGTGAGGATCCTCAGAGTTTGTTTCTCTGGTTGTAAACAGAGCCGACAGAAAGCCGTCAGCACCTGCACACCTCACCTGGTTTCTCTGCTCAACTTCTCTTTTGGAGCTTTCTTTGAAATACTACAGAGTAGGTTTAATATGAGTGGAGTTCCCAACATGTTGAGAGTCTTTTTGTCGCTGTACTGGCTCACATGTCAGCCGCTGCTCAACCCTTTAATGTACGGACTGAACGTGTCTAACATACGAATCACATGTAAAAAAATGTTGTTTGCTTAAATGTGAGTTACTGTAATTCCAGAGATGTGCTGCTTTGATTGAAACGTGTTGTGCTTTTTAAATAATATCTGTGCATACTGTAAATATAACTAAGATGAAGTTAAAGTTAAACTGCAGCTCTGTGATATAACAAGCGTCCTTCCTTCAGTGTGAGACACAGTGAGCAGAGTATTTAATGTGTGAATGCATTCAGCTCCTCTAACAGCTCATTATGTGTCATGTGATGCTGACTTTTGTTTTCCTGTGAAAAAGCTCTTTTTTCCTTCCTGGTGTTTCCTTTCAGCTGCTGGTTTCATAACAATGAACTCTGTGTGAACTGGATGCTGCAGTGAGGTCATCATTAAAACACGCTGTTACTCGTTTAGATGTGAGCAAACTCATTTAAGCTTTACTTAAATACAAACTCATTCTAAAGGCCTGAATGTACGTTAAATAAAATATGATATAAAAATGGAACATGCATCATTTTAACATTTTTGTGCAGCTGAAACACATTTTTAAATGTTAATGCAACAGTTTGGCCTGTGTTGTGTTCTTCATGTTATATAAAACATTTATTAATCAAACTGAAGGTGAATTACAAGTCAGAATATAAACGGTTTAAATGGCAGTAAAACAAAGAGGTAATAAAATATTTAAAAGAAATTAAAAACATAATGTTGCTGAATGAGTCCAATAAGAATAAAAACACTGGAACTGACTTCAGGAGAATAAAAGTGGAAAATGTTCTTTATAAAGTTGGTGGACCAAATCTCAATCAATCAATCAATCTCCAAATCACAACAGAGTCATGTGAAGGCTCTTTCCACATAGAGCAGGTCTAAACCCAACTCTTCAGGTTTCATTTAAAGAGACCCAACATTCCCACATGAGCAGCACTTGGTGACAGTGGAGAGAAAAAACTCCCTTTAACAGGAAGAACCCTCAGAACCAGACTCAGAGTGGGAGAACATCTTTTAACAGGAAGAACCCTCAGAACCAGACTCAGAGTGGGAGAACATCTTTTAACAGGAAGAACCCTCAGAACCAGACTCAGAGTGGGAGAACATCTTTTAACAGGAAGAACCCTCAGAACCAGACTCAGAGTGGGAGAACATTGTTTAACAGGAAGAACCCTCAGAACCAGACTCAGAGTGGGAGAACATCTTTTAACAGGAAGAACCCTCAGAACCAGACTCAGAGTGGGAGAACATCTTTTAACAGGAAGAACCCTCAGAACCAGACTCAGAGTGGGAGAACATCTGCCTGGACCGGTTGGAGTAGAGAGGAGAGTAGAGAGGAGGAGATGAGAGGAGAGAGGAAGGAGAGAGGAGAGAGAGGAAGGAGAGGAGAGAGAGAGGAAGGAGAGGAGAGAGGAAGGAGAAAGAGGAAGGAGAGGAGAGAGGAAGGAGAGGAGAGAGAGGAAGGAGAAAGAGGAAGTAGAGGAGAGAGAGGAAGGAGAGGAGAGAGAGGAAGGAGAGGAGAGAGAAGCACATTGAAGGTCCAGGACTGGAATCTGTCATCCGGACGTCTCCAGGCCCAGATTACCTGTGAGACCAGAAAGCACAGACAACTCCGGGGAAGAAGTTTAGTTTATTGAAGCATTAATAGAACATGAATGTTAATGGATATAGATGGATGGATAGAGAGAGAGAGGGAGGAGGAGAGAGGAGAGATGGATGGATAGAGAGAGAGAGGGAGGAGGAGAGAGGATAGATGGATGGATAGAGAGAGAGTGGGAGGAGGAGAGAGGATAGATGGATGGATAGAGAGAGAGAGAGGGAGGAGGAGAGAGGATAGATGGATGGATAGAGAGAGAGAGGGAGGAGGAGAGAGGATAGATGGATGGATAGAGAGAGAGGGAGGAGGAGAGAGGATAGATGGATGGATAGAGAGAGAGAGGGAGGAGGAGAGAGGATAGATGGATGGATAGAGAGAGAGAGGGAGGAGGAGAGAGGATAGATGGATGGATAGAGAGAGAGAGGGAGGAGGAGAGAGGATAGATGGATGGATAGAGAGAGAGAGGGAGGAGGAGAGAGGATAGATGGATGGATAGAGAGAGAGAGGGAGGAGGAGAGAGGATAGATGGATGGATAGAGAGAGAGAGGGAGGAGGAGAGAGGGATATAGATGGATGGATAGAGAGAGAGAGGGAGGAGGAGAGAGGATAGATGGATGGATAGAGAGAGAGAGGGAGGAGGAGAGAGGAGCCCAGTGCATCATGGGAGTCCCCCGGTAGTCTAAGCCTATAGCAGCATAAACTAGGAGCTGGAACCGGACTGAACCTGTGTGTGTGTGTGTGTGTGTGTGTGTGTGTGTGTGTGTGTGTGTGTGCGCGCGTGCATGTGTGTGTGTGTGTGTGTGTGTCTCTATGGACCAGTGAAACCAGTGCTGAGGTCTGTTTGGTCTCTCTGGTCCTCCCCAGATGAACATGATAATGACCTTTGACCTGAGGGACTTCATTAATGAGCTGAATGTTACATCATCTCACAGCAAAGTTCTGTGTTTGGAGTTTATTTATTAAACATGATCATTTTAATAAAGATCTAATCATCATTTAAACCTCTGACTGTATAAAGCAAGAGCATCCAAATGTTGCTCAGACTCAAACTCATTTCCAGTTTGTGTGAATGTGAGCAGTGAAGAGTCAGCGTGATTAAAGCGTCACAGAAGAAGAAACACAGCGAGATGATGAAACATCACAGCTGATTGGCTGTTGTGAAATCACATCGTCACATTTTGGGTTTGCTGAACTTTGACCTTGTTTACTAAAACCTCTTTGTGCCACCTAGTGGTAAAAAAACACATTACACATGAACCCTGACCCATCAATCAATCAGCTGATCCCAGATAAAAAGCATTTTATGTTTAATGTTTATTTATGTGAAATATTACTTTTAATAAACTGTGAACTTGATGAATAACTTTATATTGATCATGTTTAATAATCAATAACTTTATATTGATCAGAATGATTAACAGAAACCTCTCAGAGTGTTTTTGAGTTAAAGTTTTTATTTTGACTTCATTGATAAACAGTCAGATACACTGAGTTTGACCTTTGACCTCAACAATGAGACTGAGTTTGACCTTTGACCTCAAGGTTCAGTCTGCAGAGTTTAGTGGCTTCCAGCTGAAACACAAAGGTTCAGATGTTCAAACAAACAAAGATGAAAAGTGATAAAACAATGAATACGTGGTCATTCTTTCTCTTTATGTCTCTAACAGATTATTTATTCTCTTTTATTCTCAGACTGAATAAAAGGTGCAGACTGACTTTTTAATTAAAGTCCTGATAAAATAAACGCTGGACGCCACTAAAACCGTCACTGCTCCTTTAAAACAGACCTGGACCCTCATCGGTGCTCAGTCCTCCAGTTACCAGGCCTGCAGGATCCAGGAGACCAGCTCCAGTCCCTACAGGACCGGACCAGACCTGCAGGGTCCAGGAGACCAGCTCCAGTCCCTGCAGGACCAGACCAGACCTGCAGGTCCAGACCAGTCCTCAAATCTGAACTCTACTGGTCTCAAACAGCCAACGCAGATCCACGAGTTCACATGTAGACAAACTACACGGCTGCAAGCTAACGGTGGCCTAGAAGCCTCTCAGATCTCCTCCCAGTCCTGGTCCCGGTCCCAGTCCTGGTCCCGGTCCTGGTCTATCTCTCAGCGCTGATCTTGTACCGGAGGACGAAGTACGCGATAAGCCGCAGAGAGAAGAAGAAGAAGGCGAGGACGATGAAGTCCAGGTAGAGTTTGGCGTCCAGCATGTCGAGCTCCTTCAGGATCGCGTCGGACTTCTGGAAGTGGCAGGTCTCATGTGGGTCGCAGTGCAGGTCCTCCCGGTCCAGACCGTAGATGGACAGGATGACGCCTTCGAAGCCGTACCTGACACACAGGAAGTACTGACCGTAAACTTTCACAATAAAACTGAAACAAAGAACCATGAAAATGATTCTGTATGAAACATATAAAACATCAGCCGTGTTGGTGACCATGGTAACGGTGTTGGTGACCATGGTGACGGTGTTGGTCGTCATGGTGACGATGTTGGTCGCCATGGTTCCCACCTGACATAGGAGATGTAGGACATCCACTGCAGGTACCAGGGGATGGTGTCGAAGCTGACGAAGAACCCGGAGAACAGCAGAACCGGGATCGCCGTCACCGGACCCACGAAGGTCGCCACCTGCAGGAAGTGACACGCGAGTCAGCCACAGGAAGTGAGCTGAGACAGGAAGTGAGGTAAGACAAGAAGTGAGGTGAGACAGGAAGTGAGGCGTTCCCTCCTAACCTGCAGCGAGGTGGAGGCGGCTCCGATCAGCAGACCCAGACTCTGAGCCACCAGAGACGTCAAGACCCCCAAAGACAGGAAGAGGAAGAACCGGGCCGCGTCCGGCGGCTGAGACGTCATCCAGTACACGATACTGCAGTACACCAGCGGGAATACTACCTGTACACAGTAAACGCAGTATATTTACTACTAATACTGCTGTACTCCAGCAGGAATACTACCAGTACACAGTAAACGCAGTATTACTACTAATACTGCAGTACTCCAGCAGGAATACTACAAGTACACAGTAAACGCAGTATATTTACTACTAATACTGCAGTACTCCAGCAGGAATACTACAAGTACACAGTAAACGCAGTATATTTACTACTAATACTGCAGTACTCCAGCACTTCTCTGCTAAATATCTCTGTTTATGACATCATCATCATCATCATCATCATGTGATCATACTGTGAGGTTACCTGGAAGGGGACGTCTGCCATGGTCTTAGCCAGATAATAAGCCTTCAGACTGTACCAGTAGTTCAGATGTTCTCTCAGAAACACTCCCATCTCCAGAGGAACTGCAAATATATAACATGTTAACGAGGTGTGGGGTGGGGTTAGGGGGTTAGGGTGTAGGTGCAGGTGGAGTCTCAGGCCTAACGAGCAGCAGACTCACAGGTGAGCACTGTGGGCATCAGAGCAGCGAACATGAGGAACAACATGGAGAAGAACAGGAACCCAGAGTTACTGAGAACCTTCTTGGCCTCGTTCCCGATGCCCAGGTACAGTAGACCAATCAGAACGCCGATCCCAATGTGGGAGGAGATCCTAAGGTGAGTCAGCACCTGGTGGACCAATGAGAGCAGAGTGAGCGAGCGGCCGCAGTGACATAAGGAATCCAGCAGGTGGAGCTGCAGCGTCTCACCGAGTCTCTGAGGATGCTGAGAAACGTTCTTCTGAACAGGATGAAGAACTGAGTCAGACAGCTGGCTGAGAAACTGTGGCAGCCTTCTGAGGACGTCTCCTGAGGGGTGGAGACAGACGGGTGGAGACAGACAGGTGGAGACAGACGGGTGGAGACAGACAGACGGGTGGAGAGAGACAGATGGGTGGAGACAGACAGACAGGTGGAGAGAGACAGATGGGTGGAGACAGACAGAGGGGTGGAGACAGATGGGTGGAGACAGACAGACAGACAGACAGGTGGAGAGAGACAGATGGGTAGAGACAGACAGGTAGAGACAGACAGACGGGTGGAGACAGACAGACAGACAGGTCGAGACAGACAGACAGGTGGAGACAGACAGACAGGTGGAGACAGACAGACAGTTGGAGACAGATAGAAGGGTGGAGACAGACAGACAGGTGGAGACAGATGGGTGGAGACAGACAGACAGACGGGTGGAGAGAGACGGGTGGAGACAGACATACAGGTGGAGACAGACGGGTGGAGACATACAGACGGGTGGAGACAGACAGATGGGTGGAGACAGACAGACAGGTGGAGACAGACGGGTGGATACGGACAGGTGTGTGAATACATAATTATCTTAATGAGGCAGCAGATGAATATGTAATTACAGCTGGAGGTGCGTTGGTTTCTCACCTCCTCTGCTCTCTGCCACAGGAGCGGGTGGAGGTTGGTGTCTCCGTTCAGCTCCGTCTGGTTCTCCTTCTCACACTTCCTGTCCTGGACGGCTTTCACCAGACGCACCATCTGGTCTCCATACTCCCCCGACGCCACCTCCATCACTGTCATGTGACCATTGTACACAAACAGTCAATCTAGCAGCTGCAGTTCCTGTCGTGGCCACTAGATGCTGCTCTCACATCACTCAGCTTCTTCCTCTAATAGAGTTTAACTGGAACTCATTCACTGTGGATTCATCCACTGCTGAAAGTAGTCCCAAATAATAATAATGATGATAATAATAATAATAATGATAAAGGGTTCTTACCGAAGTCGGCAGGGTTGTGGTAGGTGGGGCAGTTGAGGTCGAGGTCTCTCAGGTAGGGAACCAGACTGGAGACCCTCCCTCTGTAGATACACTGACCCTGACTCAGCACATAGAGCTGAAACACATCACAGTATTAAAGCTGTCTGATTCTTCATCACTCTGCTGCTCTAACCTTTATATCAGTAGACCCTGAGAGCTGGTTGTTGATTGGTTATTGATCACCTTGTCGAAGAGTTCGAACAGTTTGGCGCTGGGCTGGTGGATGGTGCAGATGACGGTGCGTCCTCCCTGAGCCAGAGCTTTCAACAGAGACACCACCTGGAAACAGGACGAGCTGTCCAACCCACTGACACACACACACACGCACACGCACACGCGCACACACACACACACACACACACACACACACGTTATTGTCACTTGAAATCCACAGTGTGCCTCCAGTCTCCATGTTCAGGTTCTGACCTGGTGGGTTCATCAAAGAACATGACTGGTGGGTTGTTGACGAGCTCCAGAGCGATGGCCAGTCTCTTCCTCTGCCCCCCCGACAGGTGGGATGTTCTGGTCCTGGCACAGTCCAGTAAACCCAGAGCCGTCAGGATCTCCTGGACCTGAACACACACAGACCCAAAGCTTCAGTCTCTCACGGCAGCTCCAGATGTTAGTCTGAGCTCCATCACTCACAGCTCCAGATGTTAGTCTGAGCCCAATCACTCACAGCTCCAGATGTTAGTCTGAGCCCAATCACTCACAGCTCCAGATGTTAGTCTGAGCCCAATCACTCACAGCTCCAGATGTTAGTCTGAGCCCAATCACTCACAGCTCCAGATGTTAGTCTGAGCTCCATCACTCACAGCTCCAGATGTTAGTCTGAGCCCAATCACTCACCATCTCTCTGCGAGCCTCCACCTTCTCCTGCAGCTTCAGGTTGGCTGAAACCTGCACAGACAACCAGCTGATTAATGCTTCCTGTTTGTGTTTATACAAGAACGACTGTGTGAGTGAGTGAGTGAGTGAGTGAGTGAGTGAATGAATGAATGAATGAATGAATGAATGAATGAATGACTGTGTGAGTGAGTGAGTGAGTGAGTGAGTGAGTGAGTGAGTGAGTGAGTGAATGAATGAATGAATGAGTGAATGAGTGAGTACCATCATGGCCTCCTGCACAGTGAGGTGAGGCAGCAGCATGTCGTCCTGCATGATGTAACAGGAAACCTTCCTGAAGGAGCGCAGGTCTCTGGGCTGACTGTTGATCAGGATCTCTCCCTTCATGCCCGTTTCCCTGGAAACCAGCACACAGTCAGCACCTGAGCCTCACGCCTGTCTGTTAGAGCTGGGAAGTGTTCAAGCTGCTCTCAGTTTAAATAAAGTTACAAGAGTTCAGTCAACAGCGTCACAGACAGGAAAAGATTTAGGCTTCTAGTTCCTAAACACTGACATCGCCATGACAACCAACATCAGCCATTAAGCTTCTAGTTCCTAAACACTAACATCGCCATGACAACCAACATCAGCCATTAAGCTTCTAGTTCCTAAACACTAAAATCGCCATGACAACCAACATCAGTCATTAGGCTTCTAGTTCCTAAACACTGACATCGCCATGACAACCAACATCAGTCATTAAGCTTCTAGTTCCTAAACACTGACATCGCCATGACAACCAACATCAGTCATTAAGCTTCTAGTTCCTAAACACTAACATCGCCATGACAACCAACATCAGTCATCAGGTCCTTAGTGTCTGACACATTGAGGTGAAAGGTGAAGCTGCTGTGTGTGTGTGTGTGGGGGGGGGTTGGGGAGAGACTCACCTGTATCCGGCCAGGATATTCATGAGGGTGGATTTTCCGGCTCCGGAGGGCCCCATGATGGCCACCAGGTTCCCGCTGGTGAATTTCCCAGAGATTCCTTTCAGCAGAGTTTTGTAACCTGAGACACAAAAGAAACAATCAGCCGACAGATTCCCACACAGCTCAGTCCTCCAAACCTGACCCCCCCGCCCCCCCCCCAGTCTGCTGAGGGACCCACCTCCAAACCTGACCCCTCCCAGTCTACCGAGGGTCCCACCTCCAAACCTGACCCCCGCCAGTCTACCGAGGGTCCCTCCTCCAAACCTGACACCCCCTCCCAGTCTGCTGAGGGACCCACCTCCAAACCTGACCCCCCCCAACCTGCTGAGGGTCCCACCTCCAAACCTGACCCCTCCCAGTCTACCGAGGGTCCCACCTCCAAACCTGACCCCTCCCAGTCTACCGAGGGTCCCACCTCCAAACCTGACCCCCCCCAGTCTGCCGAGGGTCCCACCACCAAACCTGACCCCTCTCAGTCTGCCGAGGGTCCCACCTCCAAACCTGACCCCCCCCCCCCAGTCTGCTGAGGGTCTCAGCACCAAACCTGACCCCTCTCAGCCTGCTGAGGGTCTCAGCACCAGACCTGACCCCCCCCCCCCCAGTCTGCTGAGGGTCTCAGCACCAAACCTGACCCCTCTCAGCCTGCTGAGGGTCTCAGCACCAGACCTGACCCCTCTGGGTTACCATGGAAACCGCTGCAGCATTTATCTGCTGATGGTCAATAAGATTATCAGATTAAATCAGATCGAACCCGAATTAACCCTCAGTGACCTGAAGTAACCTCTACTGCAGTACTACACGTTATACTGTAGTACTACACATTATACTGCAGTACTGCACATTATACTGCAGTACTACACATTATACTGCAGTACTACACATTATACTGCAGTGCTACACATTATACTGCAGTACTACACGTTATACTGCATTACTGCACTTTATACTGCATTACTACTCATTATACTGCAGTACTACACATTATACTGCAGTACTACTCATTATACTGCAGTACTACACATTATACTGCATTACTACTCATTATACTGCAGTACTACACATTTTACTGCAGTACTACGTTATACTGCAGTACTACTCATTATACTGCAGTACTACACGTTATACTGCAGTACTACACGTTATACTGCAGTACTACACGTTATACTGTAGTACTACTCATTATACTGCAGTACTACACATTATACTGCAGTAGTAGTAGTACTGGGTATGGGTCAGTAGTAGTAGTACTGGGTATGGGTCAGTAGTAGTACTGGGTATGGGTCAGTAGTAGTACTGGGTATGGGTCAGTAGTAGTAGTACTGGGTATGGGTCAGTAGTAGTAGTACTGGGTATGGGTCAGTAGTAGTACTGGGTATGGGTCAGTAGTAGTAGTACTGGGTATGGGTCAGTAGTAGTAGTACTGGGTATGGGTCAGTAGTAGTACTGGGTATGGGTCAGTAGTAGTACTGGGTATGGGTCAGTAGTAGTACTGGGTATGGGTCAGTAGTAGTACTGGGTATGGGTCAGTAGTAGTAGTACTGGGTATGGGTCAGTAGTAGAAGTACTGGGTATGGGTCAGTAGTAGTAGTACTGGGTATGGGTCAGTAGTAGTAGTACTGGGTATGGGTCAGTAGTAGTACTGGGTATGGGTCAGTAGTAGTAGTACTGGGTATGGGTCAGTAGTAGTAGTACTGGGTATGGGTCAGTATTAGTAGTACTGGGTATGGGTCAGTAGTAGTACTGGGTATGGGTCAGTAGTAGTACTGGGTATGGGTCAGTAGTAGTAGTACTGGGTATGGGTCAGTAGTAGTAGTAGTACTGGGTATGGGTCAGTAGTAGTACTGGGTATGGGTCAGTAGTAGTAGTACTGGGTATGGGTCATAAGTAGTACTGGGTATGGGTCAGTAGTAGTACTGGGTATGGGTCAGTAGTAGTACTGGGTATGGGTCAGTAGTAGTACTGGGTATGGGTCAGTAGTAGTACTGGGTATGGGTCAGTAGTAGTAGTACTGGGTATGGGTCAGTAGTAGTAGTACTGGGTATGGGTCAGTAGTAGTACTGGGTATGGGTCAGTAGTAGTAGTACTGGGTATGGGTCTGACTCTCGTCCCAGTCTGGTGACCAACATACTGTCCCTGGTCTTTGGATCAGCTGATAATAACGACTGCAGGCCTCTGGCTTTATCATCAGTAGTCATGAAATGTTGAACTGGATCTCTTCCAGTCTGCTTCCAGACAGGACGAGGCATCAGTCACCATGGAAGCCCAAAGGCCTGTCTCTTGTTTAGTGATGTTCTGCTTTTAACCCCCCAGAAACTACAGCAGATGACTGTTAACCCTTTTATCTTTTTAACTAACAGATCTCAGCCTCTCAGAGTCCAGGTCTATCAGCTCTGGCCCAAGGTTGTTAGTTCACCGTCCTCTTCAGGTCTTATTTCTGGTCCAGGTCCTGGTCTTATTCCTGGTCCAGGTCCAGGTCCAGGTCTTACTCCTGGTCCTGGTCCTGGTCCTCTGTGTTCAGACTCTCAGCAGGTATCAGGTTAAATGTTGGTGAACTTTTTGTTCTGCAGTTTCTTTTCTTCACTTTTCTTTCTTTGTTTGGTTTGTAAAGCTGAAACCTGACGAGCGTCTCTGCTCGCCCTGAATCTGGTCCACTGCAGAAAAACCTGTTTCACCAAAGTCTCAGGTTCAAGGACTGCACCTTTATATAGTTTAGTATCATTACATATATATACGGACTGCACCTTTATATAGTTTAGTATCATTATATATATACGGACTGCACCTTTATATAGTTTAGTATCATTACATATATACGGACTGCACCTTTATATAGTTTAGTATCATTATATATATATACGGACTGCACTTTTATATAACCCAACCTCAGACTGAGCGCGTGCAGAATCAGTGACATCATCACGCTGTTTCCTGTTTTCAGTTTGTTTTGTGTTGACAGAGCTGCTGCTGACCTGCTGCTATTTACAGCAGAGAGGAGATTAACAGATTACTGCTGCTAATCCACACACACACACAGTATACACACACATACATTATACACACACACACTATACACACACACACACACACACACACACACATTATACACACACACTATACACACATTATACATTTAAAACTCCATCTGGTCCAGAACGCACCGGCTCGTATCATCACTAGAACTCCCTCTATTGAACACATCAATCCTGCAGCAGCTTCATTGGCTTCCTATCAAATCCTGCTCCTCACGTTAGAGATCCTTCCCAACCTGGCTCCATCACCCCCACCCCCCCCCAACCCTAAACCCCTCCCTCAACCTGGCTCCATCACCCCCCCCCAACCCCCCCTGCCTCAGGAACTCTCTCCCACCAGACATTCACACTACTGACTCTGTGTCCACCTTTAAATCCCGAAATCACTCATCACTGATCACTGGGATCACTGATCACTGATCACTGATCACTGGGATCACTGGTATCACTGATCACTGAGATCACTGATCACTGGGATCACTGGGATCACTGATCACTGGGATCACTGGGATCACTGGGATCACTGGGATCACTGATCACTGATCACTGGGATCACTAGGATCACTGATCACTGGGATCACTGATCACTGGGATCACTGGTATCACTGGTATCACTGGGATCACTGATCACTGATCACTGATCACTGATCACTGATCACTGGGATCACTGGGATCACTGGGATCACTGATCACTGATCACTGAGATCACTGATATCACTGATCACTGATCACTAGGATCACTGGTATCACTGATCACTGAGATCACTGATATCACTGATCACTGATCACTAGGATCACTGGGATCACTGATCACTGGGATCACTGGCATCTACCTTTCTTCCTCCACCACGGTCCTTCTCTGACGGAGTACGAAACGTCTTTGAACTCGATGTTGACGGCCGGTCTCCGTGGTAACGAGGAGAACCTCTGCGCCTCCGTCAGGTTGTTGTCGACCTTCTTCAGGTGACCCTGCAGCAGTGGCATCTGCTGGCTGCTGATTGGCCGCTTGTTCACCACCTCGTCCAGACAGACACACACCGTCCGGGGGTCCAACATGAGGTCCGGGGGCCCATTGGTGTTCTGAGGGTTAAACCAGTCACATGGTCATAAATCTGGTTTCATGTTTATTATTATTTAAAATGTTTTATAAACTGTAAAATATTTAAAATATGGAGTAAATAAACACAGTGAGTCATCACTGAGGTGTTCACATTATTCTGTCCACCCCAGTCATGTTTTAATGTACATAGAAAACAGAAGAAGAGCACTGACAGCTAACTGTCCCAGTCTGTCCATCACATTATAACAGCTGACTGTCCCTTTCTGGGTGTGGTCAGGTGAGGACAGGTGAGGACAGGTGTAGACAGGTGAGGACAGATGTGGACAGGTGAGGACAGGTGTGGACAGGTGTGGACAGGTGTGGACAGGTGAGGACAGGTGTGGACAGGTGAGAACAGGTGAGGACAGATGAGGACAGGTGAGGACAGGTGAGACAGAGACTTCAACCAACAACATAAAACTTCCAGTGAAATAAGAACAAGTTCAAGGGTTTAATGTCAGATTCTAAAAATCACCCACACACACATACATGCATAAAATATACTGCATGTCCATATTAATGTTAACGTGTGAGCAGTGGATCTGACTTCCTGCTTTGCTTGTTTTTGGCAATAACGCAAAGACGACTGCTGTCAGTAAACATCTGGAGTCACTGTCTCTAAAAACTAGGGACCAGGTCTGAAACCTTGGTGTGCAGATTCTATCAGCTGAAGAACAGAGTGAAGGTTTTATGTCTCAGAGCAGGAGAAGCTGATTCACGCTTTCATCTCCACATCATGTGTTAAAATCTACTATTAACACATTATGACTATTATTCTGACAGTGTTCTGATGGTAGAACATAATAATAATGTAAATAATAATAATAATAATGTATATAATGTGACAGAGCTGAGGCAGCAAACGTGTGCAGGTGGAGGACTGAGGTTTGTTAGTCAGATTATGTGTCAACTGGTTTGTTGTGTATGTGGGACACTAATCTGTTCCTGAACACATGCTGCAGGTAACTGTCGGACACACACACACACACACACACACACACACACACACACACTCACACTACACACAGAACTCAGCAGTCTCCCAGTTGCTATCGGTTACCGTCACGCAGAAAATACTAAATCCTACTTCTCACCTTCAGAGCCTCCATAAATGATGAAGGGTTAGGCCTAGTTAAGGATGGAGTGGGCCGGGGGGTTAGGGTTAGGGCTAATTAAGGATGGAGTGGGCCGGGGGGTTAGGGTTAGGGCTAATTAAGGGAGGAGTGGGGCGGGGGGTTAGGGTTAGGGCTAATTAAGGGAGGAGTGGGCCGGGGGGGTAGGGTTAGAGCTAATTAAGGGAGGAGTGGGCCGGGGGGTAGAGTTAGGGCTAATTAAGGTAGGAGTGGTCCGGGGGGGTAGGGTTAGAGCTAATTAAGGGAGGAGTGGGCCAGGGGGTAGGGTTAGAGCTAATTAAGGGAGGAGTGGGCCAGGGGGTAGGGTTAGAGCTAATTAAGGGAGGAGCGGGCCGAGGTGTAAGGTTAGGGTTAGGGCTAATTAAGGTAGGAGTAGTCCAGAGGGGTAGGGTTAGGGTTAGGGCTAATTAGGGGAGGAGTGGGTCGGGGGGGGGGTAAGGTTAGGGTTAGAGCTAATTAAGGGAGGAGTGGTCCGGGGGGTAGAGTTGGGCTAATTAAGGGAGGAGTGGGCCGGGGGGGTAGGGTTAGGACTAATTAAGGGAGCAGTGGGCCGTGGGTTGGGGGGGGTAGTCTTCCCTCCATAATAAGGGAAGGCCCCACATGCTCTTCTTTTAAAGGAAAACTAAAACAATGGCTCAAATCAAATGGGGGGACGAGGGCCCGTTCATCGCTGCTTGCAGCTTTAATTATTATTATTATTAACCAGGCTCCAGCATCTCTCTGAACTCCTGTCACCTCAGTCTGTCTCCAGTCTGTCTCCAGTTTGTCCTCAATCTGTCCACAGGCTTCCTCAGTCTGTCCTCACTCTGTCCACAGGCTGTCTCCAGTCCATCCTCAGTCTGTCCCCAGTCTGTCTCCAGTCCATCCTCAGTCTGTCCTCAGTCTGTCCCCAGTCTTTCTCTAGTCTGTCCTCACTCTGTCCACAGGCTGTCCCCAGTCTGTCTCCAGTCCATCCTCATTCTGTCTCCAGTCTGTCCTCAGTCTGTCCCCAGTCTGTCCCCCAGTCGGTCCTCAGTCTGTCCCCAGTCGGTCCTCAGTGTGTCTCCAGTCTGTCCCCAGTACTCACCATGATGATGGAGTTGGTGACGGACGGGTTGTGGACGGACCAGGCGGCCATCAGACAGGCCATGGCAGAGAGAAGCAACACTGAGCTCAGCTTCTCTCACACAGCTGATCCGTTCCTGCACACAGCTGCTGGGACTGCTGTCCCCGCCCCTCTGACGACTAACCCCGCCCCTCTGACTACTAACCCCGCCCCTCTGATGACTGACCCGCTCCTCTGATGACTGACCCGCCCCTCTGACTACTAACCCTGCCCCTGCATGGACTAGTTTTATCATGTGACTGCTGCTGTCTAATTGGTGAAAGAACTGAAGGTAATGATGTTTATTGACGGTTTCAATATTAAATTCTCACACTAATCAATACATGTTGGAGGCAGATATATTGATCAGACCCAACATTTAAACATTCATCAATAAAGAATAAAAACAGTTTAAAAAAAGTAATAAACTTTAAAAAGTCCTAATTCATAATAAGAAGGTAAATACTGATGTGATTATTGATGTCATGTTTGCAGAGCAGATGGACCTAAATGCAGACTGACAGACAAGAGAAACGTACAAATAACAAAGTGAACGAACACAGAACAAAGACTGAACCTACACACATGATGAGGTCATAACTAAACAGACACAGGTGAGAGGAACAAGACAGGTGAAGCACATGAGCCAATCAACCAAGGCAGGGGAAACACAGGAAGTCAAACTAACAATACACAAGGACAGAATAACTTTTCAAAATAAAACATGAGCTACAACAGGATGTGACAGTTTACAGCTGTTCAGTTTATTGATTATTTCAGTCTCAGTCTGTCAGAACCAGCAGGAACTAAACTGCACTCAGTTATACTGTAATAGATTATTACATTATTACAGCAATAGTGTAATAATGTAATACTGTGTATGTATGAGTGTGTACATGTATGTATTTATGTGTTGAACTGATATGAAATAAAAACATAAACTCATCACCTGTTTGTTATTTATTGTTTATTGTGTGTATAATCTGTGTATTTGAGGAGAGTTCAGAGACAAAGTTAAATAAATAAAGTGCAGTCAGGAGCTCAGGGTCAGTGTGGTGATGCTGCCACCTGCTGGCTGGTTAGGGTTACTGCAGTGTGGTGATGCTGCCACCTGCTGGCGGGTTAGGGTTACTGCAGCTCTGTTTGAGTTTTCATGTTTTATTTTCTTGATAATCTTCTTGATTATAAACTGTATAAATAAAACTAATGTTCTCATTAAAACTACATTGAGATTTAAACATAATGCTATAAATATAAATTCTTCACTTGTAGCTGCACACACACCCTTTTTAAGGATGCTCTGGTCCCCGTAAATTTGATCTCAGCACCCCTAGAAATGAATATAACATCAGTGTCATGTTATAACACAAGTCATTATAATAATAATAATTAAAGCCGCAACGCATTTTCAAGATCCCGCCCCGACTTCCTGTTAGACTTACGGTTATGGGTCCAAGAGACTTTTTTGTTTGTCTTGACATGTTTTATATGTGTACCAAATTTCCTTTATCTACATCAATCTGGGGTGAGGGGCTCCATTTCTTTCATGTGCCTAGGGGGCGCTATTGAGCCATTTTACAACACACATTTTCACAAACCATGAAATATCACATTTTTCGCCGGGTGTGAGATGCCTGCAAAGTTTCATGATGATCAATGAAAAGGTTGTGGAGGGATGAGGAGCTAGAGGAGGTTCTGGAGTTTATTGAGAGCTTTGGAGGAGGAACCGAAGAGATGCTGTTACTGTAGTCTAGGAGTGAGGAGACAGAGGAGTGAATGAGGGTTTGAGGAGGTGATGGAGGAGTAGATTAGACTTTGATTAGAAGAAGTTAATATCAGGATTCAAGTTTCTTTATTATAATTCAAATCAAATGTGTTAAACAATATTATCAGTTATGATGTTCAACAGGTAGGAGGCTCCTCTCTGCTCTTCACTGCTCCTCTCTGCTCCTCACTGTTCCTCTCTGCTCCTCACTGTTCCTCTCTGCTCCTCACTGCTCCTTTCTGCTCCTCATTACTCCTCACTGCTCCTCATTACTCCTCTCTGCTCCTCTCTGCTCCTCACTGTTCATCTATGCTTCTCCTACAGAGACACTGAGGAACGAGACCAGACTCTAAACCCAGCATACAGAGGTTCAGTGAATGTGGTGTTGAAGGTGCGGAGGTGGATCAGTGTGTCAGAGGAGACTCTGTAGAAGGACAGAGTGCCAGCAGGACAGTCCACATACACTGCTACTCTGTTAGAGACAGAGGAGGAGGAGGAGGAGGAGGAGGAGATGGTTGTTCTGCTGTTATTGTGCCAGACATAGTAACCATCATCATCAGAGCAGTTCAGACTCCAGGACTGATCATTCCTTCCAAACAAACAGTCATCTCTGTTTCCTTTCCTGCTGATTCTTCTGTAACTCACTGATATATGAACTCTTCCTCTCCACTCGACCTCCCAGTAACAGCGACCAGTCAGATCATTTCTACACAACAGCTGATAATGGTAGTCAAATCTGTCTGGATGATCAGGATATGACTGATTCTCCTTCACACGTGTCACCTTCCTGTTGTTATCAGACAGTTTGAGTTTTCTGTGCATTGTGTTTGGATCCAGTTCCAGTTCACAGGCATCTGATGGAGAGAACGAGACACAATACAGCTGCAGTTTATCATCTGTTGATTTATTAACTACTTTACTGAAACCATTCAAACTTAAACCATCTCCATGACAACTGAGACACTCCATCACTGAGGATGACCATGAGATGTGACTGAAAGCTTTGGACATACAGAGTAAGTGGACCTTTAACAGTTCAGTTAGAACATGAACAGTCAACATGACAGTAATATTCAGTAATATTCATGTTTGTTCATCAGGTTTGGTGTAAAGTGAAGGTCTTTGCACATCAAGTCTGTTACTTTCATCTCAAACTGTCGTCTGTTACAAACACATTTTAGTCCAAATGCTCCAAACAGCTGAAGTCAGTATGAATGAATGAACTTCTGCAGGAGAGACATGAGGGACATTTTGGAGCAGGTAGCGCCACCATGTGGACATTTATAAAGCATTTCTCTATTAACTCCTGAACTGTGACCACGCCCATTTCTGACTAAACACAGTTTCCATCATTTTTAACTTTTTTCACTTCTTTTACATATTTCATCCAGTTTTTCTCAAAGTTCTCATGAATCAAACTGAAAACACACTCACACTTCCTCAGACCAGGTTTCAGTCTCTGCAGTCCACCATGGTCCAACCTGGAGGAAGAGACAAAGACACAATCAGCTTCATACACCTTCACTCATATCCACCATTAAACATGAACCACAGTCCCTCAGTTAGTCAGAGTGTCTGTCCATACCTGAGAGTGTCCATCTGTCTGTCCATACCCGAGAGTGTCCATCTGTCTGTCCGTACATGAGAGTGTCCACCTGTCTGTCCACACCTGAGAGTGTCCATCTGTCTGTCCCTACCTGAGAGTGTCCATCTGTCTGTCCATACCTGACAGTGTCCATCTGTCCATACCTGAGAGTGTCCACCTGTCTGTCCATACCTCAGAGTGTCCAGCTGTCTGTCCACACCTGAGAGTGTCCATCTGTCTGTCCATACCTGAGAGTGTCCACCTGTCTGTCCATACCTGAGAGTGTCCACCTGTCTGTCCATACCTGAGAGTGTCTGTCTGTCCATACCTGAGAGTGTCCATCTGTCTGTCCATACCTGAGAGTGTCCATCTGTCTGTCCATACCTGAGAGTATCCACCTGTCTGTCCATACCTGAGAGTGTCCACCTGCCTGTCCATACCTGAGAGTGTCCACCTGTCTGTGCATACCTGAGAGTGTCCATCTGTCCATACCTGAGAGTGTCCATCTGTCTGTCCATACCTGAGAGTGTCTACCTGTCTGTCCATACCTGAGAGTGTCCACCTGTCTGTCCGTACCTGAGAGTGTCCAGTCTCCAGTGTGGATCCTTCAGTCCAGCAGACATAAGCTTCTCTCCTGAGTCTCCTGGATGATTGTAGCTCAGGTCCAGCTCTCTCAGATGGGAGGGGTTGGCACTCAGAGCTGAGGCCAGAGAAGCACAGCCTTCCTCTGTGATCAGACATCCGGACAGACTGAATAGAATAGAATAGAATAGACTTCATGGTCATTGCACAAGAAGTACAACTAAATTTGCTGTGCCTGAATATAAAAGGTACACAATCATCCCAAATAAATAAACAAAATATATTCTAAAATAAAGAAATGATCTATGTTGGGGTCATATATATTATTCACCAGTTACTGGTGAGTTGTTTTTTTCTGTTAGAAGGACGCACCTTTACTTCATAAAATGACTGCATCTCTCACTATGGATGAAAAGGTGGAATGATACACTTCCCCTATCCACTTTGCTCTTAACCTGCCATGCCAGCTGTTCTTCAAGTGAGTCTCCTGCAGGAACATAATGTCTGAGGCCGATGACTTTAGGAGGGTCACAACCTTCCCTCTCTTGACTGGGTTATTTACTCCACATACATTCCACCTGGAGAATGTGAAAACTTTCATCCTTCTACTATCATTATTTATATTATCATGCATCAGCTATTTCTGACCAGTATAGTATCCATAGCAACACTAGAGTGAAAGGTCTTCCTGTCCCTCCCAAACCTTCTGATGGCCTGATTCTAGAAAGGTTAAGTAGTCTTAATGAAGATAAGAATGAGTGATTAGATGAAGTGCTATAGTACTATAACACACACACACACACACACACACACACACACACACACACACACACACCCCTATCTCCTGAGCAGAGATCATTCTCAGTGTTGATCCAGTATCATTTTGACTCTAGTTTATCAGTTAAACAAAGTGTACTTCTAGCCAGAGAGTCAAAATGAAATGCATTAGAAGGAAATCTAAATGGGGATTGACATCAGTATAGGCATTTGGCCAAACTGCTGATATGTTGTGCATCAGCTCTGCAGCTGTCTCACTCTGCAGCTGTCTCACTCTGTAGCTGTCTCTCTCTCTGCAGCTGTCTCACTCTGCAGCTGTCTCTCTCTGCAGCTGTCTCATTCTGCAGCTGTCTCACTCTACAGCTGTCTCACTCTGCAGCTGTCTCACTCTGCAGCTGTCTCACTCTACAGCTGTATCTCTCTGCAGCTGTCTCATTCTGCAGCTGTCTCACTCTACAGCTGTCTCACTCTGCAGCTGTCTCACTCTGTAGCTGTCTCTCTCTCTGCAGCTGTCTCACTCTACAGCTGTATCTCTCTGCAGCTGTCTCACTCTGCAGCTGTATCTCTCTGCAGCTGTCTCACTCTGCAGCTGTCTCACTCTGCAGCCTTCCTGTTACAGAGACTTGAACATTCAGTTGGAATCAAAGGAACTGCATTAAACTGGTTTAAGTCCTATCTATCAAATCGATTTCAGTTTGTACGTTAATGATAAATCCTCCAAGCAAACATAAGTTAGACACAATGTTCTCAGGGTTCAGTGCTTGGACCAAAACTATTCACCTTATATATGCATAAGTTACTGTCATACTATGAGAAACAATGCAGACGATACTCAATTATATCTTTCAATAAAGGCAGATGAATGCAACCAGTTAACTCAACAACAAACATGGCTTAAGGACATAAAGGCTTGGATGACCTGCAACTTCCTGCTACTAAACTCAGAAAACACTGAAGTTATTGTGCTTGGCTTCAAACACGTAAGACATCCTGAACTCCTGTTCTCTATTCACTGATGAATTAATTAAAAACAACCTGCATGTAGAGAACATGACAGTAATTCTGTGTTGTATATTTTCTGTTATTAATTCAATTATATTAGACTTTCATGACTGAAGATTAAATGACAGAAACATAAATCCTGACTCACATGTTGGTGTGGAAGGAGTTTTACTTCCTGTATACTTGATGTTACATCACTTCAGCTCAGACAGTACACTAAATCTTTTAGGTATCATAAACTCTTCATGTAAACTAGAAACTGAGGAGAAGCCAAAAATATGACTTTATATACACAATAATAAAACTGACCTGAGAGTTTCCAGTCCACAGTGTGGACTCTCCAGTCCAGCAGAAAGCTGCTTCACTCCTGAATCCTGCAGGTTGTTGTTACTCAGGTCCAGATCTCTCAGACTAGAGGACTGGGAGCTGAGAACTGAGGACAGAGCTGCACAGCTTCTCTCTGAGAGGTTACAGCCACTCAACCTGGAGAACAATCAGCAGAACAAACGAATTGCAAACATTACTTTTGTTCATTGAGCAAACATGTAACTACATTAATCTGGATAGTTCTGTGTGCACCTACAGAGCTTTGTTGGAGGCTTTGACCACTGGCAGCAGCCTCAGAAGAACCTCCTCTGAAGCAGAGTATTTCTTCAGGTCAAACACGTCCAGATCTTTTCCTGATGACAGTAAGATGAAGCCCAGAGCTGACCACTGAGCAGGAGACAGTTTATCTGTGGAGAGACTTCCTGATCTCAGGTACTGTTGGATCTCCTCCACTAGAGAACGATCATTCAGTTCATTCAGACAGTGGAACAGATTGATGCTTCTCTCTGCAGACACATTCTCACTGATCTTCTTCTTGATGAACTCGACTGTTTCTTGATTGGTCTGTGAGCTACTTCCTGTCTGTGTCAGCAGACCTCGTAGGAGAATCTGATTGATCGGTGAGCTACTTCCTGTCTGTTTCATCAGACCTCGTAGGAGAGTCTGATTGGTCTGCAGTGAAAAACCCAGGAGGAAGCGGAGGAACAAGTCCAGGTGTCCATTTGGACTCTTTAAGGCCTCCTCCACAGCACTCTGGTAGAAACGTGTTGATTTACCTCTGAACACTTCAGACCACCAGGATGTTGTTTGTTGTTCTGCCAGCAGATTGACTCCAGACTTGATGAATGTCAGATGGACATGAAGAGCAGCCAGAAACTCCTGAAGGCTCAGATGGACGAAGCAGAACACCTTGTCCTGGTACAGTCCTCTCTCCTCTTTAAAGACCTGTGTGAACACTCCTGAGCACACTGAGGCTGCTCTGATATCGATGCCACACTCTGTCAGGTCTGATTCATAGAAGATCAGGTTGCCTTTCTGCAGCTGCTCAAAAGCCAGTTTTCCCAGAAACTCAATCATCTTCCTGCTCTCTGGACTCCAGTGTGGATCTGTCTCAGCTCCTTCATCATACTTGACGTTCTTCAGTTTGGCCTGAAGCACCAGGAAGTGGATGTACATCTCAGTCAGGGTCTTGGGCAGCTCTCCTCCCTCTCTGCTTTTCAACACATCCTCCAGAACTGTAGCAGTGATCCAGCAGAAGACTGGGATGTGGCACATGATGTGGAGGCTTCGTGATGTCTTGATGTGGGAGATGATGGTGCTGGCCTGCTCCTCATCTCTGAATCTCTTCCTGAAGTACTCCTCCTTCTGTGGGTCAGTGAACCCTCTGACCTCTGTCACCATGCCGACACACTCAGGAGGGATCTGATTGGCTGCTGCAGGTCGTGTGGTTATCCAGAGGTGAGCAGAGGGAAGCAGTTTCCCCCTGATGAGGTTTGTCAGCAGCACATCCACTGAGGTGGACTCTGTAACATCAGTCAGGATCTCAGTGTTGTGGAAGTCCAGAGGAAGTCGACACTCATCCAGACCGTCAAAGATGAACACAACCTGGAACTCTTCAAACCTGCAGATTCCTGCTTCTTTGGTTTCAGTAAAGAAGTGATGAACAAGTTCCACCAAGCTGTACTTTTTCTCTTTCAGCACATTCAGCTCTCTGAAAGTGAATGGAAATGTGAAGTCTATGTCCTGGTTGGCTTTGTCTTCAGCCCAGTCCAGAGTGAACTTCTGTGTTAAGACTGTTTTCCCAATGCCAGCCACTCCCTTTGTCATCACTGTTCTGATTGGTTCATCTCTTCCAGGTGAGGCTTTAAAGATGTCTTCATGTCTGATTGTTGTTTCTGGTCTGTCTGGTTTCCTGGATGCTGTTTCAATCTGCCTGACCTCATGTTCATCATTGACCCCTGCACTCCCTCCCTCTGTGATGTAGAGCGGTGTGTAGATCTGATTCAGAAGGGTTGAGTTTCCTGCTTTAGCGATCCCCTCAAATAGACACTGGAACTTCTTCTCCAGGTTAGACTTGAGTTTACGTCGACACTTGGCAGCAGGACTTCCTGAATGAACAAACAACAAATGAAATCAGTGAGTGGATCCTACAGAAAGTCTAGAAATCTGAACATGTAAGTGTGTCTGTGTAGTTTTTCCTCCTCCATCAGTTTTATTCAGCTCATCAGTGGAGGACAAACAGCCTCTGATCAGATGCAGATGTGTGCAGCATATTTACAGCAGAGTTTGAAATATAAACCTCTCCCATGTTGCCTCCATTTCCTCTCCATCATGTTAAATCTGTTAAAATCCTCTTACTGCTCTGCAGACGCTCAGCCAGATCCTCCTGCTTCATTCTCCTCAGGAAGTGCACTGTGATCTTCAGAAATGCCTCTCTGCTTCTCCTCCTCTGCTCTTCCTCCTCACCGTCCAACACCTCCTCATCCTCACTCTGATTCTCTAAGCATTCTGGGTCATCTGTACTCAGACCCCTCTGGACTCTCTTCAGCTCATTCTTCACAAAAGTGACGATGTTCTCCTCCAGCAGCTGGAACAGAAAGATAAAGTGAACATTTCATTTAAACTGGTAGAACACAACATGTGATTCATGTGTCAGTCTGAAGGCCTGCTGGTCTAAACAGAGCAGCATGGACACTGTTAGGACCTGAATGCTACTTTACTATTTCATCTGTGGTTGATGGAGTTAATAGTAAAAGATGTGTTTGTACATGTACACACCATAAATATGGAGTCCAGCTGTGTTTGATGCTGCTGTGCAGACTGATCACTGGGAACCTCTGAGCTCTGCTGCTGAACTCTGTGGACAAAACATCATGTTTAAGGACATTTAATGAATCAAATCTGCACTCAGCTTATTAAAGATGTTCTGTCATGATGACTAAACTCCTGTAAATGCTACTCTGATTACTGGATGTTAAATTCTTACCTTCCATCAGCAGGTTGAACATCTTTAAACTTAATAGGATGACCCATAGAGTCGTCACTCTTCATGAACACAAAGCTGGGTTCAGGGGAGTCTGCTCTCTGCTGCTGCATCCTGAATAAAGAAGTTAAAACAGCATGTAGTTAACACCAAAGAACTGCTGTCCAGCATCACTGAGTCTCTGCTGCCCAGCTTCACTGAGTCTCTGCTGTCCAGCTTCACTGAGTCTCTGCTGTCCAGCTTCACTGAGTCTCTGCTGTCCAGCTTCACTGAGTCTCTGCTGTCCAGCTTCACTGAGTCTCTGCTGTCCAGCTTCACTGAGTCTGTGATGTCCAGCTTCACTGAGTCTCTGCTGTCCAGCTTCACTGAGTCTCTGCTGCCTCCACAGACACCCAGTCAGCTCCCAAAGCATCAGCCCCCCTGCTGAGGTCTTCCTGTCTCTTGGTCTCCTTTCTACGTGGTTTTGTTGACACCTTGCTCTCCAAATTTTCTGCCCTGAGCAGCTCTTTCAGCCTCCAGAGTGGTCCTGCCCATCTGTCCTGCCTTCTTTCTCCTCTTTGTTTTCTCCCTCCTGACCAGCCTGGAGGGACATTTGGGAGCTGTCCCTTGAGGGGCGACTGTCATGATTCCTGTTTAAGCTCTGTTTGTGTTGTCCTGTCTGTTTCTGTCCCTGCCTTTAGTTTCAAACCCACCTGCTCAGCTGCTGCCACTGTGTAATTACCTCATCAGCTCCTCTCTACATAAACTGCTCTCACTCATTTTCTTTCATTCTAGACACTAGATTGTGATGCTGTTCCTGTCTGTTCCTGTTCCTCTTGTTACCTGTTCCTGCTGGTTTCAACCTTATTTGAACTGCTTTCCCTTTATGGTCTGTAAGCCTGTCTGTTGGTTTCTGAGCATTAAAGCTGTTTCCATTTAACCTGTCTGTGGTGTTTGTGCCTGGTTCACCTGCTCCGCCCCAAATAACACAGGAGGTTTATTCAGCCCAAACAGCCAACCAACCATTTTTAACTTCTTACCTTCCATCAGCAGGTTGTCCATCTTTAAACTTAACAAGACCACCCATAGACCAGTCAGTCTTCATGGACACACAGCTGGGCTCAGGAGAGTCTGCTCTCTGCTGCTGCATCCTGATACAAACAAACAACAAATCAAAGAGTTTAAAAAGATGAATTTTGAGCAGACTGTCAGCAGCTGAAGTTTTAGAAGCAGAATGAAAATCAGTAAGAAGACAGTGGATGAGAAACGTTCTCCTGTTCATCAAAATGTCATCTGTTGAAAGATGCTTAGTTGATTAGTTGACTAATCAGTGGTTGAGCTCTTTGTTAAATCACAAAGTTAGTAGTTCATTCTGAGTTATTGTGACTTATTATTCAGTAGTTGAGTGTCAGATGTGACAGTGAGTGCGAATAATGATGGTGGAGTGATGTGAGTGGAGAACAGTGATGGACAGTTAGAGATCCTCATCTCACCTCTGAGCTTTGGTCTGGCTGTCATGTTCCCCACACAGAGAGCTTTTAGAGGGAGGGACTCCCTCCTCTCTGTCCTCACACTGATCCATAGCAGAGAAACACCTTCACACAAACACAACAACATGCTCATTCATTACAACCAGCTGCACATCACACAGGTCTGCACTGCTGTCTAACACCCTGTCATTATTCATTCCACCACCAGATGGAGCCAAAGTAACAAACTATTTAAAGACTTTCACTCAGCTTTAATGTTTAATAATGTTTCTGAATGTTCCACTGACTTTTCATTTGCCTGATTAAATAACTGAATATCATGAATGAAAAGATGTTTTCAACAGTATTTCTGTCACCTTCTTTTAACACATTTCATAGTATATTATTATATGGCTTTTATTACCTGTTCATCACTAACCGTCCCACCTCTTAAACAAACTCTTTCTGTTGTAACTGTGGATTAGTTATTATAATAACTGTCATCATGTTTGTCAGGTTCAAGATGACTGGATGAGGTGACCTTTGATACGACCAATTAAATGAATCAAACACACAATTACTGACTTCAAGAAACCGTTTTACAAAAACAACAGTCAATCACTTTAGCCTGTTTATCTAAAGTTTAGTACAATGAATGTCATCGTACCCAAACCCTTTAACAGCCAGGTTCAGTTGTTGGGCAGGGTGGTGTACCATTTGAAAATGACCCAAAAGATGAGTCTAATCTTTATATTATATGGAGTACATACTGTATATTACATGTTCATACTCATAGAACTCATTTCATCATTATATATATTTATCACTATAACTACCATCTCTACTGTTATCAGATCATTTTAACAGCTGCTGACACAAACATGATGAAAACTGTCGGCTACGTTTCCTTTAGATGCTGAAAATCATCTGAATGAAGCTGATGAGTGAAGGTGAAATATATCAGCAGCTTCAACCAGCCAGCGATAGCGCCATCAACATTTAAACAAGCAGAAGAAGAAGAAACATGTAACTCACAGCAGGAGGTTTTTAAGGTCTGTTGGTTCACAAACAGTCTCATCTCTCTGTGTTCATCTTTAATCTGAAGTCTTCTTTAAGGAAATCTGATGACAGAACAGCAGCTCTGAACTTGAACATGAACAGACAGTATAAATCTTTATCAGCTGAATCATAAAGTCTGATCATAGTTTTATTATTTGTGTCTTTTATACTATGTAGAGGCAGATATGTGAGTGAAAAATCACTAGTAGAGGCAAAAGGTCAGTTTAGAAGATGTCGCAACAAGCTTAGTAAGTTGATATCATCAACCCCTAATAAGGAGTTGTTTTTCACCATATTAATATTCCCAGGAAGATCGGGTCACCATCACATAGGAGAATTCCAGGAAATCGAACACTGGCCGGACATGCCGGGTCAGGCTGAACTGGTGCGCACACAATGACGTGTGACACCCTCACGCCACCGCACGCCACGTATAAAGAGTCTGCCATTTGCTGTTTGTACTGTTTGCTGAGTATCTGCAATAAAGATCCCAGTTGGCTGTTCGACGACTTCTGTTCTCAATCTCATAGTTAAAGATTACTCAAGTTAAGGAATCGTGCAGATTTACTATAATTCCAACAACACAAAAAGTGGCAAGATGGTACATGGAACATGTGAAATGAGAATATGTTCATTATTAATGTTTACTATTCTAACACGTGTCCTCATAAACATACTGTCCCCATTAATGCTGCTAAAACCTCACTGTCATCATACACACTGCAGATTAACACTCTGCCCTCATTGGTCGATCTACTGTGTGACTGAAGACATCAGACATTACATCATTAGAGTCATTAGCTGCTAATAGATTTAAATGTGTAAAAACATGAAACAAACATTAGTGTAAATATGTGCTCACTGACTCTAAACTTGTATTGAACTAAATGACATCTGCACTGCAGCCACTAACAGCTACTAGATGCTGCTCCAACATTTAGGTCTAACTGTGACCTCCATGATGTCTTACTGCAATGAGTCACTGATAGTGGTGTGATGGTCAGTGATGATTTCATGGTAAGCCAATCAGAGGCAGCCTCACACACACAATCTAGCAGAAGTTTGAATGATGTAACTTGTATTAGATTAAAGATCAGGTTCTTAAAATGTGATTTGTGCTCATTTCAAACCACCATGTGCCTCTATCTATTTAAACAATGTCTGACCGGGTTGGGATGGTTGTAACACCTCTATGCTCAGTATACCCAGACAGTGGGAGAGGAAAATGAATAGGCTTGTGTCTGCACTTGTACTTAAGGTTGCATCAGATAAGGTAAGGCAGATAAAGTCAGTGAGGTATTCCAAGAAACGGGCAACGCCTCAGAGAACAAGGTTCAAGAAAGCTGCCAGCGTGTACAGTACAATCATTAACTCAACCATAATTAAGTGTGATAGTGTGACTTTGGCCCCTCCCACTGGTGGTGAGTCTGTGGGAGTGGGGTCCCATGTCCCTTCTCCGGCTACCAGGCGCTCGCCCCAAATCCCCAACCCCAGGCCTGGCTCCAGGGGGGAGGGACACGGAAATCCATTTATCGAACTCATCATAAGGGGTCTTTTTGAGCTACCCATTGTCTGGCCCCTCCCCCCGGACCTGTTTGCCATGGGAGACCCTACCAGGGGCATAAAATCCCCTGACAACTGAGCTCCTGGGTAGGCCTGTCGCGATATTCAATAAATCAATTAATCGCATGATAATTAAAATTAGCTCGATAATTTTTCTGGCCGCGATAAATGCCATTTGCATGCTTGTTTGTTTTCCTCGTCTCTCTCTCTCTCTCTCTCTCTCTCTCTCTCTCTCTCTCTCTCTCTCGGGTCCTTAGAGTAGCGATGAGTGAACCTTCATGTCACTCACTTGTCAGTCGCATGGTGTGTAGGGAGGCGGGACTCCTGGCGTAGCGTACCACAGAGTGCAGCTGAGAAGTATACCGGTAGGCACTAGGCAGAGAGAAAGCTAGTTGCCAGTTCGAGTACGGCTAATAAAATATTTAAAGAGTTTTTATTTTTTATTTCATAGTAGCCTATAGACCTGTAGAATAACCGGTAGTAGTGTTGGTCCGATCGGCGGGTGTCCATCGGCGATTGCACGCATTATTCCCAATCCGACCATTTTTTGTGTATTATTTTGTCATTATTAAGGTAAAAGAACTCAATTTATGTCCATGGACATTATAATGAATAGGATATAGGCTTAATATTAGTTTGCATCCAGTGTGCTGCGTGGACTTCATTACATCTGCTGCACCGCTGCTACCACTATTATGAAACGCTAAGTTTATACAGTCTGTGACTGTGACCCTCATAAAAGTAATATTTTACTAATCTGCATTATATAAATTAACGAAATTCGTTAAAGTAAGTAATTTGGCGACTTCTAAGTCATTAAACTAAGTCTTACTTTTACTGGAGTAATCTACCTCGTTCCCACCTGTCATTGTACGTCTTGCTTTGAATTAAAACCTACTGAGCGAACTCTCCCGTTCTCTCCTATGAACTAGTCGGACGACAACGTGTATCAAACATGAAGCAAAGTGAAAAAATAATAAATTACGTAACAACATGGTAAATTATCTCAGAACAACAATATTATTGCTTATCGCGATAATTTCTGAGACAATTTATCGTCCAGCAAAATTTGTTATCGTGACAGGCCTACTCCTGGGGTCATTGGGATACACAAACCCCTCCACCACGATAAGGTAGTAGATCAGGGAGGGTCTGTAGAATATATAGACTATTGTATAGTACAGAACTGAGTAGTTATAATATAGTTTAGAGAATATTATAGAAAGACCAAACTGACAAAATGTTGAACTGAGAGAAAAACGTAAATTATAAAGAATAGAAACATGTCAACTCTACTAACTAAAGCAGTTCCAGAGAGAACAAAAACTGATGGAATTTCTGCATTTCACTGGTCTGTATCAGAGGATATAAGGACTAAATGAATGAAGGAGAAGGAGAAGAACCATGGAGGAGAGAGGAGCTATGATTTTAGTCCTTTGTCATCTTCTGGCTGGTGAAGCAGTCCCACAGGTGCAGGTTCAGGTTTTAACTGTAGCTGGGACGTTGCCATCCAAAATAAATATAGTCCAGTCAGCTCTCCTGTCCTCTGAGGCTGGGGGATGATGGAGCCATCGCCATGTTTCTGCTAGATTTCATCCTTTCCCTCTTCCTGGCTGTTTTCTCAGCGCTCTCGCTCCGTACTTGCCGGTCCAGAAAGTGGGCTGGTATCACGGCTGGTGTGTGCACATTTTGGGGGTGTATCTAAAATGAAGCACTATGACCATGTTACAGGTACCGGCTGGCACCACGTAAACAGCTTATATGCTCTCTCTGGAAACAGGAGAAATAAGTGAGACGGGGCAAACTCTGCGTCCGTTTTTCATCTGGCTCAGCAGAAAGAGGGAGAGGATTTATTAAAACATTCACTATTTAAATCCTCCTCTGTTACAAACACTCAATGTTCTCTATGAAATAAACACCACTTGAAAATAAAATACTATTTGTCTTTTCTCATCTTTCAGCAAATACTGACTTACAAGTTTTGTGTGATTAAATAAATCAAAATGACAATAACCACTGTTACCCTGTAAGTTGTCTCTTTTCAACTTCATATAAAACATAGCTTATGTTACCACTTACATATAAAACATAGCTTGTTACCACTTACATATAAAACATAGCTTGTTACCACTTACATATAAAACATAGCTTGTTACCACTTACATATAAAACATAGCTTGTTAACACTTACATATAAAACATAGCTTGTTACCACTTACATATAAAACATAGCTTGTTAACACTTACATATAAAACATAGCTTGTTAACACTTACATATAAAACATAGCTTGTTACCACTTACATATAAAACATAGCTTGTTACCACTTACATCTGGTTCCTAAATGCATTTTCCATTTCCAACTCAAATTATTTTACTCTTTCAAAATGCATGAGCTGACAGATTTTTAACTTGTTTTTAAACACTTTTAAAATATATAAAATTTGTTTTTAACATTAGCTTTTAACCTTTTTACACAATATCATACATTTCAAAACTATTAGACTTTACAAAAATGTTCAAGGAGTTAAAAATAAAACTCTGCCCAACCTGACTTAGCAACAGGTGACGTCATCAGGCGAAGGAGCTAAAAATAAAACTCTGCCCGACGTGACTCAGCAACAGGTGACGTCATCAGGCGCGAAAATGCGGCTGCTGCTCTGTGTACATATATGTCCGCATATTCATAAAACAGCCTTATTAGCGGACATTAAAACATTCAGCGACATGTCAACATATTACACTTCAGTTACTTAGCTTCATTTACTATTCCACCAACCTGGAAACAGGAGAAATAAGTGAGACAAACTCATCTCGCTCAGCAGAAAGAGGAAAGCTGCAAAGCAGACCAAACTGACGTAAAGCCCCCCGGAGCACAATAAGCGCCACACTGTCCCCTGCTGGCGACCCCACAATTACTCCTGACATCTATAGAAAATATTTTAGTGCAAGGATGGTGGAGACAGGTTGATTACCCCTCAACAAATATTCAAAACATGAATTATAAAATGACAGAAACTACCACAAATGTGAAAACACTTTAGTGGGCAGGAAGAACACACACTATTGATCTGTTTTGGGGTTTTTGGTCCAAGCTGCAGTTCCAGTGTTAGTCCAGTAGGTGTCAGTAATGAGTCTGTAAGCTTCCCTTCCTTCTTGTCTTCTCTTCCTTCCATCTGTCCTTGCTTCTTTTCCTTCCCTCTTGTCTTCTCACCTTTTCCTTCCATCTGTCCTTGCTCCCTTTCCTCCTTCCTTCCTGTATTCTTTTCCTTCCTTCCTATTAGTGGTCCGGTCCACATGAGATCAAATCGACATTCCTCTCTGATGTTTTACTGGAACATGAAGCATCCGGCACTCTCAGGTCTGCTGACCAGTCGCCTGTTTTTAAATCCCTTCAAACACTTTTTTATTCTTTGTCTTTTAACTCATTATGAGAGTCTTAGTTTTAAATGTGCTTTATCAATACATTTGATTTTAGGTCTACTTCTCCTTTCAGTCCAACTGTAATAATATATATTTATATATTCTCACTTTAACCCTCCTGTTGTCCTTGAGTCAAGGGAGGAAGGAAGGAAGGAAGGAAGGAAGAAGGAAGGAAAGGAGGAAGGCAGGGATGGAGGAAGGAAGGAAGGAAGGAAAGAAGGAAGGAAGGAAGGAAGGGAGGAAGAGGGAAGGAAAGGAGGAAGGAAGGGATGGAGGAAGGGAGGATGGAAGGGAGGAAGGAAGGAAAGAAGGAAGGGAGGAAGAGGGAAGGAAAGGAGGAAGGAAGGAAGGAAGAAGAAAAGAAAGGAGGAAGGGAGGGAGGAAGAGGGAAGGAAAGGAGGAAGGAAGGGAGGAAGAAGAAAGGAAAGGAGGAAGGGAGGGAGGAAAGATGGAAGGAAGGAAAGAGGAAAGAAGGAAGGAAGGACAGAGGAAAAAAGAAAGGGAGGAAGGTAGGGGGAGGAAAGAAAGAGAAGGAGGGAGGAAGGAAGGAAGGGAGGAAAGATGGAAGGAAGGAAAGATGGATGGAAGGAAGGAAGGAAGGAAGGGAGGAAGGAAGGATGGAGGAAAGATGGAAGGATGGAAGGAATGAAGGAAGGAAGGAAGGGTTAAACCTGTGTAATAATCTCAACTCAGATATCACCCAACATCAATATTACTTATTTACTTTATGTTTCTATTATTTACTATATTTATATTACTACCATTGTCTTTTATTGCTTTTGTAGTTATTTGTTCTTTAATCTTTTTATTGAGGCTTTTTTTCCACTGTCCACGTTTCTGCTTTAACTCTGTAAATTTCCCCATCGTGGGACTAATAAAGTAAAATCTGGTTTATTAACAGAATATTTCCTTTCTTATTCTGGATGTTTCTTCACTTTTAGATTCATAATGTTCAGGTGATCCAGCTGATTATCTTTAATATAAATACACTAAAGATCACCATCACATTATTTTAGATCTTCTCTCCTCGTGTCCTGCAGCCGCAAACAGCGTCAATAACTCAATAAAACAAAGAGTCAAATTAAAATATTTATTTAATGCACTTAAACTTAACTCAACTCTTCATACAGCTGTGTTCAAATCTTTTATACAGTTTCTCAGCAAAAACATTAAAGTGAAAAAAAGTTTAAAACTGTGAGAAAGTCTGTTTGTCCTCCGCGTAAAAACAGTGGAATGTCCTTTAAAACTGCGCCGTCGTCACATGACCCCCCCACCCCCACATGACCCCCCCCACCCCCACCCCACCGCTGCAGGAGAAAAACACATGAAGAAGAAAAAAAACATCTGTACAAAACCATGAAAGCAGGTCGTAGCTCCGCCTGAGAGTCAAACATCAGGGAGGAACTTGAAGGCATCGTGCTGCGTTCAGGTACAACGGGAACAAACTGAGATCTGATTGACCCTGAAGCTTCGTTACCATCTGAGGCGTCTCCATGGAAACGGTTTGGAAAGCTTTGAGACTGCTCACTGGAAGCTGATTGGTTCAAACCTGACGAGTTTTTGTTGATCTCGTGAATCAAACTGAAACTCTTCGTATCTTTTAATTTATCGTTAAAATGTTCGTTAGTGTTTCCGACATAGAAACATAGAAAACTATCTCCTCCTCATTACTCCTCACTACTCCTCATTACTCCACTCTGCTCCTCTCTGCTCCTCATTACTCCTCATTACTCCTCACTGCTCCTCATTACTCCTCACTGCTCCTCATTACTCCTCTCTTCTCCTCTCTGCTCCTCATTACTCCTCACTGCTCCTCATTACTCCTCTCTTCTCCTCTCTGCTCCTCATTACTCCTCACTGCTCCTCATTACTCCTCATTACTCCTCTCTGCTCCTCATTACTCCTCATTACTCCTCACTGCTCCTCATTACTCCTCATTTCTCCTCATTACTCCTCTTTGCTCCTCACTGCTCTTCATTACTCCTCTCTGCTCCTCATTACTCCTCACTGCTCCTCATTACTCCTCACTGCTCCTCATTACTCCTCACTACTCCTGATATATCAGCATGAATGAAACATGATGCTGAAACAGGAATTGAAAGGACATGGAATTATGTGGAAACTAAGAAACTGCTCCTCACTACTCCTCTCTACTCCTCTCTACTCCTCTCTGCTCCTCACTGCTGATCTCTACTCCTCTCTGCTCCTCATTACTCCTCACTGCTCCTCTCTGCTCCTCATTACTCCTCACTGCCCCTCATTACTCCTCACTGCTCCTCATTTCTCCTCTCTGCTCCTCATTACTCCTCACTGCTCCTCATTTCTCCTCTCTGCTCCTCATTACTCCTCTCTGCTTCTCATTACTCCTCACTGCTCCTCACTGCTCCACATTACTCCTCTCTGCTCCTCTCTGCTCCTGATTACTCCTCACTGCTCCTCATTACTCCTCTCTGCTCCTCTCAGCTCCTCATTACTCCTCACTGCTGATCTCTGCTCCTTATTACTCCTCTCTGCTCCTCATTACTCCTCTCTGCTCCTCACTGCTCCTCATTACTCCTCATTACTCCTCACTGCTCCTCACTACTCCTCATTACTCCTCACTACTCCTCATTACTCCTCTTTGCTCCTCATTACTCCTCACTACTCCTCACTACTCCTCACTGCTGATCTCTGCTCCTCTCTGCTCCTCACTGCTCCACATTTTTCCTCACTGCTCCTCCTCATTACTCCTCACTGCTCCTCTCTGCTCCTCATTACTCCTCACTGTTCCTCTCTGCTCCTCACTGCTCCTCATTACTCCTCATTACTCCTCATTACTCCTCTTTGCTCCTCATTACTCCTCACTACTCCTCACTGCTCATCTCTGCTCCTCTCTGCTCCTCACTGCTCCTCATTGCTCCTCACTGCTCCTCATTACTCCTCTCTGCTCCTCATTACTCCTCACTGCTCCTCATTACTCCTCATTACTCCTCTCTGCTCCTCATTACTCCTCACTGCTCCTCATTACTCCTCTCTGCTCCTCATTACTCTTCTCTGCTCCTCATTACTCCTCTCTGCTCCTCATTACTCCTCACTGCTCCTCATTACTCCTCTCTGCTCCTCACTGCTCCTCTCTGTTCCTCTCTGCTCCTCACTGCTCCTCATTACTCCTCTCTGCTCCTCATTACTCCTCATTACTCCTGTCTGCTCCTCATTACTCCTCTCTGCTCCTCATTACTCCTCTCTGCTCCTCATTACTCCTCATTACTCCTCATTACTCCTGTCTGCTCCTCATTACTCCTCTCTGCTCCTCATTACTCCTCTCTGCTCCTCACTACTCCTCTCTGCTCCTCTCTGCTCCTCATTACTCCTCTCTGCTCCTCTTTTCTCCTCTCTGCTCCTCATTACTCCTCTCTGCTCCTCTCTGCTCCTCTTTTCTCCTCTCTGCTCCTCACTGCTCCTCATCTCTCCTCTCTGCTCCTATCTGCTCCTCATTTCTCCTCACTGCTCCTCTGCTCCTCACTGCTCCTATCTGCTCCTCATTTATCCTCACTGCTCCTCTGCTCCTCTCTGCTCCTCATCTCTCCTCTCTGCTCCTCATTACTCCTCTCTGCTCCTCATTACTCCTCATTACTCCTCTCTGCTCCTCATTATTCCTCTCTGCTCCTCTCTGCTCCTCTTTTCTCCTCATTGTTCCTCACTGCTCCTCACTACTCCTCATTACTCCTCTCTGCTCCTCATTATTCCTCTCTGCTCCTCTCTGCTCCTCATCTCTCCTCTCTGCTCCTCACTGCTCCTATCTGCTCCTCATTACTCCTCTCTGCTCCTCATTGCTCCTCTCTGCTCCTCACTGCTCCTCCTACAGAGACACTGAGGAACCATATGACCAGACCATAAACCCAGCATAGAGAGGTTGAGTGAATGTGGTGTTGAAGGTGTGGAGGTGGATCAGTGTGTCAGAGGAGACTCTGTAGAAGGACAGAGTGCCAGCAGGACAGTCCACATACACTGCTACTCTGTTAGAGACAGAGGAGGAGGAGGAGGAGGAGGAGGAGGAGGAGGAGGAGGAGGAGGAGGAGGAGATGGATGTTGCTATCTTATTGTGACAGACAGAGTAACCATCATCATCAGAGCAGACCAGACTCCAGGACTGATCATTCCATCCAAACAAACGGTCTTCTCTGTCTCCTTTCCTGCTGATTCTTCTGTAACTCACTGATATATAAACTCCTCCGCTCCACTCGACCTCCCAGTAACAGCGACCAGTCAGAACATTTCTACACAGCAGCTGCCACCAGGAGTCAAATCTGTCTGGATGATCAGGATATGACTGATCCTCCTCCACACATGTCACCTTCCTGTTGTTATCAGACAGTTTGAGTTCTCTGTGCATTGAGTTTGGATCCAGTTCCAGTTCACAGGCATCTGATGGAGAGAACGAGACACAATACAGCTGCAGTTTATCATCTGTTGATTTATTAACTACTTTACTGAAACCATTCAAACTTAAACCATCTCCATGACAACTGAGACACTCCATCACTGAGGAAGACCATGAGATGTGACTGAAAGCTTTGGACATACAGAGTAAGTGGACCTTTAGATGAGAATGTTTTTCAAAGTGAAACTTGATTCCAGCTGCGTCTGATGTTTGTCTGAATGTAATTAATGAAGTATTTAAGATGGTTAAAGAACAGGATTTTTCTATCAACTTAACTCATGTAACTTAAACCAGTAACGTTCCACATCTAGAAAGGAGTTAGTCTGTCTGTGTGTTCTTGGCTTGTTCTTGACATTCCCATCAGTATGTTTCTTATTCATGTCCACTGCTTTCATATTAGAGATGAGATGAAGTTGAGCTGGAAGCTAACAGTGGTGATGCAGGGAGAGGCAGCACTGCAGAGCTGCAGGTAGCTCAGCTCATTTTACTTTGTTGATAATGAGAGGAAGGTTTGAACACGCTTGAATTGAAATAATAATATAACAAACATGATTTTAATATTGCACTAGCTCTCCATCAGTATGTTTCTACCTTTTAAAGGGTTAGGTGATATATTCAAAATTTATGTTATTGTCAGTGACTTGTTAAATAAATGAATCCATTTGAAAGTGATCAGTGACATCATCGTCATTGATGATGAAAAGTCAAAGTATTTTCTTTTACATTTTGTAATGAATTAAGAGGGAGATATAAAAGGAGTCATTGGTAGAAATAAACCACCAAATCTCAGTATCATTTATAAAATATGTTTGTATGTTGTGCATATAGATAAGAGTGTAAGTCATGTATTTGAATACATGCATTCATACTTTTAGATCTGTGAATAGTTTTAGTGTCAGTCTTTAGTATTTGGGCCATTCATTTAAAATAAAAAGATAAATATTTATAAATATAATATTAAAACACTCAACCCTTCCCCTTCTTTTCACTCAGAAGAATGTTTGTGTCAAAGTATTAAATTAATTATTGAGCTTTAAAATGTCAAAATGTCATTCAGTGTAACTGTCCCGAGTTAAATTCTAATGACAAAACTGTTTTTAAAATGTAGAAAATCATCCTAAAATATAAATTGACACACATGGCATGATTATGTAAGTGTTTGCAACACTATGTAGAATAATGCAACTTATTTTAATATGTGAATAACTTCTGTCCCAAAATGTGTGCGTCACCAATGTCATTCAGTGTAACGATGGGTAAAAAGTCATTTTAAAGCATACCACATGATGCTGATCATGTGACAGTGTGTGACATCATGAGAAGGACCCTTAGAGGACCCTCTGTCCATGTGGTCATGTGACTACATCTCTCTGTAATATTTGATCATTTCAGTTTTCCACCCGCTTGTAACCCATGGTCCAAAAATGTCCTTCAGTGCGACTCAGAAAACAAACTTTAAATATTATGATTTTTAAAAAGCTAAATTAAATATAATAATTAATGATAATGTCTATCGGTGAAGGTCTTAACTTTATATAGGTAGCAAAGGAACCGCCTGATAAATGTGTTTATGTGTGAGATCTGTCCTTCAGTGTTAAACATGTTACACTGAATGACAGAAACGTTACACTGAATGACAGAAACGTTACGCTGAATGACAGAAACGTTACGCTGAATGACAGAAACGTTACACTGAATGACAGAAACGTTACACTGAATGACAGAAACGTTACACTGAATGACAGAAACGTTGCACTGAATGACAGAAACGTTACACTGAATGACAGAAACGTTACACTGAATGACAGAAACGTTACACTGAATGACAGAAACGTTACTCTGAATGACAGAAACGTTACACTGAATGACAGAAACGTTACTCTGAATGACAGAAACGTTACGCCGAATGACAGTGATAGTTTATAACATTTAATCATGCATCATATTTATTTGTTGTATTTAGTTGTTGTATTAATAGTGGATATTATCATTTATAACTATTTTATATCATTTGAATGTATTTTAAGGCACATTATCTGTAAACTGTCGACATCTTAAACATCTCGTCCTGATTTTAGTTTTTAACTTTAAAGAAAATACTGGAATACATAGGAAACATGTAAATCATGTGACATTGTGACTGTTTTCCTTTTAGGGTGTTCAGAGCAGGGACAGACAGCTGAGAGACACTGAAGTCAGGGGACAGAGGACAGAGTCATATCAGCCAGTTAGTGGAAATGTGGAAGGATATCACACTCGGGAGTAAAAACAAGTTGCTTTATATGTTAACATTTTGATGCTGTTTTTGCCTTTCACTTGAACCTTTACCTGTATCTGTGTCTGTTCATTGAGCCATAAGATACAACTAGGAAAAGAACATTTATTCACAACATTTGAATTCAAACTTTGATCAATATTCTTCCCATGTTATTTATTCATCTACAAAACTGGATGATTAGGCCTGCAATTAAAGAATTGATATTTGATATTTATCACTTCATTACTTCCATTCAAAATGTGTTTTCCTTTACCTTTACTAATCTATCTTTTTAGTAGAATAAAATATATTTGTGAATGTTTTGCAGTGTAGTTCATTTATGACATATTTCTGTTCAAACCATTAACGGATCTGTCAGGTTTCCCATATGTGTCAATGTTAAACTCATTCCTACGCCCTTGCTCACCATACTGAAGTTACTGCGCTGAAGTTTGGGCCAATAATTACAAATCTAATGTACAGTCATTGTTTATTCTTCAGAAAAGAGCAATTTGTAACATCCATAATGCAGAGTACAGGGATCATTCAAATCCATTATTCTTACTGTCTCATTTACTGAAGTTTGCTGATCTGGTGGAATTTCAAATAGCTCAAACTATGTACAAAGCAAAAAACAACCAACTGCCTGCAAATATCCAACAAATGTTCAGTGTAAGAGAGGAGGGCTACAATCTAAGAGGTCATACTTATTTCAAAAGTGTTAGCGTGCCAACGATGAGGAGGAACTTTAGTATTTGTGTTTGTGGTGTGAGGCTATGGATCAGTCTAAATGTGGAACTGAGGGAATGTCCAAACATTACGTTTTTTATAAAGAGGTACAAAGAAATGATCTTCAGTAGGTATAGGAATTAAGATGCTATTATTATATATGTATTTATATTATATGTATGTGTATTATATGTGATTTGGTTGTGTCCAAAAATGAGTGGATGACATTGGACTTGGTACTTTGTGTATTATTATTTGTATTACTTTGAGTTAATGCTGATCATATTTATGATAGTGACAATGGTGGCAATGTAGTGATGATGATGATGATGATGATGATGATGATGATGATGATGATGGTGATAATGATGATAAAGATATAATACTATGACTAGATAATAATAGTAAAAATAATAATGGTGATATAGACGGTAATGATAGTGATAATAATATTAATGATAATATATTTCTATATACTACACAGGAACACAGGTACAGAAATGTAAGTTGATTGTGAATTAGGGGCAGGAATTAAATAAGTGTAAACTTCATCCTGCTCCTTTTCAGGCACAGTTACTGCCAGAAGAATGTCATTGTTTGCTTCTTTTATTTGTTTCATTCTTGGTTGATTTTCTTTTTTCCTTTTGGAATTGAAATTGTTCGTTTATGTCTGAAATAAACATGAACATAAAAAACATAAAATGATGAAATCAAACGTATTAGCTTGTAAAATGCACCTGTTAGTCTCTCAGCACCTGTCAGCATTCATTATAAATTGATTCCAATGATAGTCAATGTAAACCCTTCACAAGCACGTGACCTGAGGCTGCTCTCTGATTGGCTTCCTTCAGTTTTCCAGGACACGCCCACTTTTACTGGCAGCAAATTGTTGTTGTTCTATGTTTTTAATCTACCGTGATTGGACAGTTCTGGATGTCATTCACACCCTCCCATCAGCTGCTGTCACTCAAACTCCTGCTGACGGTAGTTTCAGGAGATGATGTTAAAGTGGAGCCGCAGAAATTAAAGAAGATTATTCTGTTATTTCTCTATAAAGACATCATTTCACAAGACTTTCACTAGAAGAGAAAAAGCAGCTTGGACCGAGCCGGTTTACAGCTCCAGCAGCAGCAGGTGATGGAGGAACGACACCTAAAACATCTATCTGAACAATGCAAACAGAAAGCTGCAGCCATCAAGACAATAACATGAAGATAAGTTTTTTAGCATTGCTGACCTCCTCTATGCCAAGCTCCAAAAGAGACTGTCACTTTCCTAAAGATCCTCATCACCCATGACCACAGCGGAAGCTGAGAAGTGTTTCTCAACCATGAAAAGAATTCAAACTGTTCTCAGAAACAGCATGACCCAGGAGAGGCACTGGCCATGCTGTCAATGGAAAAGAGACTGGTGACTGACTTTAACCAGAGAGTCATTGACAAGTTCTGTTCAAGTAGTACTACCGGCTGTGTTTAGGCACCATTACAGTGTGTTGTGTGTTTTTAGATTGGCTTTCCTTTCTTTATCTTTTTTTTTTTTTGCTGCGGTACAGTTTGTTTGACCCTAGGACCCCCCCCCACACACACACACACCAAACTGCCCCCCTGCCCACCAAACTGTAACCCCCCCCCCAGTAGTCAGTATGAATGAATGAACTTTATCTGCAGGAGAGACATGAGGGACATTTTGGAGCAGGTAGCGCCACCATGTGGACATTTATAAAACATTTCTCTTTTAACTCCTGAACTGTGACCAACAGAAGGACATTTCTGTTTCATGGATTCATTGGTTCAAGATAAATGTCAGTTTAGGCCACGCCCATTTCTGACTAAACACATTTTCCATCATTTTTGAACTTTTTTCACTTCATTTACATATTTCATCCAGTTCTTCTCAAAGTTCTCATGAATCAAACTGAAAACACACTCACACTTCCTCAGACCAGGTTTCAGTGTCTGCAGTCCACCATGGTCCATCCTGGAGGAAGAGACAAAGACACAATCAGCTTCATACACCTTCACTCATATCCACCATTAAACATGAACAGTCCCTCAGTTAGTCAGAGTGTCTATCCATCTGTCCATACCTGAGAGTGTCCACCTGTCTGTCCATACCTGAGTGTCCACCTGTCTGTCCATACCTGAGAGTGTCCATCTGTCCATACCTGAGAGTGTCCATCTGTCCATACCTGAGAGTGTCCACCTGTCTGTCCATACCTGAGAGTGTCCACCTGTCCATACCTGAGAGTGTCCAGTCTCCAGTGTGGATCCTCCAGTCCAGCAGACAGGATCTTCTCTCCTGAGTCTCCTGGATGATTGTAGCTCAGGTCCAGCTCTCTAAGATGGGAGGGGTTGGACCTCAGGGCTGAGGCCAGAGAAGCACAGCCTTCCTCTGTGATCAGACATCCGGACACACTGAATAGAATAGAATAGACTTTAGACATTAATAAATACACAAACACGTACACAATCATCCTAAATAAATAAATACATATATTTTAAAATAAAGGGATTATCTATGTTGCGGTCATATATATTTACTAGAGTGAGAGAAATGTTGTGAATTTCACCAGTTACTAAAATGTAACAGCTGTCTCTGTCAGTGACTGTTTTTTCTGTTATAAGGACACACCTTTACTTAATAAAATGACTGCATCTCTCACAATGGATGAAAAGGTGGAATGATACACTTCCCCTATCCACTTTGCTCTTAACCTGCCATGCCAGCTGTTCTTCAAGTGAGTCTCCTGCAGGAACATAATGTCTGAGGCCGATGACTTTAGGAGGGTCACAACCTTCCCTCTCTTGACTGGGTTATTTACTCCACATACATTCCAAACTGACATTTCTTGTTGTTTGTTTTCTATCTCCTGAGCAGAGATCATTCTCAGTGTTGATCCAGTATCATTTTGACTCTAGTTTATCAGTTAAACAAAGTGTACTTCTAGTCAGAGAGTCAAAATGAAATGCATTAGAAGGAAATCTAAATGGGGATTGACATCAGTATAGGCATTTGGACAAACTGCTGATATGTTGTGCATCCACAGAACAACACACCACCCCCTTATTCCCAAAGTAGGGATTTACATTACCTGTGTAATAAGAAAGAGAGTCTAAATATATGACCAAAATCTGCTGGTGCTTTAAACATAAAAGATCTTTTGCCGAAAGATTTATTGACATTGGGAACAGAAAAATAGAGATCATATCAGAATGTCTAATATGATAAATTGATGTATATGGTATAAGAAACTGCTGTAGATAAGGTGCATAATTAAGGTAAATACATTTGTATATAAGCTGCAACCAGTGCATATGTCTTCTCACATTCAATGATGGCCAGTTGAGTCTATTGTACATCGTGATGGTGTGGTAAGGGCAACCAAGGATAAACCTACAGAGTCTATTGTCGGCTGTGTTAAGTGCAGCAAGGTCAGATTTATGAGCAGTTTGGTAAACAACATCACAATAATCCATGATTGGAAGTATAAGTTGAGTGGCCAGTCTCTTACGTATAATAAATGAAAAACAGCTATGAGAGCGATATAACATATTAATACCAAAGTTAACTTTGCATAATAGATGATTTAAATTAGGTTGAAAAGTAAGTTCTGAATCCAGCCATACACCAAGATATTTAAAACTGTCAACTTTATGCAGTGGTGAACCGTCATTACAGTTTATAACACAGGAAGCAGGTTTGTTCCTGAACAGAGGTAAAATCAGACTGAAGAGAAGATTGAATTTGTGGTGTATCAGGCTGGGATGTATATATGACGGTGTCATCAGAACAAAGTTGAACACGACATTTAGCAAGACATAATGGGAGATTATTTACATAGATTGAGAAAAGAAGTGGTCCGAGTGGTGAGCCCTGAGGGACACCACGCTGCTGAATAAGGAGATCGTATTGAAATCCATTCAAGACAACACAATGTTTTCTGTTGTGAAGGTATGAGCTAAACCACTTGACTGCATTGAGAGAAAGACCAATATTGTGAAGTTTGTCTAAAAGCAAATAACGATCAACCAAATCAAAGGCTTTAGTTAAATCAAGGAATATCGCAGCAGTGAGTTCGCCATGTTCTGCGGCAGAAAACACATCATCTGTAAACTTTAAAAGAGCAGTTGTCATTGAATAATTGGACCTGAAGCCAGACTGGAATGGTGATAATATGTTGTTAATAGTGAGATAGTGGGAAAGTTGATAAATTAACTTTTCAAATACTTTAGCGATGGAACATATGATTGAGATTGGCCTGTAATTATTGGTGTCAGGTACATCGCCTCCTTTACAGAGTGGGGTGATGCGAGCGCATTTCCAAACAGTTGATAACTCACAGGTGGACAGTGAAGGGTTAAATAGATCAGTAAGAGGATATATATAAGAATATGGGAAACTAACTTGATGAACTTGTTCTCTAAACCATCAAGTCCTGAGCTGCTATTTACTTTCAGATCGTTGATGGCGTTCTGAACTTCTCATGGAGAAACAAAAAAGAACTGGAACACGCTGGAATATGGATGGAGGAGGACCGAGCTATATCGGATTCAGGTAGTAGTGAGGAACAGACAGTCGAGAAATGCTGATTGAAAGTTTGGACAATAGCTAATGAGTCAGGAATGATAGTATTATCAGCTCTTATTTTATTAATAGTAGGTTTGTCAGATGTCCTAATAATGTTTAGGGTTCTTAAAGTCAGATGCAAGAGATTCTTTATAGTAGTTGGACTTTGCATTACGGGTTTTTGTTTTGCTCATGTTAAGTAGTTGCCGGTACATTTCCCAATCAGCATAATATCGTGTTCGACGATAAGTTGCCCAGGCTTTGTCCCTCTATCTAAACAGACTTATAAGATCAGGATTTATTCAAGGTAGATGTTTGCCCTTGACTTTAACAGTTCTCCAGGGTGCATGCCTGTTCACAACTTCAGTAAATTCATTGTACAGAAAATCCTGAACAAAAAGGTATAAGTTGGTATCTGTCCCAATAAATATTGATCAAATCATTAATAAATAGATCAGGGTTCAATTTCTTATATTGTCGGGTGCGCACTAAATCAAGCAGACCGACACCTCCTTGGTCCACTTGACTCCACACCAAATGCCGACCTACCGGAAGATGAGGGAACGTCAATCGGACCAATTTTGATTTGTTTGCAGCGCAGCGCTGTCTGGTGCGGACCAAATAATCGAACTTAATGCACATTGAGTCTTTAAATGACAAAAATATGAATCCTGACTCACATGTTGTTGTAGAAGGAGTTTTACTTACTGTATACTTGATGTTACATCACTTCAGCTCAGACAGGACACTAAATCTTTTTGGTATCATAAACTCTTCATGTAAGCTAGAAAATGGGGAGAAGCCAAAAATATGACTTTATATACACAGTAATGAAACTGACCTGAGAGTTTCCAGTCCACAGTGTGGACTCTCCAGTCCAGCAGAAAGCTGCTTCACTCCTGAATCCTGCAGGTTGTTGTTACTCAGGTCCAGATCTCTCAGACTAGAGGACTGGGAGCTGAGAACTGAGGACAGAGCTGCACAGCTTCTCTCTGAGAGGTTACAGCCACTCAACCTGGAGAAGAATCAGCAGAACAAAAGAATTGCAAACATTACTTTTCTTCATTGAGCAAAGATGAAACTACATTAATCTGGATAGTTCTGTGTGCACCTACAGAGCTTTGTTGGAGGCTTTGACCACTGGCAGCAGCCTCAGAAGAGCCTCCTCTGAAGCAGAGTATTTCTTCAGGTCAAACACGTCCAGATCTTTTTCTGATGACAGTAAGATGAAGACCAGAGCTGACCACTGAGCAGGAGACAGTTCATCTGTGGAGAGACTTCCTGATCTCAGGTACTGTTGGATCTCCTTCACTAGAGAACGATCATTCAGTTCATTCAGACAGTGGAACAGATTGATGCTTCTCTCTGCAGACACATTCTCACTGATCTTCCTCTTGATGTACTTGACTGTTTTCTGATTGGTCTCTGACCTACTTCCTGTCTGTTTCAGCAGGCCTCGTAGGAGAGTCTGATTGGTCTGCAGTGAAAGACCCAGGAGGAAGCGGAGGAACAAGTCCAGGTGTCCATTTGGACTCTTTAAGGCCTCGTCCACAGCACTCTGATAGAAACGTGTTGATTTGCCTCCGAATGCTTCAGACCACCAGGATGTTGTTTGTTCTTCTTCCAGCAGATTGACTCCAGACTTGATGAATGTCAGATGGACATGAAGAGCAGCCAGAAACTCCTGAAGGCTCAGATGGACGAAGCAGAACACTTTGTTCTGGTACAGCCCTCTCTCCTCTTTAAAGACCTGGGTGAACACTCCTGAGCACACTGAGGCTGCTCTGATATCGATGCCACACTCTGTCAGGTCTGATTCATAGAAGATCAGGTTGCCTTTCTGCAGCTGCTCAAAAGCCAGTTTTCCCAGAGACTCAATCATCTTCCTGCTCTTCTTACTCCAGTGTAGATCTGTCTCAGCTCCTCCATCATACTTGATGTTCTTCAGTTTGGACTGAAGCACCAGGAAGTGGATGTACATCTCAGTCAAGGTCTTGGGCAGCTCTCCTCCCTCTCTGCTTTTCAACACATGCTCCAGAACTGTAGCAGTGATCCAGCAGAAGACTGGGATGTGGCACATGATGTGGAGGCTTCGTGATGTCTTGATGTGGGAGATGATGGTGCTGGCCTGCTTCTTATCTCTGAATCTCTTCCTGAAGTACTCCTCCTTCTGTGGGTCAGTGAACCCTCTGACCTCTGTCACCATGCCGACACACTCAGGAGGGATCTGATTGGCTGCTGCAGGTCGTGTGGTTATCCAGAGGCGAGCAGAGGGAAGCAGTTTCCCCCTGATGAGGTTTGTCAGCAGCACATCCACTGAGGTGGACTCTGTAACATCAGTCAGGATCTCAGTGTTGTGGAAGTCCAGAGGAAGTCGACACTCATCCAGACCGTCAAAGATGAACACAACCTGGAACTCTTCAAACCTGCAGATTCCTGCCTCTTTGGTTTCAGTAAAGAAGTGATGAACAAGTTCCACCAAGCTGTACTTTTTCTCTTTCACCACATTCAGCTCTCTGAAAGTGAATGGAAATGTGAAGTGTATGTCCTGGTTGGCTTTGTCTTCAGCCCAGTCCAGAGTGAACTTCTGTGTTAAGACTGTTTTCCCAATGCCAGCCACTCCCTTTGTCATCACTGTTCTGATTGGTTCATCTCTTCCAGGTGAGGCTTTAAAGATGTCTTCTTGTCTGATTGTTGTTTCTGGTCTGTCTGGTTTCCTGGATGCTGTTTCAATCTGTCTGATCTCATGTTCATCATTGACCTCTGCAGTCCCTCCCTCTGTGATGTAGAGCGGTGTGTAGATCTGATTCAGAAGGGTTGGGTTTCCTGCTTTAGCGATCCCCTCAAACAGACACTGGAACTTCTTCTCCAGGTTAGACTTGAGTTTACGTCGACACTTTGCAGCACGACTTCCTGAATGAACAAACAACAAATGAAATCAGTGAGTGGATCCTACAGAAAGTCTAGAAATCTGAACATGTAAGTGTGTCTGTGTAGTTTTTCCTCCTCCATCAGTTTTATTCAGCTCATCAGTGGAGGACAAACAGCCTCTGATCTGATGCAGATGTGTGCAGCATATTTACAGCAGAGATTGAAATATAAACCTCTCCCATGTTGCCTCCATTTCCTCTCCATCATGTTAAATCTGTTAAAATCCTCTTACTGCTCTGCAGACGCTCAGCCAGCTCCTCCTGCTTCATTCTCCTCAGGAAGTGCACTGTGATCCTAAGAAATGCCTCTCTGCTTCTCCTCCTCTGCTTTTTCTCCTCACCGTCCAACACCTCCTCATCCTCACTCTGACTCTCTAAGCATTCTGGGTAATCTGGACTCAGACCCCTCTGGACTCTCTTCAGCTCATTCTTCACAAAAGTGACGATGTTCTCCTCCAGCAGCTGGAACAGAAAGATAAAGTGAACATTTCATTTAAACTGGTAGAACACAACATGTGATTCATGTGTCAGTCTGAAGGCCTGCTGGTCTAAACAGAGCAGCATGGACACTGTTAGGACCTGAATGCTACTTTAGTATTTCATCTGTGGTTGATGGAGTTAATAGTAAAAGGTGTGTTTGGACATGTACACACCATAAATATGGAGTCCAGCTGTGTTTGATGCTGCTGTGCAGACTGATCACTGGGAACCTCTGAGCTCTGCTGCTGAACTCTGTGGAGAAAACATCACGTTTAAGGACATTTAATGACTCAAATCTGCACTCAGCTTATTAAAGATGTTCTGTCAAGATGACTAAATGAACTCCTGTAAATGCTGCTCTGATTACTGGATGTTAAATTCTTACCTTCTATCAGCAGGTTGTCCATCTTTAAACGTCATAGGAAGACCCATAGAGTCGTCACTCTTCAGGGACACACAGCTGGGTTCAGGAGAGTCTGCTCTCTGCTGCTGCATCCTGATATTAATAAAGCATGTAGTTAACACTAAAGAACTGCTGTCCAGCTTTACTGAGTCTCTGCTGTCCAGCTCCACTGAGTCTCTGCTGTCCAGCTTCACTGAGTCTCTGCTGTCCAGTTTCACTGAGTCTCTGCTGTCCAGCTCCACTGAGTCTCTGCTGTCCAGCTTTACTGAGTCTCTGCTGTCCAGCTTCACTGAGTCTCCTGTCTCTTGGTCTCCTTTCTACGTGGTTTTGTTGACACCTTGATCACCAAAGCTCTTTCAGCTCCCAGAGTGGTCCTGCCCATCTCTCCTGCCTTCTTTCTCCTCTTTGTTTTCTCCCTCCTGACCAGCCTGGAGGGACATTTTGGAGCTGTCCCTTGAGGAGACGACTGTCATGATTCATGTTTAAGCTCTGTTTGTGTTGTCCTGTCTGTTTCTGTCCCTGCCTTCAGTTTCAAACCCACCTGCTCACCTGCTGCCACTGTGTAATTCCCTCATCAGCTCCTCTCTACATATACTCCTCTCACTCATTTTCTTTCATTCTAGACACTAGATTGTGATGCTGTTCCTGTCTGTTCCTGTTCCTCTTGTTACCTGTTCCTGCTGGTTTCAACCTTATTTGAACTGCTTTCCCTTTATGGTCTGTAAGCCTGTCTGTTGGTTTCTGAGCATTAAAGCTGTTTCCATTTAACCTGTCTGTGGTGTTTGTGCCTGGTTCACCTGCTCCGCCCCACATAACACAGGAGGTTTATTCAGCCCAAACAGCCAACCAACCATTTTTAACTTCTTACCTTCCATCAGCAGGTTGTTCATCTTTAAACACAGGAGGAGGACCCATAGAGCGGTCACTCTTCATGGACACACAGCTGGGTTCAGGAGAGTCTGATCTCTGCTGCTGCATCCTGATACAAACAAACAACAAATCAAAGAGTTTAAAAAGATGAATTTTGAGCAGACTGTCAGCAGCTGAAGTTTTAGAAGCAGAATGAAAATCCGTAAGAAGACAGTGGATGAGAAACGTTCTCCTGTTCATCAAAATGTCATCTGATGAAAGATGCTGTCTCGTCTTAGTTGATTAGTTGACTAATCAGTGGTTGAGCTCTTTGTTAACTCACAAAGTTAGTAGTTCATTCTGAGTTATTGTGACTTATTATTCAGTAGTTGAGTGTCAGATGTGACAGTGAGTGTGAATAATGATGGTGGAGTGATGTGAGTGGAGAACAGTGATGGACAGTTAGAGATCCTCATCTCACCTCTGAGCTTTGGTCTGGCTGTCATGTTCCCCACACAGAGAGCTTTTAGAGGGAGGGACTCCCTCCTCTCTGTCCTCACTCTGATCCATAGCAGAGAAACACCTTCACACAAACACAACAACATGCTCATTCATTACAACCAGCTGCACATCACACAGGTCTGCACTGCTGTCTAACATCCTGTCATTATTCATTCCACCACCAGATGGAGCCAAAGTAACAAACTATTTAAAGACTTTCACTCAGCTTTAATGTTTAATAACTTAGTTTCTGAATGTTCCACTGACTTTTCATTTGCCTGATTAAATAACTGAATATCATGAATGAAAAGATGTTTTCAACAGTATTTCTGTCACCTTCTTTTAACACATTTCATAGTATATTATTATATGGCTTTTATTACCTGTTCATCACTAACCGTCCCACCTCTTAAACAAACTCTTTCTGTTGTAACTGTGGATTAGTTATTATAATAACTGTCATAATGTTTGTCAGGTTCAAGATGACTGAATGAGGTGACCTTTGATACGACCAATTAAATGAATCAAACACACAATTACTGACTTCAAGAAACAGTTTTACAAAAACAACAGTCAGTCACTTTAGCCTGTTTATCTAAAGTTTAGTACAATGAATGTCATCGTACCCAAACCCTTTAACAGCCAGGTTCAGTTGTTGGGCAGGGTGCTGTACCATTTGAAAATGACCCAAAAGATGAGTCTAATCTTTATATTATATGGAGTACATACTGTATATTACATGTTCATACTCATATAACTCATTTCATCATTATATATATTTATCACTATAACTACCATCTCTACTGTTATCAGATCATTTTAACAGCTGCTGACACAAACATGATGAAAACTGTCGGCTACGTTTCCTTTAGATGCTGAAAATCATCTGAATGAAGCTGATGAGTGAAGGTGAAATATATCAGCAGCTTCAACCAGCCAGCGATAGTGCCATCAACATTTAAACAAGCAGAAGAAGAAGAAACATGTAACTCACAGCAGGAGGTTTTTAAGGTCTGTTGGTTCACAAACAGTCTCATCTCTCTGTGTTCATCTTTAATCTGAAGTCTTCTTTAAGGAAATGTGATCACAGAACAGCAGCTCTGAACTTTGGAACAACTGAAGTCAAACATTAACAGACAGTATAAATCTTTATCAGCTGAATCATAAAGTCTGATCATAGTTTTATTATTTGTGTCTTTTATATTCCAACAACACAAAAAGTGACAAGATGGTATAAAATGTGTGAAATGAGAATATGTACATTATTAATGTTTACTATTCTAACACGTGTCCTCATAAACATACTGTCCTCATTAACCCTCCTGTTGTCCTCAGGTCAAGGACAGACAGAAGGAAGGACAGGAGTAAGGAAGGAAAGGAGTAAGGAAGGAAAGAGGAAGGAATTTAGGAGAGCAGTAAGGAAGGAAGGAAGGAAGGAATAAGGATGAAAAGAGGAAGGAATTTAGGAGAGAATGAAGGGAGGAAGGAAGGAAAGAGGAAGGAATTTAGGAGAGCAGTAAGGAAGGAAGGAAGGAAGGAATAAGGATGAAAAGAGGAAGGAATTTAGGAGAGAATGAAGGGAGGAAGGAAGGGAGGAATGAAAGGAGGGAGGGAGGGAGGAAGGGAGGGAGGTAGGGAGGGAGGAAGGAAGGAAGGAAGGGAGGAAGGGAGGAAGGAAGGAAGGATGGAAGGAGGAGGGAGCAAAGAAAGAGGGGAGGAGGGAAAGAAGGAAGGAAAAATTAAACAAAGAAGCAACAGTCAAAAGAGATGGGTTCAATTTGACCCGGGAGGACAACACAAGGGTTACTGCTGCTAAAACCTCACTGTCATCATACACACTGCAGATTAACACATTTCTCTGGGCTCTACAGGGTTAAATTCATTTCTCACTTCACATCATATTGATCATGTTTTTCATTAATACACTGCCTACCTCGTCCTCGCGCTGCTTCTCTTCTGTGTTTCCAGACAGGTGACAGAGAGAGAGAGCGCTCACCTCTGTCCTACCTACAGGTTACCTCTAGAGGAAAATGAATAGGCTTGTGTCTGCACTTGAACTTAAGGTTGCATCAGATAAGGTAAGGCAGATCAAGTCAGTGAGGTCAATCAGCAAAGACTTCTTTATCTACCATGTGACACTGAGCAGGTACTGCAAGAAACTGGCAAAACCTCAGAGAACAAGGTTCAAGAAAGCTGCCAGCGTGTACAGTACAATCATTAACTCAACCATAATTAAGTGTGATAGTGTGAATATTATGTGTATTATGATGATTTGCAGCAAACAAATTAAGGTCATTTTGTTAGAAAGCCTGAAAATGTACTGGACCGGAAGGAAAGGAGTAAGGAAGCAAGGAAGGATGGAAGGAAGGAAAAGACTAAGGAGAGAGGGAGGAAGGAAGGAAGAAAGGATGGAAAGAAGGAAAGGAGGAAGGAAGCAAGGAAGGATGTAAGGAAGGAAAAGACTAAGGAGAGAGGGAGGAAGGAAGGAAGGATGGAAGGAAAGGAGTAAGGAGGGAAAAAGCAAGGAAGGATGGAAGGAAAGAAAAGGAGTAAGAGAGGAAGGAAGCAAGGAAGGATGGAAGGAAGGAAAGGAGTAAGGGAGGAAGGAAGCAAGGAAGGATGGGCGGAAGGAAAGGAGTAAGGAGGGAGGAAGGAAGCAAGGAAAGATGGTTGGAAGGAAAGGAGTAAGGAGGGAGGGAGGAAGGAAGGAAGGATGGTTGGAAGGAAAGGAGTAAGGAGGGAGGAAGGAAGCAAGGAAGGATGGTTGGAAGGAAAGGAGTAAGGAGGGAGGAAGGAAGCAAGGAAGGATGGTTGGAAGGAAAGGAGTAAGGAGGGAGGGAGGTAGGAAAGAAGCAAGGAAGGATGGAAAGAAAGGAGTAAGGGAGGAAGGAAGCAAGGAAGGATGGAAGGAAGGAAAGGAGTAAGGGAGGAAAGAAGCAAGGAAGGATGGGCGGAAGGAAAGGAGTAAGGAGGGAGGAAGGAAGCAAGGAAAGATGGTTGGAAGGAAAGGAGTAAGGAGGGAGGGAGGAAGCAAGGAAGGATGGTTGTAAGGAAAGGAGTAGGGAGGGAGGGAGGGAGGGAGGGAGGGTGGGAAGGAGGGAGGGAGGGAGGGAGGGAGGGAGGGAGGAGGGAGGGAGGGAGGAAGGAAGGGAGGATGGAAGGAAGGAAGGAAAGGAAGGAGGGAGGGAGGAGGGAGGGAGGGAGGAAGGAAGGGAGGATGGAAGGGAGGATGGTTGGAAGGAAAGGAGTAAGGAGGGAGGGAGCAAGGAAGGAAGGAAGGGAGGAAGGAAAGGAGTAAGGAGGGAGTGAGGAAGGATGGATGTAAGGAAGGAAAGGAGTAAGGAGGGAGGGAGGGAGGGAGGGAGGGAGGAAGGAAGGAAGGATGGAAGGAAAGGAGTAAGGAGGGAGGGAGGGAGGAAGGGAGGATGGAAGGGAGGATGGTTGGAAGTAAAGGAGTAAGGAGGGAGGGAGGAAGGAAGCAAGGAAGGATGTGAGGAAGGAAAGGAGTAAGGAGGGAGGGAGCAAGGAAGGAAGGAAGGATGGTTGGAAGGAAAGGAGTAAGGGAGGAAGGAAGCAAGGAAGGATGTGAGGAAGGAAAGAAGTAAGGAGGGAGGGAGGAAGGAAGCAAGGAAGGATGGTTGGAAGGAAAGGAGTAAGGAGGGAGGGAGGAAGGAAGAAAGGAAGGATGGTTGTAAGGAAAGGAGTAAGGAGGGAGGGAGGTAATAATCATGTGGGGAGAAAGACATCAGTCATCATGGAAATCTTCTTATTAATAAATGAAGAGTAACAGGAAGAACACACACTATTGATCTGTTTTGGGGTTTTTGGTCCAAGCTGCAGTTCCAGTTTTAGTCCAGTAGGTGTCAGTAATGAGTCTGTAAGCTGGTCCGCCGACCGCCGTTTGAGCTGCTAGAAGAGGTTGTTGCTGTTAGCTCCACCCTGCAGCAGGGAGGGAGGAGGAAGGAGGGAGGGAGGGAGGAGGGAGGGAGGAGGGGGGGAAGGAAGGGAGGGAGGGAGGAGGAAGGAGGGAGGGAGGAAGGAAGCAAGGAAGGATGGAAGGAAGGAAAGGAGTACGGTAGGAAGGAAGCAAGGAAGGATGGAAGGACGGAGGGAGGAATGAAGGAAGCAAGCAAGGAAGGATGGGTGGAAGGAAAGGAGTAAGGAGGGAGGGAGGAAGGGAGGGAGGGAGGAGGGAGGGAGGGAGGAGTAAGGAGGGAAGGAGGGAGGAAGGGCGGGAGGGAGGAGGGGAGGAAGGAAGGAGGGAGGGAGGGAGGGAGGGAGGAGTAAGGAGGGAGGAAGGAAGGAAGGGCGGGAGGGAGGAGGGGAGGAAGGAAGGAGGGAGGGAGGAAGGGAGGGAGGAGTAAGGAGGGAGGGAGGAAAGGAGTAAGGGAGGAAGGAAGGAAGGGAGGGAGGGAGGAGGAGTAAGGAGGGAGGAGTAAGGAGGGAGGGAGGAAGGAAGGGAGGGAGGGAGGGAGGGAAGGAGGGAGGAAGGAAGGAGGGAGGAGTAAGGAGGGAAGGAGGGAGGGAGGGAGGGAGGAAGGGAAGGAGGGAGGGAGGGAGGGAGGGAGGAAGGAGTAAGGAGGGAGGGAGGGAGGGAGGGAGGGAGGAACGGGGGGAGGAAAGGAGTAAGGAGGGAGGGAGGAAGGATGGAAGGAAGGAGGGAGGAGGGAGGAAGGAAGGGAGGGAGGGAGGAAGGAAGGGAGAAAAGGAGTAAGGGAGGGAGGAAGGAAGGATGGAAGGAAGGAGGGAAGAGTAAGCAGGGAGGGAGGAAGGAAGCAAGGAAGGATGGAAGGAAAGGAGGAAAGGAGGGAGGGAGTTAGGAAGGAAGGAAGAAGGATGGAAGGAAATGGGTAAGGAGGGAGGAAGGAAGCAAGGAGGGAGGGAGGAAGGAAGGAAGGAAGGATGGAAGGAAGTGAGGAAAGGAGGGAGGGAGGAAGGAAGGAAGGATGGAAGGAAAGGAGGAAGGAGGGAGGGAGGGAGGAAGGAAGGATGGAAGGAGGGAGGGAGGAGGGAGGAAGGAAGGGAGGGAGGGAGGAAGGAAGGGAGAAAAGGAGTAAGGGAGGGAGGAAGGAAGGATGGAAGGAAGGAGGGAGGAGTAAGCAGGGAGGGAGGAAGGAAGCAAGGAAGGATGGAAGGAAAGGAGGAAAGGAGAGAGGGAGGTAGGAAGGAAGGAAGAAGGATGGAAGGAAATGGGTAAGGAGGGAGGAAGGAAGCAAGGAGGGAGGGAGGAAGGAAGGAAGGAAGGATGGAAGGAAGTGAGGAAAGGAGGGAGGGAGGAAGGAAGGAAGGATGGAAGGAAAGGAGGAAGGAGGGAGGGAGGGAGGAAGGAAGGAAGTATGGAAGGAAGGAAAGGAGTAAGGAGGGAGGGAGGAAGGAAGGAAGCAAGCAGGGAGGAAGGAAGGAAGCAAGGGAGGAAGTGAGGAAAGGAGGGAGGAGGGAGGGAGGAAGCAAGGAAGGATGGTTGGAAGGAAAGGAGTAAGGAGGGAGGGAGGAATGAAGCAAGGAAGGAAGGATGGAAGGAAAGCAGTAAGGGAGGGAGGAAGCAAGGAAGGATGGTTGGAAGGAAAGGAGTAAGGAGGGAGGGAGGAAGGAAGCAAGGAAGGATGTGAGGAAGGAAAGGAGTAAGGAGGGAGGGAGGAAGGAAGCAAGGAAGGATGGAAGGAAAGGAGTAAGGAGGGAGGGAGGTAATAATCATGTGGGGAGAAAGACATCAGTCATCATGGAAATCTTCTTATTAATAAATGAAGAGTAACAGGAAGAACACACACTATTGATCTGTTTTGGGGTTTTTGGTCCAAGCTGCAGTTCCAGTTTTAGTCCAGTAGGTGTCAGTAATGAGTCTGTAAGCTGGTCCGCCGACCGCCGTTTGAGCTGCTAGAAGAGGTTGTTGCTGTTAGCTCCACCCTGCAGCAGGGAGGGAGGAGGAAGGAGGGAGGGAGGGAGGGAGGATGGGAGGGAGGGTGGGGGAGAGGGAGGGAGGGAGGGAGGGAGGAAGGAGAAGGAAGGGAGGAAAGGAGTAAGGGAGGGAGGAAGGAAGGATGTGAGGAAGGAAAGGAGTAAGGAAGGAAGGAAGCAAGGAAGGATGGAAGGAAGGAAAGGAGTAAGGAGGGAGGGAGGTAGGAAGGAAGCAAGGAAGGATGGTTGGAAGGAAAGGAGTAAGGAGGGAGGGAGGAAGGAAGCAAGGAAGGGAGGGAGGGAGGGAGGGAGGAGGAAGCAAGGAAGGGAGGGAGGGAGGGAGGAGGAAGGAGGGAGGGAGGTAGGGGGGGGGTAGGGAGGGAGGAAGCAAGGAAGGATGGAAGGAAGGAAGGGAGGGAGGGAGGAAGGAGGAAGCAAGGAGGGAAGCAGGAAGGAAGGAAGCAAGGAATGAAGTGAGGAAAGGAGGGAGGGAGGAAGGAAGCAAGGAAGGATGGAGGAAGGAAGGAAGCATCTTTGGGAGGGTTTGCTACACACACAACTTTATTGTAAATCCTTCCATCTCTCTTGCTGCAGGTTTGTCACAGATAGCTGGCATGGATCCTTCTGTCAGGAAAGGTTTGGTATCCAGTCCTTAGGTGTACTGACCCAGGCTGGTGAAGCAGTCCCACAGGTGCAGGTTCAGGTTTTAACTGTAGCTGGGAGGGAGGAGGAAGGAAGCAAGGAAGGATGTAAGGAAGGAAGGAGGGAGGAGGAAGGAGGGGGGGAGGGAGGGAGGGAGGAAGGATGGTAGGAAGGAAAGGAGGAAGGAGGGAGGGACCGAGGGAGGGAGGAGTAAGGAGGGAGGAAGGGAGGGAGGGAGGGAGGGAGGAAGGAGTAAGGAGGGAGGGAGGGAGGGAGGGAGGAAGGAGGGAGGGAGGGAGGAGGGAGGAAGGGAGGGAGGAAGGAGTAAGGAGGGAGGGAGGGAGGAAGCAAGGGAGGAGGGAAGGAAGGAGGGAGGAGTAAGGAAGGAAGCAAGGAAGGATGGAAGGAAGTGAGGAAAGGAGGGAGGGAGGAAGGAAGGAAGCAAGGAGGGAGGGAGGAAAGGAGTGAGGAGGGAGGGAGGAAGGAAGCAAGAAGGATGGAAGGATGGAAGGAAAGGAAAGGAGGAAGGGAGGAAGGAAGCAAGGAGGGAAGGAAGGAGGAAGGAAGCAAGGAAGGATGTAAGGAAGGAAAGGAGGGAGGAGGGAGGTAGCTGGGTCCAGTCAGCTCTCCTGTCCTCTGAGGCTGGGGGATGATGGAGCCATCGCCATGTTTCTGCTAGATTTCATCCTTTCCCTCTTCCTGGCTGTTTTCTCAGCGCTCTCGCTCCGTACTTGCCGGTCCAGAAAGTGGGCTGGTATCACGGCTGGTGTGTGCACATTTTGGGGGTGTATCTAAAATGAAGCACTATGACCATGTTACAGGTACCGGCTGGCACCACGTAAACAGCTTATATGCTCTCTCTGGAAACAGGAGAAATAAGTGAGACGGGGCAAACTCTGCGTCCGTTTTTCATCTGGCTCAGCAGAAAGAGGGAGAGGATTTATTAAAACATTCACTATTTAAATCCTCCTCTGTTACAAACACTCAATGTTCTCTATGAAATAAACACCACTTGAAAATAAAATACTATTTGTCTTTTCTCATCTTTCAGCAAATACTGAGTTACAAGTTTTGTGTGATTAAATAAATCAAAATGACAATAACCACTGTTACCCTGTAAGTTGTCTCTTTTCAACTTCATATAAAACATAGCTTATGTTACCACTTACATATAAAACATAGCTTGTTACCACTTACATATAAAACATAGCTTGTTACCACTTACATATAAAACATAGCTTGTTACCACTTACATATAAAACATAGCTTGTTACCACTTACATATAAAACATAGCTTGTTACCACTTACATATAAAACATAGCTTGTTACCACTTACATATAAAACATAGCTTGTTAACACTTACATATAAAACATAGCTTGTTAACACTTACATCTGGTTCCTAAATGCATTTTCATTTCCAACTCAAATTATTTTACTCTTTCAAAATGCATGAGCTGACAGATTTTTAACTTGTTTTTAAACACTTTTAAAATATATAGAATTCGTTTTTAACATTAGCTTTTAACCTTTTTACACAATATCATACATTTCAAAACTATTAGACTTTACAAAAATGTTCAAGGAGCTAAAAATAAAACTCTGCCCGACCTGACTTAGCAACAGGTGACGTCATCAGGCGAAGGAGCTAAAAATAAAACTCTGCCCGACGTGACTCAGCAACAGGTGACGTCATCAGGCGCGAAAATGCGGCTGCTGCTCTATGTACATATATGTCCGCATATTCATAAAACAGCCTTATTAGCGGACATTAAAACATTCAGCGACATGTCAACATATTACACTTCAGTTACTTAGCTTCATTTACTATTCCACCAACCTGGAAACAGGAGAAATAAGTGAGACAAACTCCGTTTTTCATCTCGCTCAGCAGAAAGAGGAAAGCTGCAAAGCAGACCAAACTGACGTAAATCCTCCCGGAGCACAATAAGCGCCACACTGCCCCCTGCTGGCGACCCCACAATTACTCCTGACATCTATAGAAAATATTTTAGTGCAAGGATGGTGGAGACAGGTTGATTACCCCTCAACAAATATTCAAAACATGAATTATAAAATGACAGAAACTACCACAAATGTGATAACACTATAGTGGGCAGGAAGAACACACACTATTGATCTGTTTTGGGGTTTTTGGTCCAAGCTGCAGTTCCAGTTTTAGTCCAGTAGGTGTCAGTAATGAGTCTGTAAGCTTCCCTTCCTTCTTGTCTTCTCTTCCTTCCATCTGTCCTTGTTTCTTTTCCTTCCCTCTTGTCTTCTCACCTCTTCCTTCCATCTGTCCTTGCTCCCTTTCCTCCTTCCTTCCTGTATTCTTTTCCTTCCTTCCTATTAGTGGTCCGGTCCACATGAGATCAAATCGACATTCCTCTCTGATGTTTTACTGGAACATGAAGCATCCGGCACTCTCAGGTCTGCTGACCAGTCGCCTGTTTTTAAATCCCTTCAAACACTTTTTTATTCTTTGTCTTTTAACTCATTATGAGAGTCTTAGTTTGAAATGTGCTTTATCAATACATTTGATTTTAGGTCTACTTCTCCTTTCAGTCCAACTGTAATAATATATATTTATATATTCTCACTTTAACCCTCCTGTTGTCCTTGAGTCAAGGGAGGAAGGAAGGAAGGAAAGGAGGAAGGCAGGGATGGAGGAAGGAAAGAAGGAACGAAGGAACGAAGGAAGGAAGGAAGGAAGGAAGGAAGGAAGGGAGGAAGAGGGAAGGAAAGGAGGAAGGGAGGATGGAAGGGAGGAAGGAAGGAAAGAAGGAAGGGAGGAAGAGGGAAGGAAAGGAGGAAGGAAGGGATGGAGAAAGAAAGGATGGAAGGGAAGAAAGAAGGAAGGAAGGAAGGGAGGAATAGGGAAGGAAAGGAGGAAGGAAGGGAGGAAGAAGAAAAGAAAGGAGGAAGGGAGGGAGGAAGAGGGAAGGAAAGGAGGAAGGAAGGGAGGAAGAAGAAAGGAAAGGAGGAAGGGAGGGAGGAAAGAAGGAAGGAAGGAAAGGAGGAAGGAAGGGAGGACAGAGGAAAGAAGGAAGGGAGGAAGGTAGGGGGGAGGAAAGAAAGAGAAGAAGGGAGGAAGGAATGAAGGAAGGGAGGAAGGAAGGATGGGAGGAAGGAAGGAAGGAAGGAAGGAAGGAAGGAAGGGTTAAACCTGTGTAATAATCTCAACTCAGGTATCACCAACATCAATATTACTTATTTACTTTATGTTTCTATTATTTACTATATTTATATTACTACCATTGTCTTTTATTGCTTTTGTAGTTATTTGTTCTTTAATCTTTTTATTGAGGCTTTTTTTCCACTGTCCACGTTTCTGCTTTAACTCTGTAAATTTCCCCATCGTGGGACTAATAAAGTAAAATCTGGTTTATTAACAGAATATTTCCTTTCTTATTCTGGATGTTTCTTCACTTTTAGATTCATAATGTTCAGGTGATCCAGCTGATTATCTTTAATATAAATACACTAAAGATCATCATCACATTATTTTAGATCTTCTCTCCTCGTGTCCTGCAGCCGCAAACAGCGTCAATAACTCAATAAAACAAAGAGTCAAATTAAAATATTTATTTAATGCACTTAAACTTAACTCAACTCTTCATACAGCTGTGTTCAAATCTTTTATACAGTTTCTCAGCAAAAAAATTAAAGTGAAAAAAAGTTTAAAACTGTGAGAAAGTCTGTTTGTCCTCCGCGTAAAAACAGTGGAATGTTCTTTAAAACCGCGCCGTCGTCATTACTCCTCATTACTGCTCACTGCTGATCTCTGCTCCTCTCTGCTCCTCATTACTCCTCACTGCTCCTCTCTGCTCCTCTCTGCTCCTCTCTGCTCCTCCTACAGAGACACTGAGGAACCAGAGCAGACTGTAAACCCAGCACACAGAGGTCCAGTGAATGTGGAGTTGAAGGTGTGGAGGTGGATCAGTGTGTCAGAGGAGACTCTGTAGAAGGACAGAGTGCCAGCAGGACAGTCCACATACACTGCTACTCTGTTAGAGACAGAGGAGGAGGAGGAGGAGGAGGAGGAGGAGGTGGAGGAGGAGGAGGAGATGGTTGTTCTGCTCTTATTGTGAAGGACAGAGTAACCATCATCAGAGCATCTCAGACTCCAGGACTGATCGTTCCCTCCAAACCAACAGTCATCTCTGCGTCCTTTCCTTCTGATTCTTCTGTAACTCACTGCGACATCAACTCTTCCTCTCCACTCGACCTCCCAGTAACAGCGACCAGTCAGATCATTTCTACACAGCAGCTGAGTATAGTAGTCAAATCTGTCTGGATGATCAGGATATGACTGATCCTCCCCCACCTTTGTCACCTTCCTGTTGTTATCAGACAGTTTGAGTTTTCTGTTCATTGTGTTTGGATCCAGTTCCAGTTCACAGGCATCTGATGGAGAGAACGAGACACAATACAGCTGCAGTTTATCATCTGTTGATTTATTTACTACTTTACTGAAACCATTCAAACTTAAACCATCTCCATGACAACTGAGACACTCCATCACTGAGGAAGACCATGAGATGTGACTGCAAGCTTTGGACATACAGAGTAAGTGGACCTTTAGATGAGAATGTTTTTCAAAGTGAAACTTGATTCCAGCTGCGTCTGATGTTTGTCTGAATGTAATTAATGAAGTATTTAAGATGGTTAAAGAACAGGATTTTTCTATCAACTTAACTCATGTAACTTAAACCAGTAACGTTCCACATCTAGAAAGGAGTTAGTCTGTCTGTGTGTTCTTGGCTTGTTCTTGACATTCCCATCAGTATGTTTCTTATTCATGTCCACTGCTTTCATATTAGAGATGAGATGAAGTTGAGCTGGAAGCTAACAGTGGTGATGCAGGGAGAGGCAGCACTGCAGAGCTGCAGGTAGCTCAGCTCATTTTACTTTGTTGATAATGAGAGGAAGGTTTGAACACGCTTGAATTTAAATAATAATATAACAAACATGATTTTAATATTGCACTAGCTCTCCATCAGTATGTTTCTACCTTTTAAAGGGTTAGGTGATATATTCAAAACTTATGTTATTGTCAGTGACTTGTTAAATAAATGAATCCATTTGAAAGTGATCAGTGACATCATCGTCATTGATGATGAAAAGTCAAAGTATTTTCTTTTACATTTTGTAATGAATTAAGAGGGAGATATAAAAGGAGTCATTGGTAGAAATAAACCACCAAATCTCAGTATCATTTATAAAATATGTTTGTATGTTGTGCATATAGATAAGAGTGTAAGTCATGTAATTGAATACATGCATTCATACTTTTAGATCTGTGAATAGTTTTAGTGTCAGTCTTTAGTATTTATCACTGATCTGTACCTGTATGGGACTATAAGATCTGTGCTACTTTATATATTTCTGTATACTAATAAAATACATAGGAAACATGTAAATCATGTGACATTGTGACTGTTTTCCTTTTAGGGTGTTCAGAGCAGGGACAGACAGCTGAGAGACACTGAAGTCAGGGGACAGAGGACAGAGTCATATCAGCCAGTTAGTGGAAATGTGGAAGGATATCACACTCGGGAGTAAAAACAAGTTGCTTTATATGTTAACATTTTGATGCTGTTTTTGCCTTTCACTTGAACCTTTACCTGTATCTGTGTCTGTTCATTGAGCCATAAGATACAACTAGGAAAAGAACATTTATTCACAACATTTGAATTCAAACTTTGATCAATATTCTTCCCATGTTATTTATTCATCTACAAAACTGGATGATTAGGCCTGCAATTAAAGAATTGATATTTGATATTTATCACTTCATTACTTCCATTCAAAATGTGTTTTCCTTTACCTTTACTAATCTATCTTTTTAGTAGAATAAAATATATTTGTGAATGTTTTGCAGTGTAGTTCATTTATGACATATTTCTGTTCAAACCATTAACGGATCTGTCAGGTTTCCCATATGTGTCAATGTTAAACTCATTCCTACGCCCTTGCTCACCATACTGAAGTTACTGCGCTGAAGTTTGGGCCAATAATTACAAATCTAATGTACAGTCATTGTTTATTCTTCAGAAAAGAGCAATTTGTAACATCCATAATGCAGAGTACAGGGATCATTCAAATCCATTATTCTTACTGTCTCATTTACTGAAGTTTGCTGATCTGGTGGAATTTCAAATAGCTCAAACTATGTACAAAGCAAAAAACAACCAACTGCCTGCAAATATCCAACAAATGTTCAGTGTAAGAGAGGAGGGCTACAATCTAAGAGCTCATACTTATTTCAAAAGTGTTAGCGTGCCAACGATGAGGAGGAACTTTAGTAGTTGTGTTTGTGGTGTGAGGCTATGGATCAGTCTAAATGTGGAACTGAGGGAATGTCCAAACATTACATTTTTTATAAAGAGGTACAAGAAATGATCTTCACTAGGTATAGGAATTAAGATGCTATTATTATATATGTATTTATATTATATGTATGTGTATTATATGTGATTTGGTTGTGTCCAAAAATGAGTGGATGACATTGGACTTGGTACTTTGTGTACTATTATTTGTATTACTTCGAGTTAATGCTGATAATATTTACGATAGTGACAATGGTGGCAATGTAGTGATGATGATGATGATGATGATGATGATGATGATGATGATAAAGATATAATACTACGACTAGATAATAATAGTAAAAATAATAATGGTGATATAGACGGTAATGATAGTGATAATAATATTAATGATAATATATTTCTATATACTACACAGGAACACAGGTACAGGAATGTAAGTTGATTGTGAATTAGGGGCAGGAATTAAATAAGTGTAAACTTCATCCTGCTCCTTTTCAGGCACAGATACTGCCAGAAGAATGTCATTGTTTGCTTCTTTTATTTGTTTCATTCTTGGTTGATTTTCTTTTTTCCTTTTGGAATTGAAATTGTTCGTTTATGTCTGAAATAAACATATAAAACAAAAAATGATGAAATCAAACGTATTAGCTTGTAAAATGCACCTGTTAGTCTCTCAGCACCTGTCAGCATTCATTATAAATTGATTCCAATGAGAGTCAATGTAAACCCTTCACAAGCATGTGACCTGAGGCTGCTCTCTGATTGGCTTCCTTCAGTTTTCCAGGACACGCCCACTTTTACTGGCAGCTAATTGTTGTTGTTTTATGTTTTTAATCTACTGTGATTGGACAGATGTATGATTATTGTACATTATAGAAAAACTGGTAAAAATAGTTACAAAAAAGGCTCTCAGAAAATTCTAGAGTGGTAAAGTTACTTATAATTAAATAAACAAATTATTATAATTTTAATTTAACTAAAATATATCTGGTGGTGTCTCTTTTTAAGCACATTAACTTATTGGTAACTTTATTTTAACTGTTGGTAACTTGGCACTGGCCATGCTGTCAATGGAAAAGAGACTGGTGACTGACTTTAACCAGAGAGTCATTGACAAGTTCTGTTCAAGTAGTACTACCCCCCCCCCCCCCCCCCCCCCAGTAGTCAGTATGAATGAATGAACTTTATCTGCAGGAGAGACATGAGGGACATTTTGGAGCAGGCAGCGCCACCATGTGGACATTTATGAAGCATTTCTCTTTTAACTCCTGAACTGTGACCAACAGAAGGAAATTTCTGTTTCATGGATTCATTGGTTCAAGATAAATGTCAGTTTAGGCCACGCCCATTTCTGACTAAACACATTTTCCATCATTTTCAACTTTTTTCACTTATTTTACATATTTCATCCAGTTTTTCTCAAAGTTCTCATGAATCAAACTGAAAACACACTCACACTTCCTCAGACCAGGTTTCAGTGTCTGAGGTCCACCATGGTCCATCCTGGAGGAAGAGACAAAGACACAATCAGCTTCATACACCTTCACTCATATCCACCATTAAACATGAACCAGAGTCCCTCAGTTAGTCAGTGTCTGTCCATCTGTCCATACCTGAGAGTGTCCACCTGTCTGTCCATACCTGAGAGTGTCCACCTGTCCACACCTGAGAGGGTCCACCTGTCTGTCCATACCTGAGAGTGTCCACCTGTCTGTCCATACCTGAGAGTGTCCACCTGTCTGTCCATACCTGAGTGTCCATCTGTCTGTCCATACCTGAGTGTCCACCTGTCTGTCCATACCTGAGAGTGTCCACCTGTCTGTCCATACCTTAGAGTGTCCACCTGTCTGTCCGTACCTGATGGTGTCCACCTGTCTGTCCATACCTGAGTGTCCATCTGTCTGTCCATACCTGAGAGTGTCCACCTGTCTGTCCATACATGAGAGTGTCCACCTGTCTGTCCGTACCTGAGAGTGTCCAGTCTCCAGTGTGGATCCTCCAGTCCAGCAGACAGGATCTTCTCTCCTGAGTCTCCTGGATGATTGTAGCTCAGGTCCAGCTCTCTCAGATGGGAGGGGTTGGAGCTCAGAGCTGAGGCCAGAGAAGCACAGCCTTCCTCTGTGATCAGACATCCTGACAGACTGAATAGAATAGACTTTATGGTCATTGCACAAGATACACGAGTTATGATATCTATAATGAGCCACCGACAGCCATGCCAGCTGTTCTTCAAGTGAGTCTCCTGCAGGAACATAATGTCTGAGGCCGATGACTTTAGGAGGGTCACAATCTTCCCTCTCTTGACTGGGTTATTTACTCCACATACATTCCACCTGGAGAATGTGAAACCTTTCATCACTCTACAATCATTATTTATATTATCATGCATCAGCTATTTCTGACCAGTATAGTATCCATAGCAACACTAGAGTGGAATAGCTATAGCTTGGTAACTTCTAGAAACGTTAAGTAGTCTTAATGAAGATAAGAATAAGTAATCACACACACACACACACACACACACACACACAAACACACACACACACACACATCAGTATAGGCATTTGGCCAAACTGCTGATATGTTGTGCATCCACAGAACAACACACCACCCCCTTATTCCCAAAGTAGGGATTTACATTACCCGTGTAATCAGAAAGAGAGTCTAAATATATGACCAAAAGAGTGAACTTAGTTGCACCTCCAACTGGAGAACTTCCATCATGAACACTGGTCACAATAACAGATAGAATCCGAGGAGGTAGTAACACGTCACACTGGGTATCATTCAGTAACAGTGAGCCACTTCTACACCTTAAAGAACTGAACAACTATTAAGGCTCTAAATAAGATACCTGAAAAACATGAACAGTGCAGACCTCATGCTGTATAAGGCAGGACATCAAACTTTACACTTATTTATGTTCTGAGAGGAGCCGTTCTACAGTCAAGTACTAAGACACTAGCTGTGTGTAACTCTGTAGGTGACAGCAGAGGTGGAAAGTAACTCATTACATTAACTCACTTTACTGTAATTGAGTCGTTTTTTTGTGTACTTGTACTTTTTAAAGTAGTTTTAAAAATCTGTAACTTTACTTTTACTTAAGTATGTTTAGTTTGAAGTACTGTACTATGTTACATTTTAAATCACATCCTACTGAGAAGAAGAAATGTCCAAAATAATAAAAAGCAAACAGGATTGTCTCACTCTGCAGCTGTCTCTCTCTGTAGCTGTCTCTCTCTGCAGCTGTCTCACTCTGCAGCTCTGCAGCTGTCTCACTCTGCAGCTCTGCAGCTGTCTCTCTGGGCAGCTGTCTCACTCTGCAGCTGTCTCACTCTGCAGCCTTCCTGTTACAGAGACTTGAACATTCAGTTGGAATCAAAGGAACTGTATTAAACTGGTTTAAGTCTATCTATCAGATTGATTTCAGTTTGTACGTTAATGATAAATCCTCCATGCAAACATAAGTTAGACACGGTGTTCCTCAGGGTTCAGTGCTTGGACCAAAACTATTCACCTTATATATGCTCCATTTACCGTCATACTATGAGAAATAATGCAGACGATACTCAATTATATCTTTCAATAAAGGCAGATGAATGCAACCAGTTAACTCAACTACAAACATACCTTAAGGACATAAAGGCCTGGATGACCTGCAACTTCCTGCTACTAAACTCAGAAAACACTGAAGTTATTGTGCTTGGCCTCAAACACGTAAGACATCCTGAACTCCTGTTCTCTATTCACTGATGAATTCATTAAAAATCCACAACAACCTGCATGTAGAGAACATGACAGTAATTCTGTGTTGTATATTTTCTGTTATTAATTCAGTTATATAAGACTTTCATGTCTGAATGCGCATCAAGTCTTTATTGATGATTATATGACAGAAACATAAATCCTGACTCACATGTTGGTGTGGAAGGAGTTTTACTTACTGTATACTTGATGTTACATCACTTCAGCTCAGACAGTACACTAAATCTTTTTGGTATCATAAACTCTTCATGTAAACTAGAAACTGAGGAGAAGCCAAAAATATGACTTTATATACACAGTAATAAAACTGACCTGAGAGTTTCCAGTCCACAGTGTGGACTCTCCAGTCCAGCAGAAAGCTGCTTCACTCCTGAATCCTGCAGGTTGTTGTTACTCAGGTCCAGATCTCTCAGACTAGAGGACTGGGAGCTGAGAACTGAGGACAGAGCTGCACAGCTTCTCTCTGAGAGCTTACAGTCACTCAGTCTGGAGAGACAAGTTAAATACATCAGACTCTGTGATAAACAGACACATCATTCTCTAAATCCCATGATATTAAAGCAAAGAGCAGTTTCTCTATCTCATTGAATATATGTGTTCTGTAAAGTAGATGAAGCTCAGTCAAAGAAAGATAAACTGGAAAATTCAAACATTTTATTTCGTGTGATGAATAAAATTCAGAAATCCTAATCTTAGAAAGGCAGAACCTCATAATTAAGAAAATATTTCAAGATAAAGTATAACTTGATCTGACCTCAGAGTTTCGAGTCCACAGTGTGGACTCTCCAGTCCAGCAGAAAGCTGCTTCACTCCTGAATCCTGCAGCTCGTTGATACTCAGGTCCAGATCTCTCAGACTAGAGGACTGGGAGCTGAGAACTGAGGACAGAGCTGCACAGCTTCTCTCTGAGAGGTTACAGCCATTCAATCTGAAGAGACAATAATAAACAAGTTTTCTTTTGGTGATGCTGGATATAAATTAATAAATCTTAATGCTGATCCAACTGATATCAGTGATGTCATGTGATCTACATCAGATGATATCAAATCAAAAGGTCAGTTTGTATAAAGTATAAGAATCTGAATCATCAATTCTTCTGTGTGAAAAATGAGAACAAAAGAATTGCAAACATTACTTTTCTTCATTGAGCAAAGATGAAACTACATTCATCTGGATAGTTCTGTGTGCACCTACAGAGCTTTGTTGGAGGCTTTGACCACTGGCAGCAGCCTCAGAAGAGCCTCCTCTGAAGCAGAGTATTTCTTCAGGTCAAACACGTCCAGATCTTTTTCTGATGACAGTAAGATGAAGACCAGAGCTGACCACTGAGCAGGAGACAGTTTATCTGTGGAGAGACTTCCTGAACTCAGGGACTGTTGGATCTCCTCCACTAGAGAACGATCATTCAGTTCATTCAGACAGTGGAACAGATTGATGCTTCTCTCTGCAGACACATTCCCACTGATCTTCTCCTTGATGTACTCGACTGTTTCCTGATTGGTCTTTGAGCTACTTCCTGTCTGTGTCAGCAGATCTCGAAGGAGAGTCTGATTGGTCTGCAGTGAAAGACCCAGGAGGAAGCGGAGGAACAAGTCCAGGTGTCCATTTGGACTCTTTAAGGTCTCGTCCACAGCACTCTGGTAGAAACATCTCTTCTGGGATGTTGTTTGTTCTTCTTCCAGCAGATTGACTCCAGACTTGATGAATGTCAGATGGACATGAAGAGCAGCCAGAAACTCCTGAACACTCAGGTGGACGAAGCAGAAAACCTTGTCCTGGTACAGCCCTCTCTCCTCTTTAAAGACCTGTGTGAACACTCCTGAGTACACTGAGGCTGCTCTGATATCGATGCCACACTCTGTCAGGTCTGATTCATAGAAGATCAGGTTGCCTTTCTGCAGCTGCTCAAAAGCCAGTTTTCCCAGAGACTCAATCATCTTCCTGCTCTCTGGACTCCAGTGCGGATCTGTCTCAGCTCCTCCATCATACTTGACCTTCTTCAGTTTGGACTGAACCACCAGGAAGTGGATATACATCTCAGTCAGGGTCTTGGGCAGCTCTCCTCCCTCTCTGCTTTTCAACACATACTCCAGAACTGTAGCAGTGATCCAGCAGAAGACTGGGATGTGGCACATGATGTGGAGGCTTCGTGATGTCTTGATGTGGGAGATGATGGTTCTGGCCTGCTCCTCATCTCTGAATCTCTTCCTGAAGTACTCCTTCTTCTGTGGGTCAGTGAACCCTCTGACCTCTGTCACCATGTCAACACACCAAGGAGGGATCTGATTGGCTGCTGCAGGTCGTGTGGTTATCCAGAGGCGAGCAGAGGGAAGCAGTTTCCCCCTGATGAGGTTTGTCAGCAGCACATCCACTGAGGTGGACTCTGTAACATCAGTCAGGATCTTATTTTTTTTGAAGTCCAGAGGAAGTCGACACTCATCCAGACCGTCAAAGATGAACACAACCTGGAACTCTTCAAATCTGCAGATTCTTGCTTCTTTGGTTTCAGTAAAGAAGTGATGAACAAGTTCCACCAAGCTGTACTTTTTCTCTTTCAGCACATTCAGCTCTCTGAAAGTGAATGGAAATGTGAAGTGTATGTCCTGGTTGGCTTTGTCTTCAGCCCAGTCCAGAGTGAACTTCTGTGTTAAGACTGTTTTCCCAATGCCAGCCACTCCCTTTGTCATCACTGTTCTGATTGGTTCATCTCTTCCAGGTGAGGCTTTAAAGATGTCTTCTTGTCTGATTGTTGTTTCTGGTCTGTCTGGCTTCCTGGACGCTGTTTCAATCTGTCTGACCTCATGTTCATCATTGACCTCTGCAGTCCCTCCCTCTGTGATGTAGAGCGGGGTGTAGATCTGATTCAGAAGGGTTGGGTTTCCTGCTTTAGCGATCCCCTCAAACAGACACTGGAACTTCTTCTCCAGGTTAGACTTGAGTTTACGTCGACACTTTGCAGCAGGAGTTCCTGAATGAACAAACAACAAATGAAATCAGTGAGTGGATCCTACAGAAAGTCTAGAAATCTGAACATGTAATTGTGTCTGTGTAGTTTTTCCTCCTCCATCAGTTTTATTCAGCTCATCAGTGGAGGACAAACAGTCTCTGATCTGATGCAGATGTGTGCAGCATATTTACAGCAGAGTGTGAAATATAAACCTCTCCCATGTTGCCTCCATTTCCTCTCCATCATGTTAAATCTGTTAAAATCCTCTTACTGCTCTGCAGACGCTCAGCCAGCTCCTCCTGCTTCATTCTCCTCAGGAAGTGCAGTGTGATCTTCAGAAGTGCCTCTCTGCTGCTCCTCCTCTGCTCTTCCTCCTCACCGTCCAACTCCTCCTCATCCTCACTCTGACTCTCTAAGCATTCTGGGTCATCTGGACTCAGACCCCTCTGGACTCTCTTCAGCTCATTCTTCACAAAAGTGAGGATGTTCTCCTCCAGCAGCTGGAACAGAAAGATAAAGTGAACATTTCATTTAACCTCTTAATACACGCCCCTATTTTTTATGCTGTTAGCCTAAACGACATGCCCAAGTTGTGAGCAGCACAGATCCCACATAGTTTGAGACTCAGAGATGTGTCTGGTATCATTGGAAAGGAAACACTCTCATGATTCTTGTAAAAGTGTCTGTGTGATTATGTGACTTACTGACAAAGAGTGGCAGAGGTTACAATGATGGGGTTGTTTACTCGCCCATAGGTTTGCCTTTACAATGACATGTGTACAGACACTCAGGGACCTCTCAGCAGGATATAGACACAATGAGGCCACAGCCACAGGTCTTGGCTTCATGCAGTCCATTGGAATTTGGAGTCAAAAGACCAAAAGATGAATTTTTCAGGGTTATTTTTCAACAGGTATGTCCATGCATTTTCCTTAGGTCCTTTTTGGAGACTCCAAATGGACACTTGGTTACCAAAGCTGTATAACCGCAGTCAAACACCTATAACTACAACCGCTTTGCCTACAATCAAAATCTTGGTCTCTAATGAAAGCTGACACCATATTTTTTTTGTTTGGCCATATCTATCTATCAATCTATCTATCTGACTGACTGACTGACTGACTAACTAACTAACTGTCCATCTATCTATCTATCTATCTATCTATCTATCTATCTATCTATCTATCTATCTATCTGTTTATTTTGCTATAAGTCATATGTCAAGTCGAAGAATAACCAACCGTGTACCAAAATGCCGAGTGCGTAATGATATATGGTTCAACTCTTTTACGCACAGGGCGCACGCCGGCCAGCTTGGAGTTTGTTTATGGACAGCCAAACTTAATAGCTTAGTGTCATACACCGTTGGAAACCTCAGACTATTGGCTAAAAGGTTATCAACTTCATTTCACCGAATATTTCCATAGGCTAGAACAGCAGTCAATCAAAGCCATGTCGTCATTGTCGTCGGTCACATGTCCTCATTGGCTTTGGAGACATGTACTGCCTAATCCTAAGCACCGATTGGCTGGTGAGTGGTGTCGTCAGAAGCAGGAGAGGCTCACGGTCGTAAACATCTAGTCACGTGTACTCTGAGATGGACGTGCACGTCAGGAAATGACGTAAACGGACCGTATATGGTTTGTTATTTGTGTTATTACGTTACGTGTTGGACTAAATACATGTTGACATATTGAGGAAAATATTTCGGTTTTATGGAAACGGATTTCATATTTACAGAAAGTCCTGAGTCATAAGATGATCGTTGTGGATAAAGGGAAGACTTTGAAGGTATGTAGCATTATAGCTTTTGTCACTTAGCTGAGGGGCTAATCGCTAATACTATTACGGCTGTGAGCAACCATATAAGTCGTGAGTGGTCTTGAATGAATCATGAGAATCTAAGCTTTCCAACAATGTACGGCATGAATATATATGTTTAAGGGTTGGTGTTTAAAACATTCAGAAGAACGTGTCGCTACGTCCTAACATCCGCCCCGTCCCGTAGACGGAACAGTGTGCGTTAAGTGGTTAAACTGGTAGAACACAACATGTGATTCATGTGTCAGTCTGAAGGCCTGCTGGTCTAAACAGAGCAGCATGGACACTGTTAGGACCTGAATGCTACTTCACTATTTCATCTGTGGTTGATGGAGTTAATAGTAAAAGGTGTGTTTGTACATGTACACACCATAAATATGGAGTCCAGCTGTGTTTGATGTTGCTGTGCAGACTGATCACTGGGAACCTCCGAGCTCTGCTGCTGAACTCTGTGGAGAAAACATCATGTTTAAGGACATTTAAAGACTCAAATCTGCACTCAGCTTATTAAAGATGTTCTGTCATGATGACTAAATGAACTCCTGTAAATGCTGCTCTGATTACTGGATGTTAAATTCTTACCTTCCATCAGCAGGTTGTCCATCTTTATACTTAACAGGACGACCCATAGAGTTGTCACTTTTCATGGACACACAGCTGGGTTCAGGAGAGTCTGCTCTCTGCTGCTGCATCCTGACATGAATAAAGAAGTGAAAAAAGTATGTAGTTAACACCAAAGAACTGCTGTCCAGCTTCACTGAGTCTCTGCTATCCAGCTTCACTGAGTCTCTGCTGTCCAGCTTCAATGAGTCTCTGCTGCTCAGCTTCACTGAGTCTCTGCTGTCCAGCTTCACTGAGTCTCTGCTGTCCAGCTTCACTTGAGTCTCTGCTGTCCAGCTTCACTGAGTCTCTGCTGTCCAGCTTCACTGAGTCTCTGCTGTCCAGCTTCACTGAGTCTCTGCTGTCCAGCTTCACTGAGTCTCTGCTGTCCAGCTTCACTGAGTCTCTGCTGCCTCCACAGACACCCAGCCAGCTCCCAAAACATCAGCCCCCCTGCTGAGGTCCTCCTGTCATTTGGTTTCCTTTCTACATGGTTTTGTTGACATCTTGGTCTCCAAAGTTTCTGTCCTGAGCAGCTCTTTCAGCCTCCAGAGTGGTCCTGTCCATCTGTCCTGCCTTCTTTGTTTTCTCCCTCCTGACCAGCCTGGAGGGACATTTGGGAGCTGTCCCTTGAGGGGAGACTGTCATGATTCCTGTTTAAGCTCTGTTTGTGTTGTCCTGTCTGTTTCTGTCCCTGCCTTCAGTTTCAAACCCACCTGCTCACCTGCTGCCACTGTGTAATTCCCTCATCAGCTCCTCACTACATATACTGATCTCACTCATTTTCTTTCATTCTAGACACTAGATTGTGATGCTGTTCCTGTCTGTTCCTGTTCCTCTTGTTACCTGTTCCTGCTGGTTTCAACCTTAGTTGAACTGCTTTCCCTTTATGGTCTGTAAGCCTGTCTGTTGGTTTCTGAGCATTAAAGCTGTTTCCATTTAACCTGTCTGTGGTGTTTGTGCCTGGTTCACCTGCTCCGCCCCACATAACACAGGAGGTTTATTCAGCCCAAACAGCCAACCAACCATTTTTAACTTCTTACCTTCCATCAGCAGGTTGTCCATCTTTAAAGTCAATAGGACGAGGCATAGACCGGTCACTCTTCATGGACACACAGCTGGGTTCAGGAGAGTCTGCTCTCTGCTGCTGCATCCTGATACAAACAAACAACAAATCAAAGAGTTTAAAAAGATGAATTTTGAGCAGACTGTCAGCAGCTGAAGTTTTAGAAGCAGTATGAAAATCAGTAAGAAGACAGTGGATGAGAAACGTTCTCCTGTTCATCAAAATGTCATCTGATGAAAGATGCTGTCTCATCTTAGTTGATTAGTTGACTAATCAGTGGTTGAGCTCTTTGTTAACTCACAAAGTTAGTAGTTCATTCTGAGTTATTGTGACTTATTATTCAGTAGTTGAGTGTCAGATGTGACAGTGAGTGTGAATAATGATGGTGGAGTGATGTGAGTGGAGAACAGTGATGGACAGTTAGAGATCCTCATCTCACCTCTGAGCTTTGGTCTGGCTGTCATGTTCCCCACACAGAGAGCTTTTAGAGGGAGGGACTCCCTCCTCTCTGTCCTCACACTGATCCATAGCTGAGAAACACCTTCACACAAACACAACAACATGCTCATTCATTACAACCAGCTGCACATCACACAGGTCTGCACTGCTGTCTAACATCCTGTCATTATTCATTCCACCACCAGATGGAGCCAAAGTAACAAACTATTTAACCACTTAACGCACGCTGTTCCATCTACGGGACGGGACGGATGTTAGGAGGTAGCCACGCGTTCTTCTGGATGTTTTAGACCCCAACCCTTAAACATATATATTCATGCCGTACATTGTTAGAAAGTTGTCACTTTTCATGGACACACAGCTGGGTTCAGGAGAGTCTGCTCTCTGCTGCTGCATCCTGATATGAATAAAGAAGTGAAAAAAGTATGTAGTTAACACCAAAGAACTGCTGTCCAGCTTCACTGAGTCTCTGCTGTCCAGCTTCAATGAGTCTCTGCTGCCCAGCTTCACTGAGTCTCTGCTGTCCAGCTTCACTGAGTCTCTGCTGCCTCCACAGACACCCAGCCAGCTCCCAAAACATCAGCCCCCCTGCTGAGGTCCTCCTGTCATTTGGTTTCCTTTCTACATGGTTTTGTTGACATCTTGGTCTCCAAAGTTTCTGTCCTGAGCAACTCTTTCAGCCTCCAGAGTGGTCCTGTCCATCTGTCCTGCCTTCTTTGTTTTCTCCCTCCTGACCAGCCTGGAGGGACATTTGGGAGCTGTCCCTTGAGGGGAGACTGTCATGATTCCTGTTTAAGCTCTGTTTGTGTTGTCCTGTCTGTTTCTGTCCCTGCCTTCAGTTTCAAACCCACCTGCTCACCTGCTGCCACTGTGTAATTCCCTCATCAGCTCCTCACTACATATACTGCTCTCACTCATTTTCTTTCATTCTAGACACTAGATTGTGATGCTGTTCCTGTCTGTTCCTGTTCCTCTTGTTACCTGTTCCTGCTGGTTTCAACCTTAGTTGAACTGCTTTCCCTTTATGGTCTGTAAGCCTGTCTGTTGGTTTCTGAGCATTAAAGCTGTTTCCATTTAACCTGTCTGTGGTGTTTGTGCCTGGTTCACCTGCTCCGCCCCACATAACACAGGAGGTTTATTCAGCCCAAACAGCCAACCAACCATTTTTAACTTCTTACCTTCCATCAGCAGGTTGTCCATCTTTAAAGTCAATAGGACGAGGCATAGACCGGTCACTCTTCATGGACACACAGCTGGGTTCAGGAGAGTCTGCTCTCTGCTGCTGCATCCTGATACAAACAAACAACAAATCAAAGAGTTTAAAAAGATGAATTTTGAGCAGACTGTCAGCAGCTGAAGTTTTAGAAGCAGTATGAAAATCAGTAAGAAGACAGTGGATGAGAAACGTTCTCCTGTTCATCAAAATGTCATCTGATGAAAGATGCTGTCTCATCTTAGTTGATTAGTTGACTAATCAGTGGTTGAGCTCGTTGTTAACTCACAAAGTTAGTAGTTCATTCTGAGTTATTGTGACTTATTATTCAGTAGTTGAGTGTCAGATGTGACAGTGAGTGTGAATAATGATGGTGGAGTGATGTGAGTGGAGAACAGTGATGGACAGTTAGAGATCCTCATCTCACCTCTGAGCTTTGGTCTGGCTGTCATGTTCCCCACACAGAGAGCTTTTAGAGGGAGGGACTCCCTCCTCTCTGTCCTCGCACTGATCCATAGCAGAGAAACACCTTCACACAAACACAACAACATGCTCATTCATTACAACCAGCTGCACATCACACAGGTCTGCACTGCTGTCTAACATCCTGTCATTATTCATTCCACCACCAGATGGAGCCAAAGTAACAAACTATTTAACCACTTAACGCACGCTGTTCCGTCTACGGGACGGGACGGATGTTAGGAGGTAGCCACGCGTTCTTCTGGATGTTTTAGACCCCAACCCTTAAACATATATATTTCTGCCGTACATTGTTGGAAAGCTTAGATTGTCCTGATTCATTCAAGACCACTTACGACTTATATGGTTGCTCACAGCCGTAATAGTATTAGCGATTAGCTCGGCTAGCCCCTGAGCTAAGTAAGAAAAGCTATAATGCCTACATACCTTCAAAGTCTTCCCTTTATCCACAACGATCATCTTATGACTCAGCACTTTCTGTACAGCTCGCCAAGTATCCATTCTTGTGAAATATGAAATCCGTTTCCATAAAACCGGAATACTTTCCTCAATATGTCAACATGTATTTAGTCCAACATGTAACGTAATAACACAAATAACAAACCATATACGGTCCGTTTACGTCATTTCCTGACCTGCACGTCCATCTCAGAGTACACGTGACTAGTTGTTTACGACCGTGAGCCTCTCCTGCTTCTGACGACACCACACACAAGCCAATCGGTGTTTAGGATTAGGCAGTACATGTCTCCAAAGCCAATGAGGACATGTGACCGACAACAATGACGACATGGCTTTGATTGACTGCTGTTCTAGCCAATGGAATTATTCGGTGAAATGAAGTTGATAACCTTTTAGCCAATAGTCTGAGGTTTCCAACGGTGTATGACACTAAGCTATCAGGTTTGGCTGTCCATAAACAAACTCCAAGCGTAACCGGCGTGCGCCCTGTGCGTAAAAGAGTTGAACCATATATCATTACGCACTCGGCATTTTGGTACACGGTTGGTTCTTCTTCAACTTGACATATGACTTATACCAAAATAAACAGATAGATAGATAGATAGATATGGCCAAACAAAAATATATGGTTATATGTAATAATAATAATAATAATAATAATAATAATAATAATAATAATAATAATAATATGGCGTCAGCTTTCATTAGAGACCAAGATTTTGATCGTAGGCAAAGGGGATGTGAAGTTATAGGTGTTTGATTGTGGTTATACAGCTTTGGTAACCATGGTAACCAAGTGTCCATTTGGAGTCTCCAAAAAGGACCTGAGGAAAACGCATGGACATACCTGTTGAAAAATAATTCTGAAAATTTCATCTTTTGGTCTTTTGACTCCAAATTTGGACTGCATGAAGCCAAGACATGTGGCTGTGGCCTCATTGTGTCTATATCCTGCTGAGAGGTCCCTGACCCCTAACCCTGCCCCCCCCCAACCCCTAACCCTGAGAGGTCCCTGAGTGTCTGTACACATGTCATTGTAAAGGCAAACTGTACGAAAGTGTGACTAGGTCACTATAAGTATCCTTCAGTGCCCTCTGGTGGCCGCCAGTAGTACTATCTTTTATTGGGTTTTGTTCCATTTTACTCAGGCATAGTTTGGTCACCTATAGAGGGGCCTAAGCTCACATGTTCCCCATAGGAGTCAGTTTTGACTCTCCAATCCACAGAGTAACAGCCTGTTTGCGTTCATGAAGAATGTAAGTTGAATTTCTTCGTCCTTTGATGGATTATTTGTATATTTCATATTTTATTAGCATGTTAGCTCAGCATAACAAGCTAAGTTAGATTACAAAAGATGTTCATTTATTAGCCTTTGGTGATGGGTTGGCTGTGTGTTGCATACACAGGCCTGTATGCCGCTAAGTGCCCGATATTTCTGTTATTCTGTAATATGCCTGCAATATTGCTGTAGTATTCCTGTCATATTTCTATGGTATTTAGAGTAGTTCAGCCTAAATTGTGGTTTATTTAATTTCTTTCATTATAGCTTACAACAGGTTATTAGTTATGGTTACAAGGTACTGATATTCCATTATGTTATTTTATTTCAGCAACCATACAGTGTACATACTCTGTGTCTACCTGGAACCTGAATAAAGTCATATAAACGTATACCTGCCTACCGTGTCCTTATCGACACCCCACGGGAGATAGACAAACTCCTATCCTGATCCAATCATCTACCCCATCGTTCATACAGTCCTTCACAAGGTCCTTCGAGCCGGATAGTGACTATCTCCTGTGGATCATGGATCCAGTATCGACCCCAGTATCCCCTAGACTTTCCCTGCCTACACCTACTCGGCCAGTTCATTTGGATGACTACTTGACTAATCTCCCCATACAGCCAATCAGGCAAGAACCACCAGAGGAGGAGATGTATACCACCCGCTCAATCGCCCCTGCATCTTCATCTATCAGCCCTGCACATCCAAGCTCTTCCAGGGGAGATAGTAAGGATGACCTGATCAAATCTTTACTAGAGACTGTAAAACAGCAGAGTGATACAAATCAGATGCTGGTCGAAACCGCAAGAAAACAGATGGAGCAGTTGGAGCAACAGAAAGCGCTGATGAGTTCAGCTACCTCCCTTCACCTTGGACCTAGAATCTCAGCGAGTACACCAGCAACTCAGAGTGATGGACTGCAACCTTACCTACCGGCAGCTATTAGCGTTGCCACACATCGTCAAGTACAAGAACAGCCCAGACCGTCAGTCATAGGTGTCCCTCCTGTCTATCCTAGCGACACAGCCTCGAATGCTCCACTGCAGTCTTCACTCCCTGAACATCCCTATAACAGTCCACCTGTAGCTGATTTGAGTCACCAATTCGAACGCCTACTCAGTTTCGGCTCTCCGCCTCCAGTTCACCGATCCATATCGCCTGGGGGTAACTCTCCCTATATGTCTCTACCTCCACAGTGGCCCCCTCCACCCCCCTCTCATTATGGGGCAGCTCAACAGCTATATAGCCCTCCACCACCGATGTGGCACTATCCTCCCCCTCCCCAGCATCATGCTGCTGATCCGTATAGTCAGCCAACACTGTCTACTACCAATTTCCCTCCAGCTGTCTCGTCATATCCACCAGCCAGGCCTTACAGACATGGTAAAGTAGAAGGTCCCTCCTTTCCTAACCTGACAAAGGAAGACGAGACACAGTACATGATGCTGAAGATGGCCTTCGCAAATTTGATACATCCAGATGAATCAGAGCACTACAAGTATCACCTGTTATTGGACCACCTTAAAGTAGACGCTGCTCGACGTCTAGCTCTAGCATACTCCAATGCCCCCAATCCTTTCACCTGTGCAATCCGAGCTCTCGATGAGAGATATGGACAGCCTAGGCAGCTAGCTCAGAAAGAGATCAAGGCTATCATGGATCTACCCAACGTTCGCCATGGAGATGGTATTGCCTTTGATAATTTCGCTCTCCGGGTTCACTCCCTAGTTGGACTGCTTCAAACACTCGGCCAGGAAGGTGTTGCTGAGCTGGCTTGTGGGTCGCATGTTGAACGTTTGCTCGAGAAACTCCCTGCTGAACACTATCGCCAATTCAAGAGGTATATAATGATGATGAAGCCGCAAGCTTTGTCTTATAACCTCCTTGATTTCTCCACCTGGCTGCAACAGGAGGTCCGATGTGAGCCCAGGAGAGAGCGTCCATTGCCCAGCCAGAGAGATAAACCCAGAAACCCCAAGCCCACCGGTAGTATTACTACTGTTTTACATGGTAGGGAGGAAAACCCTACTCAGGTCAAGTCTGGGTTTAGTGCCGACTCCAAGTCAGATCCCAAACTGCTTCGTAAAAGTTACTGCCCTTACTGTCAGAAGACAGATCACTTCCTAACTCAGTGCAGTGAGTTTCAGAAACTCACCAAGGAGCAAGTGGTGCAGTGGATTAAGGCCAACAACCGTTGCTGGAGGTGCTGCAGATCTCATCAAGCTGCGCAATGTGACCTGAAGAAGACTTGTTCACTATGCAATGGTAAGCACCTCAGAGCCCTACATGAAGTCAACCAACGCCCTACAAGGACCACCTCACCACCATCCAGTGCAGCACCTACCTCAGAGCTAACTCAGTCTTCAGCTCTGACCTCTCCACAAGAAGAAGCTGCTACTAGACTGTACTACCTAGATAGAGCAACCACTGGTGGTCGGGTCCTCCTAAAGGTCAGTAAAGTCATCCTGTACAATGGAGATTGCTCGCTTGAGACATACGCAGTCTTGGATGACGGCTCCGAGAGGACGATCCTCCTCCCAGCAGCTACTAACGAGCTCAAACTCCAGGGCAAGCATGAGAAGCTGAAACTAAGAACTGTACGGCAGGATGTTTCTGTTCTACCTGGATCCTCTGTGTCCTTCCAGATCTCCTCTGTTGAGAAACCCCGCCAGAGATATAAGATAAACGATGCATTCACTGCAGAGGGATTGACTCTGTCTCATCATTCTCACCCAATAGCTGCTCTTCAGAAGAGATATAGACATCTCAAAGGTCTCCCCCTCCAACACCTCAAGAACGCTCAGCCTCTTCTCCTTATTGGGGCTGACAATACCCACTTGATCACTCCTGTTGAGCCTATTCGCAGAGGGCCTCCAGGCGGTCCTGCAGCGATAAAGACCAGACTGGGATGGACTCTGCAAGGCCCAGCTAGTGATGTAGGAGACAACCAAGCAACAACACAATGCTACCACCTAAGCTGCAGTTTTCCCTCCACTGAGTTGTTACGTAATGTAGAGAGGTTGTGGCAGCTTGACGCACTTCCACATCGCCATGAGAAGACCATCACTAGGTCCAAGCAGGACCATGAGGCCATTTCCCTCCTTGACGCCAAGACCTGCCGAGTGACGGTCGATGGAGTATCACGTTATGCTACCCCTTTGCTTCGCATAAAAAACGGTCCCCTCCTGAAGGCATCTAAGGAAGCAGTCATGGCTAGGCTCCGCGGCACAGAAGCCAGATTAGCCAAGAACCCTGATCAAGCTGCTGTTTACGACGCAGAGATTCGAAAGCTAGAAACTTCTGGTTACGCCTGCAAGTTACCACCAGGATCTGAAGAAGACGCCAAGGAGACGTGGTACATACCACATCACATGGTACAGCACAATGGCAAGAACCGTGTGGTATTCGACTGCTCGTTCCAGTGGAAAGGCCAGTGTTTGAATGCACTGTTGCTACCCGGGCCCACCTTAAGCTCCTCCCTCCTTGGGGTCCTGTTACGGTTCCGTGAACATCCCGTTGGCATCAGTGGTGACATCAAAGGGATGTTTCACCAGGTCCGCTTGTTGCCAGAGGACAGAAGCCTTCTGCGTTTCCTATGGCGAGACCTCAAGAAAGATCAGCCCCCAAGCACATATGAGTGGCATGTAGTCCCTTTCGGGACGACTTGCAGCCCATGTTGTGCTACCTATGCAGTGCAGAAACATGTCATAGACAACAGTCGCCCAGACGAAGACGTCCGCTTCTCAGTAGAGAAGTGTTTTTATGTAGATAATTGCCTACAGAGCTTCCCTACTGCCGATGCTGCACGTCACCTCATTGACAAGCTGAGGGCGCTACTCGCTACAGGAGGTTTTGACCTTAGACAATGGGCCAGCAACCTACCCACAGTGATCAGCCACCTCCCAAAGGAAGCAAGGTCCGACAGTAGTGAACTGTGGCTCTCGCAGAACAAGACTGACCCACAAGAGCTGACTCTTGGTCTCTGCTGGCACTGCGAATCAGACACCCTGACCTACCGCCATCGTCCTGTCGACTATGATCAACCCACCATGCGCAACATTTACCGGGTGTTAGCTAGTCAGTACGACCCACTGGGTTATATTACCCCCTATACCACCCGGGCTAAAATACTGGTCCAGCGCTTATGGGACAAAGACCGGGAATGGGACGACCCCCTTCTCCCGAACACCTTGTTGCAAGAATGGAACCGCTGGGAAGCAGAACTGCAGGATCTATCAAAGATTACCTTGCCTCGACATCATGGATTGGAGGAAAGCAGCCGACAACTCCATGTTTTCTGTGATGCCTCGGAACGCGCCTACGGTTCCGTCGCTTACCTTCGCTGCCAAGATGCCAGTGGAAATATTTCAGTTTCATTCCTGATGGCACGTTCCAAGGTGGCTCCAAAACGCCAACTATCCATGCCCAGGTTGGAGCTCAGTGCAGCCCTTAGTGGAGCTCAGTTGGTTCACCTGCTGCACAAAGAACTTACCTTGCCTATAGAGAGCACCTTTCTCTGGTCAGACTCCACCACTGTCTTGCTTTGGATCAACTCTGACTCCTGCAGGTATAAGGTATTTGTAGGAACCAGAATAGCAGAGATCCAGGAGCTCACATTGCAGTGCACCTGGAGTTACGTCGATTCAGCTACCAACCCAGCGGATGACTTAACCAGAGGCAAGTCTCTCCTAGAGTTGTGTCCTCCAAACAGGTGGCATGATGGACCACCGTTCCTGCAGCAGCCCCCTGATCACTGGCCCCAGAAACCCACCGGTGAAAAATCGGATACCAAGGAGGAACTACGTAAATCAGTCTTTTGTGGACTGACCCAGACCACTACAACTCCATCCTATCCAGAAGCCAGCCAGTTTACTTCTTTCCAAACCTTGATAGAAGCCACAGCGCGGGTCATTCACGGGGCGGCAGATCCATCTAGTTCTCCCACTGCAGAGGATTTCCGGGAAGCCGAGCGGGTCATTCTGCAGCAAGCGCAGGTACACAGCTTCAAGGAAGAGGTTACCTGCTTAAAGGCAGGCAAGCCCGTGCCCCCTAACAGCAGGCTTATTTGTCTTGCTCCTGAACTGGACAGCACTTCTCAGCTGATCAGAGTAGGAGGACGCTTAAGACAGGCTGACCAGCTTGATGCAGATTCCCTACATCCTATAGTCTTGGACCCCAAACATCCAGTGACAAAACTCCTCATCCAGGACATTGACGAGAAGTTGTGTCATCCAGGCTCTGAGAGGGTCTTCTCTGAAATGCGGAGGAAGTACTGGGTGCTAAGGGGAAGGCAAGCTGTTCGTCAATACCAGCATGGATGCTTCGAATGCCAGCTATGGCGGTCCAAGGTCAAGACACCTAGAATGACTCCAAATTTGGACTGCATGAAGCCAAGACATGTGGCTGTGGCCTCATTGTGTCTATATCCTGCTGAGAGGTCCCTGACCCCTAACCCTGCCCCCCCCCAACCCCTAACCCTGAGAGGTCCCTGAGTGTCTGTACACATGTCATTGTAAAGGCAAACTGTACGAAAGTGTGACTAGGTCACTATAAGTATCCTTCAGTGCCCTCTGGTGGCCGCCAGTAGTACTATCTTTTATTGGGTTTTGTTCCATTTTACTCAGGCATAGTTTGGTCACCTATAGAGGGGCCTAAGCTCACATGTTCCCCATAGGAGTCAGTTTTGACTCTCCAATCCACAGAGTAACAGCCTGTTTGCGTTCATGAAGAATGTAAGTTGAATTTCTTCGTCCTTTGATGGATTATTTGTATATTTCATATTTTATTAGCATGTTAGCTCAGCATAACAAGCTAAGTTAGATTACAAAAGATGTTCATTTATTAGCCTTTGGTGATGGGTTGGCTGTGTGTTGCATACACAGGCCTGTATGCCGCTAAGTGCCCGATATTTCTGTTATTCTGTAATATGCCTGTAATATTGCTGTAGTATTCCTGTCATATTTCTATGGTATTTAGAGTAGTTCAGCCTAAATTGTGGTTTATTTAATTTCTTTCATTATAGCTTACAACAGGTTATTAGTTATGGTTACAAGGTACTGATATTCCATTATGTTATTTTATTTCAGCAACCATACAGTGTACATACTCTGTGTCTACCTGGAACCTGAATAAAGTCATATAAACGTATACCTGCCTACCGTGTCCTTATCGACACCCCACGGGAGATAGACAAACTCCTATCCTGATCCAATCATCTACCCCATCGTTCATACAGTCCTTCACAAGGTCCTTCGAGCCGGATAGTGACTATCTCCTGTGGATCATGGATCCAGTATCGACCCCAGTATCCCCTAGACTTTCCCTGCCTACACCTACTCGGCCAGTTCATTTGGATGACTACTTGACTAATCTCCCCATACAGCCAATCAGGCAAGAACCACCAGAGGAGGAGATGTATACCACCCGCTCAATCGCCCCTGCATCTTCATCTATCAGCCCTGCACATCCAAGCTCTTCCAGGGGAGATAGTAAGGATGACCTGATCAAATCTTTACTAGAGACTGTAAAACAGCAGAGTGATACAAATCAGATGCTGGTCGAAACCGCAAGAAAACAGATGGAGCAGTTGGAGCAACAGAAAGCGCTGATGAGTTCAGCTACCTCCCTTCACCTTGGACCTAGAATCTCAGCGAGTACACCAGCAACTCAGAGTGATGGACTGCAACCTTACCTACCGGCAGCTATTAGCGTTGCCACACATCGTCAAGTACAAGAACAGCCCAGACCGTCAGTCATAGGTGTCCCTCCTGTCTATCCTAGCGACACAGCCTCGAATGCTCCACTGCAGTCTTCACTCCCTGAACATCCCTATAACAGTCCACCTGTAGCTGATTTGAGTCACCAATTCGAACGCCTACTCAGTTTCGGCTCTCCGCCTCCAGTTCACCGATCCATATCGCCTGGGGGTAACTCTCCCTATATGTCTCTACCTCCACAGTGGCCCCCTCCACCCCCCTCTCATTATGGGGCAGCTCAACAGCTATATAGCCCTCCACCACCGATGTGGCACTATCCTCCCCCTCCCCAGCATCATGCTGCTGATCCGTATAGTCAGCCAACACTGTCTACTACCAATTTCCCTCCAGCTGTCTCGTCATATCCACCAGCCAGGCCTTACAGACATGGTAAAGTAGAAGGTCCCTCCTTTCCTAACCTGACAAAGGAAGACGAGACACAGTACATGATGCTGAAGATGGCCTTCGCAAATTTGATACATCCAGATGAATCAGAGCACTACAAGTATCACCTGTTATTGGACCACCTTAAAGTAGACGCTGCTCGACGTCTAGCTCTAGCATACTCCAATGCCCCCAATCCTTTCACCTGTGCAATCCGAGCTCTCGATGAGAGATATGGACAGCCTAGGCAGCTAGCTCAGAAAGAGATCAAGGCTATCATGGATCTACCCAACGTTCGCCATGGAGATGGTATTGCCTTTGATAATTTCGCTCTCCGGGTTCACTCCCTAGTTGGACTGCTTCAAACACTCGGCCAGGAAGGTGTTGCTGAGCTGGCTTGTGGGTCGCATGTTGAACGTTTGCTCGAGAAACTCCCTGCTGAACACTATCGCCAATTCAAGAGGTATATAATGATGATGAAGCCGCAAGCTTTGTCTTATAACCTCCTTGATTTCTCCACCTGGCTGCAACAGGAGGTCCGATGTGAGCCCAGGAGAGAGCGTCCATTGCCCAGCCAGAGAGATAAACCCAGAAACCCCAAGCCCACCGGTAGTATTACTACTGTTTTACATGGTAGGGAGGAAAACCCTACTCAGGTCAAGTCTGGGTTTAGTGCCGACTCCAAGTCAGATCCCAAACTGCTTCGTAAAAGTTACTGCCCTTACTGTCAGAAGACAGATCACTTCCTAACTCAGTGCAGTGAGTTTCAGAAACTCACCAAGGAGCAAGTGGTGCAGTGGATTAAGGCCAACAACCGTTGCTGGAGGTGCTGCAGATCTCATCAAGCTGCGCAATGTGACCTGAAGAAGACTTGTTCACTATGCAATGGTAAGCACCTCAGAGCCCTACATGAAGTCAACCAACGCCCTACAAGGACCACCTCACCACCATCCAGTGCAGCACCTACCTCAGAGCTAACTCAGTCTTCAGCTCTGACCTCTCCACAAGAAGAAGCTGCTACTAGACTGTACTACCTAGATAGAGCAACCACTGGTGGTCGGGTCCTCCTAAAGGTCAGTAAAGTCATCCTGTACAATGGAGATTGCTCGCTTGAGACATACGCAGTCTTGGATGACGGCTCCGAGAGGACGATCCTCCTCCCAGCAGCTACTAACGAGCTCAAACTCCAGGGCAAGCATGAGAAGCTGAAACTAAGAACTGTACGGCAGGATGTTTCTGTTCTACCTGGATCCTCTGTGTCCTTCCAGATCTCCTCTGTTGAGAAACCCCGCCAGAGATATAAGATAAACGATGCATTCACTGCAGAGGGATTGACTCTGTCTCATCATTCTCACCCAATAGCTGCTCTTCAGAAGAGATATAGACATCTCAAAGGTCTCCCCCTCCAACACCTCAAGAACGCTCAGCCTCTTCTCCTTATTGGGGCTGACAATACCCACTTGATCACTCCTGTTGAGCCTATTCGCAGAGGGCCTCCAGGCGGTCCTGCAGCGATAAAGACCAGACTGGGATGGACTCTGCAAGGCCCAGCTAGTGATGTAGGAGACAACCAAGCAACAACACAATGCTACCACCTAAGCTGCAGTTTTCCCTCCACTGAGTTGTTACGTAATGTAGAGAGGTTGTGGCAGCTTGACGCACTTCCACATCGCCATGAGAAGACCATCACTAGGTCCAAGCAGGACCATGAGGCCATTTCCCTCCTTGACGCCAAGACCTGCCGAGTGACGGTCGATGGAGTATCACGTTATGCTACCCCTTTGCTTCGCATAAAAAACGGTCCCCTCCTGAAGGCATCTAAGGAAGCAGTCATGGCTAGGCTCCGCGGCACAGAAGCCAGATTAGCCAAGAACCCTGATCAAGCTGCTGTTTACGACGCAGAGATTCGAAAGCTAGAAACTTCTGGTTACGCCTGCAAGTTACCACCAGGATCTGAAGAAGACGCCAAGGAGACGTGGTACATACCACATCACATGGTACAGCACAATGGCAAGAACCGTGTGGTATTCGACTGCTCGTTCCAGTGGAAAGGCCAGTGTTTGAATGCACTGTTGCTACCCGGGCCCACCTTAAGCTCCTCCCTCCTTGGGGTCCTGTTACGGTTCCGTGAACATCCCGTTGGCATCAGTGGTGACATCAAAGGGATGTTTCACCAGGTCCGCTTGTTGCCAGAGGACAGAAGCCTTCTGCGTTTCCTATGGCGAGACCTCAAGAAAGATCAGCCCCCAAGCACATATGAGTGGCATGTAGTCCCTTTCGGGACGACTTGCAGCCCATGTTGTGCTACCTATGCAGTGCAGAAACATGTCATAGACAACAGTCGCCCAGACGAAGACGTCCGCTTCTCAGTAGAGAAGTGTTTTTATGTAGATAATTGCCTACAGAGCTTCCCTACTGCCGATGCTGCACGTCACCTCATTGACAAGCTGAGGGCGCTACTCGCTACAGGAGGTTTTGACCTTAGACAATGGGCCAGCAACCTACCCACAGTGATCAGCCACCTCCCAAAGGAAGCAAGGTCCGACAGTAGTGAACTGTGGCTCTCGCAGAACAAGACTGACCCACAAGAGCTGACTCTTGGTCTCTGCTGGCACTGCGAATCAGACACCCTGACCTACCGCCATCGTCCTGTCGACTATGATCAACCCACCATGCGCAACATTTACCGGGTGTTAGCTAGTCAGTACGACCCACTGGGTTATATTACCCCCTATACCACCCGGGCTAAAATACTGGTCCAGCGCTTATGGGACAAAGACCGGGAATGGGACGACCCCCTTCTCCCGAACACCTTGTTGCAAGAATGGAACCGCTGGGAAGCAGAACTGCAGGATCTATCAAAGATTACCTTGCCTCGACATCATGGATTGGAGGAAAGCAGCCGACAACTCCATGTTTTCTGTGATGCCTCGGAACGCGCCTACGGTTCCGTCGCTTACCTTCGCTGCCAAGATGCCAGTGGAAATATTTCAGTTTCATTCCTGATGGCACGTTCCAAGGTGGCTCCAAAACGCCAACTATCCATGCCCAGGTTGGAGCTCAGTGCAGCCCTTAGTGGAGCTCAGTTGGTTCACCTGCTGCACAAAGAACTTACCTTGCCTATAGAGAGCACCTTTCTCTGGTCAGACTCCACCACTGTCTTGCTTTGGATCAACTCTGACTCCTGCAGGTATAAGGTATTTGTAGGAACCAGAATAGCAGAGATCCAGGAGCTCACATTGCAGTGCACCTGGAGTTACGTCGATTCAGCTACCAACCCAGCGGATGACTTAACCAGAGGCAAGTCTCTCCTAGAGTTGTGTCCTCCAAACAGGTGGCATGATGGACCACCGTTCCTGCAGCAGCCCCCTGATCACTGGCCCCAGAAACCCACCGGTGAAAAATCGGATACCAAGGAGGAACTACGTAAATCAGTCTTTTGTGGACTGACCCAGACCACTACAACTCCATCCTATCCAGAAGCCAGCCAGTTTACTTCTTTCCAAACCTTGATAGACGCCACAGCGCGGGTCATTCACGGGGCGGCAGATCCATCTAGTTCTCCCACTGCAGAGGATTTCCGGGAAGCCGAGCGGGTCATTCTGCAGCAAGCGCAGGTGCACAGCTTCAAGGAAGAGGTTACCTGCTTAAAGGCAGGCAAGCCCGTGCCCCCTAACAGCAGGCTTATTTGTCTTGCTCCTGAACTGGACAGCACTTCTCAGCTGATCAGAGTAGGAGGACGCTTAAGACAGGCTGACCAGCTTGATGCAGATTCCCTACGTCTTGGACCCCAAACATCCAGTGACAAAACTCCTCATCCAGGACATTGACGAGAAGTTGTGTCATCCAGGCTCTGAGAGGGTCTTCTCTGAAATGCGGAGGAAGTACTGGGTGCTAAGGGGAAGGCAAGCTGTTCGTCAATACCAGCATGGATGCTTCGAATGCCAGCTATGGCGGTCCAAGGTCAAGACACCTAGAATGGCAGATTTGCCATCTGCCCGACTTCGCCTTCACAAGCCAGCATTCTATTCGTCAGGAGTAGATTGTTTCGGCCCCTACTTAGTGAAACTCGGCCGCCGAACAGAGAAGAGGTGGGGTATTATTTTTAAATGCCTCACCACAAGAGCAGTGTATCTGGATCTCCTTGGCAACATGGATACCGACGCCTTCCTGATGTCGCTACGGCGATTCATTTCTAGAAGAGGGAAACCATTTGAGATCATCTCTGACCAAGGCACAAATTTTAAAGGAGGTGAAAGGGAGTTAAGGGAAGCTTTTTCCACTCTGGCCCCTGACCTACAAGCCAAACTTGCAAAGCAGCAGATCCACTTCCAATTTAATCCGCCAAACGCACCCCACTTCGGTGGTGTTTGGGAAAGAGAGATCCGGACCCTCAAGAATGCTCTTCATGTGACCCTGGGTGCCCAGTCAGTAACTGAGGAGGTGCTGAGGACAGTACTGGTGGAGATTGAGGGTATCCTGAATTCGAAGCCCCTTGGGTACACCTCTGCAGACATCTCCAATCCAGACCCCATCACTCCGAACATTCTCCTAATGGGGCGACCGGACCCTTCCTTACCTCAAGTGGTGTATGCAGATACAGAGCTACTTGGCCGGCGTCGATGGAGACACAGTCAGGTCCTTGCAGACCAATTCTGGGCCCGGTTCACGAAGGACTACCTACCATCCCTACAACTCAGGCAGAAATGGCAGAGGGACACCCCAAACCTGGCGGTTGACAGCACTGTAATGATTGTGGACCCCCAACTGCCCAGAGCTCTGTGGCCAGTTGGTAAGGTGGATCAGGTCTACCCTGGCAGCGATGGACGGATTCGAGTAGCAGATGTGAGGACGAAGGACAGAACCTACACTCGACCTGTCACACGTCTTGTTGAACTGCCTCCCCTTCCGGAAGCTAAAAGTAACCCCCCTGATTAGTCACCCTTTCTCATTGACAAATTTATCTTAAATTTGGGGGCGGCTGTACGAAAGTGTGACTAGGTCACTATAAGTATCCTTCAGTGCCCTCTGGTGGCCGCCAGTAGTACTATCTTTTATTGGGTTTTGTTCCATTTTACTCAGGCATAGTTTGGTCACCTATAGAGGGGCCTAAGCTCACATGTTCCCCATAGGAGTCAGTTTTGACTCTCCAATCCACAGAGTAACAGCCTGTTTGCGTTCATGAAGAATGTAAGTTGAATTTCTTCGTCCTTTGATGGATTATTTGTATATTTCATATTTTATTAGCATGTTAGCTCAGCATAACAAGCTAAGTTAGATTACAAAAGATGTTCATTTATTAGCCTTTGGTGATGGGTTGGCTGTGTGTTGCATACACAGGCCTGTATGCCGCTAAGTGCCCGATATTTCTGTTATTCTGTAATATGCCTGTAATATTGCTGTAGTATTCCTGTCATATTTCTATGGTATTTAGAGTAGTTCAGCCTAAATTGTGGTTTATTTAATTTCTTTCATTATAGCTTACAACAGGTTATTAGTTATGGTTACAAGGTACTGATATTCCATTATGTTATTCTATTTCAGCAACCATACAGTGTACATACTCTGTGTCTACCTGGAACCTGAATAAAGTCATATAAACGTATACCTGCCTACCGTGTCCTTATCGACACCCCACGGGAGATAGACAAACTCCTATCCTGATCCAATCATCTACCCCATCGTTCATACAGTCCTTCACACAAACCTATGGGCGAGTAAACAACCCCATCATTGTAACCTCTGCCACTCTTTGTCAGTAAGTCACAGAATCACACAGACACTTTTACAAGAATCCTGAGAGTGTTTCCTTTCCAATGATACCAGACACATCTCTGAGTCTCAAACTATGTGGGATCTGTGCTGCTCACAACTTGGGCATGTCGTTTAGGCTACCAGATGGAGCCAAGGTAACAAACTATTTAAAGACTTTCACTCAGCTTTAATGTTTAATAACTTAGTTTCTGAATGTTCCACTGACTTTTCATTTTCCTGATTAAATAACTGAATATCATGAATGAAAAGATGTTTTCAACAGTATTTCTGTCACCTTCTTTTAACACATTTCATAGTATATTATTATATGGCTTCTATTACCTGTTCATCACTAACCGTCCCACCTGTGAAACAAACTCTTTCTGTTGTAACTGTGGATTAGTTATTATAATAACTGTCATAATGTTTGTCAGGTTCAAGATGACTGAATGAGGTGACCTTTGATACGACCAATTAAATGACTCAAACACACAATTACTGACTTCAAGAAACAGTTTTACAAAAACAACAGTCAATCACTTTAGCCTGTTTATCTAAAGTTTAGTACAATGAATGTCATCGTACCCAAACCCTTTAACAGCCAGGTTCAGTTGTTGGGCAGGGTGCTGTACCATTTGAAAATGACGAGTCTAATCTTTATATTATATGGAGTACATACTGTATATTACATGTTCATACTCATATAACTCATTTCATCATTATATATATTTATCACTATAACTACCATCTCTACTGTTATCAGATCATTTTAACAGCTGCTGACACAAACATGATGAAAACTGTCGGCTACGTTTCCTTTAGATGCTGAAAATCATCTGAATGAAGCTGATGAGTGAAGGTGAAATATATCAGCAGCTTCAACCAGCCAGCGATAGTGCCATCAACATTTAAACAAGCAGAAGAAGAAGAAACATGTAACTCACAGCAGGAGGTTTTTAAGGTCTGTTGGTTCACAAACAGTCTCATCTCTCTGTGGTCATATTTAATCTGAAGTCTTCTTTAAGGAAATGTGATCACAGAACAGCAGCTCTGAACTTTGGAACAACTGAAGTCAAACATTAACAGACAGTATAAATCTTTATCAGCTTTGTTCTTTGTCCTCAGAGCGATAACTCTGCTGCACAGTACTGAATCACAGTTTTAAATTATTTTCTTAGTGTTGATTGATTGTGATTTGTCTGTCTTGTTTTTTATGTTTTTGATTGTTGTCTATTTTTTAACCTGCAAGTCTGAACTATTCTCACACGTGTCCGGTAGGTCACTTGGGAAAATAAAGGCTATCTATCAAAAAGGCAGACGCAGAACAGCAGCTCTGAACTTTGGAACAACTGAAGTCAAACATTAACAGACAGTATAAATCTTTATCAGCTGAATCATAAAGTCTGATCATAGTTTTATTATTTGTGTCTTTTATATTCCAACAACACAAAAAGTGGCAAGATGAAATGAGAATATGTTCATTATTAATGTTTACTATTCTAACACGTGTCCTCATAAACATACTGTCCTCATTAATGCTGCTAAAACCTCACTGTTATCATACACACTGCAGATTAACACATTTCTCTGGGCTCTACAGGGTTAAATTCTTTTCTCACTTCACATCATAAGATCATGTTTTTCATTAATACACTGCCTACCTCGTCCTCGCGCTGCTTTTCTTCTGTGTTTCCAGACAGGTGACAGAGAGAGAGAGTGCTCACCTCTGTCCTACCTACAGGTTACCTCTCACTTCCGTTTCCCTCACCTGTGTTTTAGTCCCGCCCACCGTGGAAACATAGAGAGACGCAAGGAAACCACTGAGGATTCAGAAGGAAAGGCTTGAACTAACTATTGCTCTCGCTGTAATGGAAGTGTGCTCAATAATCCAGAAACAAGTCATCAAGTCATGGCAACACGAGCAGGATAGAGAACAAACCCCATATGGACCCAGCTTCCTCAATGTCTGGTGGTGTTTGTATAGTGGGTGTGTGTATGTATATTGTTCGTGTCCGGTAGGTCACTTGGGAAAATAAAGGCTATCTATCAAAAAGGCAGATGCAGAACAGCAGCTCTGAACTTTGGAACAACTGAAGTCAAACGTTAACAGACAGTATAAATCTTTATCAGCTGAATCATGAAGTCTGATCATAGTTTGTTCTCAAGCAGAGAAATTCTTCACAAAGGTTGAAACTAAAATGTAAACAACACATATCAGCGGTTACATCTCTCCTCACCTCGAGAGAGAGCACTCACCTGTGTTTTAGTCCCGCCCACCATGGACTCAGAGAGAGACTATAAACCACTGATTCTAATTATTATATATTATTAAAACTCATTATCAAACGTCTTAATGAGCTTCAGCTGCTTCATTACTAGTTCATCATTAGAAACAGGTGTGTTACAGTCCTTTCCTTTTTATGATTATTATATTATATATTTGAGTATATCATATCATATATTATATTATAGTACTAACTAACTACTACTACACTAACAGCTATAAGAAGATCTGTTCTAACCCTAACCCTAACCCTACTCAACTGTTCATGTCCATTAAAACCAGCATTTAAGAAAATAAAACACCAAAGAAGAAGAAGAATTGAGTTGTCCTTTGCATCCTTCAAGAATGGATGCAGCCATGTTTCTACTTTGGGCAGAGTTGTGTTGGTAGGATGGAAGGAGAGGAGGAAGGAAGCAAGAAGGATGGAAGGAGAGGAGTTGTGTTGGTAGAAAACACTCAGAACTTAACAATGTATATTACACAGTTGAATGTAAACTGGTTTTAGACATGAAACAGTAATATTGCACAGGAAGGAAGCAAGGATGGATGGAAGGAAGGAAGGAAGAATGGAAGGAAAGGAGTAAGGAGGGACGGAGGTAGGAAGGAAGGAAGGAGTAAGGAGGGAGGGAGGTAGGAAGGAAGTGAGGAAAGACATGAAACAGTAATATTGCACAGCGTTGGACATTAAAAGTGCCTCACTGCTCCTCATTACTCCTCACTGCTCCTCTCTCTCCTCCTCCTCTCCCATACCCATACTAGTGTAATAATATCTTAAACTAATCAACTCTAATACATTTAATTACTTAGTTGAAACAAAGGTCATTTTCTAGACAGCAGATGAACTTTTATTCTCAAGTTAAACCAGTTCCAGATGTCTTACAGTCTGTCTGCACATTGTTGGACTTTCTTTCCAGTAGCAGATTTTGATATGAACAGACACCCAGGACGGTACGGAGCACACAGCAAAAGAACAAATATTGAGTTAATGTATCTTACGTGATGGGGTTAAAGTAGATTACCTGATGGGGTTAAAGTAGATTACCTGATGAGGTTAAAGTATTTTACCTGATGAGGTTAAAGTATTTTACCTGATGAGGTTAAAGTAGATTACCTGATGGGGTTAAAGTAGATTACCTGATGGGGTTAAAGTAGATTACCTGATGGGGTTAAAGTAGATTACCTGATGGGGTTAAAGTAGATTACCTGATGAGGTTAAAGTAGATTACCTGATGGGGGCCTCCGGGGGTCTACATCAGATGGGCTCTGGCGGTGTGGGAGAAGCAATCTCTGATGGTTTCTGATTTCAGAGTGAGACGAGGAAGATATTTGATCACTCTGCCTAAAAGACTGCTGCAGAGTTTGTGATGAGTCTCTCTGCTGGGAGTGTCTGGAATGAGGAAACACTCCAAGGTGTGTTTCAGCATTCTTTTAATGAAAGTATGAAAGATGAGCTGGTGTCAAAGGAGGAGCCTGAGTGGTTGGACCAGCTCATCAACCTCCATCTGTGTCATCAACAGCCACCGTGAGTGTCGGAGGGAGGAAACAGGTTAGATAACCTCATCACACCTTCTACTTGACCTCGTTTATCTCCCCCGACTGCATCTGTCTCTTCCACACTGAACCTATACAACTTGGTCGAGCCAAGTACATGTAACAGAAAAAGTCATAAATATTAAATGGAAAATAACTTTTGTATTTATTTCTTGTGGCCAGTGTTCCTTTATAATCTCAAGTTTGATTGTTTTCATTGTTCTTGGTAATGAGAGTTCTGCATAAGTTTGCATCTTTGTGCTCTTATCATTTTTTTAAGTAAAATATATAAGGCTAGAGGATATGTGGTGGTAGCTCCTGTCTCTCCTCAGTCTCTGAACTTGACTGCAGAGGTTTGTAGACTATTTAAGTGATTGAAAAATGACATTTTTAAGTTTGAATGTTAAATTAAAGGCAAAAATCATTCTAATACTATTCAGTGATGTGACTGTGGTGTTTTCTGTTGTGTAAATTAGTTGTAAAATGGGTTTTGAGTACTAAAGTTAATAGTGTAATATACTTTGATGTCATGTAATTAGAAAAACAAAGCAACAACATTTGTTTTTCACTTATATTTTATTTATTTTTATTTTTATTTCAGTTACATGTTTTGAGTTCAAGTGCATCAGCAGTCTGCATGAACGTGACTGTGAGAGGAGTGTTGTCATGAAGATAAAATCCAGCATGTAACAGTGTTTTGCTCTCTCTGGTTACACTGCAGGAATAAACCAGAGATCATCAAGTCATGCCTGTGTCTGCAGTGTAGCTGAATAAATGCTAAGAGTTGCTGGTACTGTGGTCAGCCCTGTCATTCCTTTCCACCTGTTGCTGCTTCAGATAAAAGAGGCTCAACAGTAGTGGGAGAGATACTGCTGAGTCAGACTGTTTCTATCTCCCTCCAGATCCCAGCTCAATGCCTCCCTCTTGTGGCAGAACCAGTTAATGCCCCTTACAGCTCTATTTGGGCCAGATGCAAGAACATGTTCCTATTTTTATTTCTATTTTATTCATGAGGTGGATCTGTCTGATTGTGTCACGTTGGATTCACCAAACACTTGTATCACCTGGAAACAGTTGTAAATGAGCTGTGTGAACATGATGAATCCCACCTGCTCTAAATGAACCAGCTTTTTCTTTGTCCTGGTCAAAAAGGGATGAGCAGAATGTTTAAAGTTGGTTTTATTTTATTTTCATATTTAATAATAAAAACAAAATCAAATCACTGGCAAACAGACAAAAAAAGACCAGTTTTTTCATATTGTGAGACCGGATGTCTGACATACTGTTTGAGTTTTTATAATGTTAATAACTCAGTTTAAACAAAAACTACAAGCTTTTCAGTCCATGACTTTACCTGAATATGTGTGTTTGATATGACAGAGGACATTTTTAGTAGCTTCATCAAACTAATGAATGTATTATGGTGCATGCATTCTGGTCTTCAGGTGACAGCTCTTTATATTATGATCTTTTCCTCGGTCAGTGTAAAATCATGTGAATTATTTTGAGGCACTAATTTAGTGGTTTCAGGTCCTGGCCAGTAATTAGACTGCCTGGTCAGAGTATGTTTTATTTCAGGTAAGATTAGGTTTTTATTTTGTTTATTTCAGCTATAGTGAGTCAGTTTGGATCTGTTGGGTTAGGAAGTGTGTTTTGTTTTGTATGTTCATGATTTGGCGCCACCTGCAGCCGTTCTCTTTGATAGATACACATGACAGTCTGTCGGTTACTGTTAAACTGCTTCTCCCTGGATTTTTTTATTGCACTCTTGCCTTCATGATGATATCTGGTTTCAGAATAGAAGAAATGATGTGTAAAAAAAAGAAGAAGAAAACTACGTAAACTGAACCAACCAGTCGAGGCAGATGTTCTCCCACTCTGAGTCTGGTTCTGAGGGTTCTTCCTGTTAAAAGATGTTCTCCCACTCTGAGTCTGGTTCTGAGGGTTCTTCCTGTTAAAAGATGTTCTCCCACTCTGAGTCTGGTTCTGAGGGTTCTTCCTGTTAAAAGATGTTCTCCCACTCTGAGTCTGGTTCTGAGGGTTCTTCCTGTTAAAGGGAGTTTTTTCTCTCCACTGTCACCAAGTGCTGCTCATGTGGGAATGTTGGGTCTCTTTAAATGAAACCTGAAGAGTTCGGTTTAGACCTGCTCTATGTGGAAAGAGCCTTGAGATAACTTTGTTGTGATTTGGTGCTTTATAAATAAAGATTGATTGGTTGAGATTGATGAACCGAACTGTGGATTTTGTGAACCGCTCCACCCCTAATATAATAAATGAACATGATTGACGCTCTCAAAATACCATGAGGTCAGAAATCCAGCAGGTTGTAGAGAAGCTCCATTCATGAAAATGACACTAACGACTAAGAAGAAAAGCTTTATGAGCTCTCAGACTGAGGTCCTGCTCTCAGAAATAGATCAACAGAAGCACACATTATTATTATTATTATTATTATTATTTAGTGTGTTAGTGGTGGAATTAAAGGGGCCATATTATGCTGTTTTCAACAAGTTAATCTAGGTTTCTGAGGTCCATAAAGCATGTATTTGAAGCTACTTGCTGAAAATACTCCTCAGATGACACATTTTGCACCTCTATTACCCCTCCGTTTCAGTCCATTTCAGAACAGGCTGTTTCTGTGTCTGTAGCTTTAAATGCAAATTCATTTTCAGTGTTTTTTAGACTATATTTTGCTCCATGTCCACATAACGTGCAACAAGTGACTTTTTCATCCTGTTTGAAACTTGACAGAACTCACTGCTCCTCCACCTCAGCCTGACACTGTCTGTCAGGTTTCTTGTTTTATATATTGTTTATTCTTGTTTTTCTTTATTAGCTTCTCTAATTCATCTGACTGCAGATAACATTTGCCACATACCTTGATACTTACTGTATATAATGCTCACTAGGTTACAGGACTGCTGCAGCAGCTTCATGTATGTAGACCATCCTGTTTACAAAGCGGACTATGGGTCTTTACACCTGAGGAGATTAGAGCAGTGTGATTATAATTGCAGGGATTGGGGGAGCTGGTTTTGTGGAACAGCAATAAATGTTCAAACCATCAGTGGAGTCTCTTACCATCTTTGGGAGGGTTTGCTACACACACAACTTTATTGTAAATCCTTCCATCTCTCTTGCTGCAGGTTTGTCACAGACAGCTGGCATGGATCCTTCTGTCAGGAAAGGTTTGGTATCCAGTCCTGAGGTGTACTGACCCAGGCTGGTGAAGCAGTCCCACAGGTGCAGGTTCAGGTTTTAACTGTAGCTGGGAGGGAGGAAGGAAGGATGTACGGAAGGAAAGGAGGGAGGAGGGAGGTAGCTGGGACGTTGCCATCCAAAATAAACATAGTCCAGTCAGCTCTCCTGTCCTCTGAGGCTGGGGGATGATGGAGCCATCGCCATGTTTCTGCTAGATTTCATCCTTTCCCTCTTCCTGGCTGTTTTCTCAGCGCTCTCGCTCCGTACTTGCCGGTCCAGAAAGTGGGCTGGTATCACGGCTGGTGTGTGCACATTTTGGGGGTGTATCTAAAATGAAGCACTATGACCATGTTACAGGTACCGGCTGGCACCACGTAAACAGCTTATATGCTCTCTCTGGAAACAGGAGAAATAAGTGAGACGGGGCAAACTCTGCGTCCGTTTTTCATCTGGCTCAGCAGAAAGAGGGAGAGGATTTATTAAAACATTCACTATTTAAATCCTCCTCTGTTACAAACACTCAATGTTCTCTATGAAATAAACACCACTTGAAAATAAAATACTATTTGTCTTTTCTCATCTTTCAGCAAATACTGACTTACAAGTTTTGTGTGATTAAATAAATCAAAATGACAATAACCACTGTTACCCTGTAAGTTGTCTCTTTTCAACTTTAAATAAAACAAAGCTTATGTTACTACTTACATCTAAAACATAGCTTGTTACCACTTACATATAAAACATAGCTTATGTTACCACTTACATATAAAACATAGCTTGTTACCACTTACATATAAAACATAGCTTGTTACCACTTATATATAAAACATAGCTTGTTACCACTTACATCTGGTTCCTAAAAGCATTTTCCATTTCCAACTCAAATTATTTTTTATATTATTTTTGTTTTTAACATTAGCTTTTAACCTTTTTACACAATATCATACATTTCAAAACTATTAGACTTTACAAAAATGTTCAAGAGCTAAAAATAAAACTCTGCCCGACGTGACTTAGCAACAGGTGATGTCATCAGGCGAAGGCGCTAAAAATAATCTCTGGCCGACGTGACTCAGCAACAGGTGACGTCATCAGGCGCGAAAATGCGGCTGCTGCTCTGTGTACATATATGTCATACATATTCATAAAACAGCCTTATTAGCGGACATTAAAACATTCAGCGACATGTCAACATATTACACTTCAGTTACTTAGCTTCATTTACTATTCCACCAACCTGGAAACAGGAGAAATAAGTGAGACAAACTCCGTTTTTCATCTCGCTCAGCAGAAAGAGGAAAGCTGCAAAGCAGACCAAACTGACGTAAAGCACCCCGGAGCACAATAAGCGCCACACTGCCCCCTGCTGGCGACCCCACAATTACTCCTGACATCTATAGAAAATATTTTAGTGCAAGGATGATGGAGACAGGTTGATTACCCCTCAACAAATATTCAAAACATGAATTATAAAGTGACAGAAACTACCACAAATGTGATAACACTTTAGTGGGCAGGAAGAACACACACAATTGATCTGTTTTGGGGTTTTTGGTCCAAGCTGCAGTTCCAGTGTTAGTCCAGTAGGTGTCAGTAATGAGTCTGTAAGCTTCCCTTCCTTCTTGTCTTCTCTTCCTTCCATCTGTCCTTGCTTCTTTTCCTTCCCTCTTGTCTTCTCACCTCTTCCTTCCATCTGTCCTTGCTCCCTTTCCTCCTTCCTTCCTGTATTCTTTTCCTTCCTTCCTATTAGTGGTCCGGCCCACATGAGATCAAATCGACATTCCTCTCTGATGTTTTACTGGAACATGAAGCATCCGGCACTCTCAGGTCTGCTGACCAGTCGCCTGTTTTTAAATCCCTTCAAACACTTTTTTATTCTTTGTCTTTTAACTCATTATGAGAGTCTTAGTTTGAAATGTGCTTTATCAATACATTTGATTTTAGGTCTACTTCTCCTTTCAGTCCAACTGTAATAATATATATTTATATATTCTCACTTTAACCCTCCTGTTGTCCTTGAGTCAAGGGAGGAAGGAAGGAAGGAAGGAAGGAAGGAAGGAAGGAAGGAAGAAGGAAGGAAAGGAGGAAGGCAGGGATGGAGGAAGGAAGGAAGGAAGGAAGGAAGGAAGGAAGGAAGGAAGGAAGGAAGGAAGGAAGGGAGGAAGAGGGAAGGAAAGGAGGAAGGAAGGGATGCAGGAAGGGAGGATGGAAGGGAGGAAGGAAGGAAAGAAGGAAGGGAGGAAGAGGGAAGGAAAGGAGGAAGGAAGGGATGGAGAAAGGAAGGATGGAAGGGAAGAAAGAAGGAAGGAAGGTAGGGAGGAATAGGGAAGGAAAGGAGGAAGGAAGGGAGGAAGAAGAAAAGAAAGGAGGAAGGGAGGGAGGAAGAAGAAAAGAAAGGAGGAAGGGAGGGAGGAAGAAGAAAGGAAAGGAGGAAGGGAGGGAGGAAAGAAGGAAGGAAGGAAAGGAGGAAGGAAGGGAGGACAGAGGAAAGAAGGAAGGGAGGAAGGTAGGGGGGAGGAAAGAAAGAGAAGGAGGGAGGAAGGAATGAAGGAAGGAAGGGAGGATGGAGGAAAGATGGAAGGAAGGAAGGAAGGGAGGATGGAAGGATGGAGGAAAGATGGAAGGAAGGAAGGAAGGAAGGAAGGAAGGAAGGAAGGAAGGAAGGAAGGGTTAAACCTGTGTAATAATCTCAACTCAGGTATCACCCAACATCAATATTACTTATTTACTTTATGTTTCTATTATTTACTATATTTATATTACTACCATTGTCTTTTATTGCTTTTGTAGTTATTTCTTCTTTAATCTTTTTATTGAGGCTTTTTTTCCACTGTCCACGTTTCTGCTTTAACTCTGTAAATTTCCCCATCGTGGGACTAATAAAGTAAAATCTGGTTTATTAACAGAATATTTCCTTTCTTATTCTGGATGTTTCTTCACTTTTAGATTCATAATGTTCAGGTGATCCAGCTGATTATCTTTAATATAAATACACTAAAGATCATCATCACATTATTTTAGATCTTCTCTCCTCGTGTCCTGCAGCCGCAAACAGCGTCAATAACTCAATAAAACAAAGAGTCAAATTAAAATATTTATTTAATGCACTTAAACTTAACTCAACTCTTCATACAGCTGTGTTCAAATCTTTTATACAGTTTCTCAGCAAAAAAATTAAAGTGAAAAAAAGTTTAAAACTGTGAGAAAGTCTGTTTGTCCTCCGCGTAAAAACAGTGGACTGTCCTTTAAAACCGCGCCGTCGTCACATGACCCCCCACCCCCCCCCACATGACCCCCCCCCCACATGACACCCCCCCCCCCCCCCCACCGCCGCAGGAGAAAAACACATGAAGAAGAAAATAAACATCTGTACAAAACCATGAAAGCAGGTCGTAGCTCCGCCTGAGAGTCAAACATCAGGGAGGAACTTGAAGGCATCGTGCTGCGTTCAGGTACAACGGGAACAAACTGAGATCTGATTGACCCTGAAGCTTCGTTACCATCAGAGGCGTCTCCATGGAAACGGTTTGGAAAGCTTTGAGACTGCTCACTGGAAGCTGATTGGTTGAGTTTTTGTTGATTTCGTGAATCAAACTGAAACTCTTCGTATCTTTTAATTTATCGTTAAAATGTTCGTTAGTGTTTCCGACAGTTTTATACAATTTTTTAATCATTCAAACTCAGAAAACATATTTATTCTTACTTCACTGGTTTGGCTCTGTATTCTGCTCCTCACTACTCCTCACTGCTCCTCATTACTCCTCTCAGCTCCTCAATACTCCTCTCTGCTCCTCACTGCTCCTCATTACTCCTCTCTGCTCCTCACTGCTACTCACTACTCCTCATTACTCCTCTCTGCTCCTCACTGCTCCTCACTGCTCCTCATTACTCCTCTCTGCTCCTCACTGCTCCTCACTGCTCCTGACTGCTCCTCATTACTCCCCACTGCACCTCTCTGCTCCTCACTGCTCCTCTCTGCTCCTCATTACTCCTCTCTGCTCCTCACTACTCCTCTCTGCTCCTCACTACTCCTCTCTGCTCCTCACTGCTCCTCATTACTCCTCATTGCTGCTTTCTGCTCCTCACTACTCCTCATTACTCCTCACTGCTCCTCACTGCTCCTCATTACTCCTCATAACTCCTCACTACTAATCTCTGCTCCTCATTTCTCCTCATTACTCCTCTCTGCTCCTCTCTGCTCCCCATTACTCCTCACTGCTCCTCTCTGCTCCTCATTACTCCTCACTGCTGATCTCTACTCCTCTCTGCTCCTCATTTCTCCTCTCTGCTCCTCACTGCTCCTCACTGCTCCTCTCTACTCCTCTCTGCTCCTCATTACTCCTCTCTGCTCCTCATTACTCCTCTCTGCTCCTTTCTGCTCCTCATTACTCCTCTCTGCTCCTCATTACTCCTCTCTGCTCCTCACTGCTCCTCCTACAGAGACACTGAGGAACCAGGCCAGAGTGTAAACCCAGCACACAGAGGTTGAGTGAATGTGGTGTTGAAGGTGTGGAGATGGATCAGTGTGTCAGAGGAGACTCTGTAGAAGGACAGAGTGCCAGCAGGACAGTCCACATACACTGCTACTCTGTTAGAGACAGAGGAGGAGGAGGAGGAGGAGGAGGAGGAGGAGGAGGAGGAGGAGATGGGTGTTTTTCTCTTATTGTGACAGACAGAGTAACGACCATCAGAGCACTCCAGACTCCAGGACTTATCGTTCATTCCAAACACACAGTCAACACTGTCTCCTTTCCTGCTGATTCTTCTGTAACTCACTGATATATGAACTCCTCCTCTCCACTCGACCTCCCAGTAACAGCGACCAGTCAGATCATTTCTACACAGCAGCTGATCCCAGAAGTCAAATCTGTCTGGATGATCAGGATATGACTGAACCTTCTCCACATATGTCACCTTCCTGTTGTTATCAGACAGTTTGAGGTTTCTGTTCATTGTGTTTGGATCCAGTTCCAGTTCACAGGCATCTGATGGAGAGAACGAGACACAATACAGCTGCAGTTTATCATCTGTTGATTTATTAACTACTTTACTGAAACCATTCAAACTTAAACCATCTCCATGACAACTGAGACATTCCATCACTGAGGAAGACCATGAGATGTGACTGAAAGCTTTGGACATACAGAGTAAGTGGACCTTTAGATGAGAATGTTTTTCAAAGTGAAACTTGATTCCAGCTGCGTCTGATGTTTGTCTGAATGTAATTAATGAAGTATTTAAGATGGTTAAAGAACAGGATTTTTCTATCAACTTAACTCATGTAACTTAAACCAGTAACGTTCCACATCTAGAAAGGAGTTAGTCTGTCTGTGTGTTCTTGGCTTGTTCTTGACATTCCCATCAGTATGTTTCTTATTCATGTCCACTGCTTTCATATTAGAGATGAGATGAAGTTGAGCTGGAAGCTAACAGTGGTGATGCAGGGAGAGGCAGCACTGCAGAGCTGCAGGTAGCTCAGCTCATTTTACTTTGTTGATAATGAGAGGAAGGTTTGAACACGCTTGAATTTAAATAATAATATAACAAACATGATTTTAATATTGCACTAGCTCTCCATCGGTATGTTTCTACCTTTTAAAGGGTTAGGTGATATATTCAAAACTTATGTTATTGTCAGTGACTTGTTAAATAAATGAATCCATTTGAAAGTGATCAGTGACATCATCGTCATTGATGATGAAAAGTCAAAGTATTTTCTTTTACATTTTGTAATGAATTAAGAGGGAGATATAAAAGGAGTCATTGGTAGAAATAAACCACCAAATCTCAGTATCATTTATAAAATATGTTTGTATGTTGTGCATATAGATAAGAGTGGAAGTCAAATAATGGTGATATAGACGGTAATGATAGTGATAATAATATTAATGATAATATATTTCTATATACTACACAGGAACACAGGAACAGAAATGTAAGTTGATTGTGAATTAGGGGCAGGAATTAAATAAGTGTAAACTTCATCCTGCTCCTTTTCAGGCACAGTTACTGCCAGAAGAATGTCATTGTTTGCTTCTTTTATTTGTTTCATTCTTGGTTGATTTTCTTTTTTCCTTTTAGAATTGAAATTGTTCGTTTATGTCTGAAATAAACATGAACATAAAAAACATAAAATGATGAAATCAAACGTATTAGTTTGTAAAATGCACCTGTTAGTCTCTCAGCACCTGTCAGCATTCATTATAAATTGATTCCAATGAGAGTCAATGTAAACCCTTCACAAGCACGTGACCTGAGGCTGCTCTCTGATTGGCTTCCTTCAGGTTTCCAGGACACGCCCACTTTTATTGGCAGCAAATTGTTGTTTTATGTTTTTAATCTACTGTGATTGGACAGATGTATGATTATTGTACATTATAGAAAAACTGGTAAAATAGTTACAAGAAAGGCTCTCAGAAAATTCTAGACTGGTAAAATTATTTATAATTAAATAATTGTATATTGAGATGTGGTAGAAATTACATTAGTTCAACGCATGTCAGAAAAATGTCCAAAATTAACAATTTGTCTTGTAATCTAAGTTTGTCCTCAGATCTTAAAACTAGATGAGTTTTGGATAACATTTTAATTTAACTAAAATATATTTGGTGGTTTCTCTTTTTAAGCACATTAACTTATTGGTAACTTCACTTTAACTGTTTGTAACTTCAGGTGATGTGAGTGAAATGTACATTTTGTCAGGTCTGTGCTGTCTTTAAAGTTAAGTTAAATAAGTTAAATAAGTTATTGGTTAAAAGAGTAAAATGTGAGTGCTCTGTTCGTCAGGTCTCAGAAATAGCGGCAGAGTGAGCGCTCTGTTCTGTATGTTTTTATCGCAGCTTTGTAGCTCTCCTGCTAGTTTAGGTGCTTCTTCAGTGACAAGCAAGACAGACAGATGAACACATGTTGCTAAACACTTTATGATACGCTTCTGCCCTGGAGACTATTTGTCTGTAAGTAGCCTAGTGTGTGTGGAGGGTCATCTGACACTTTTGGTTTTTGAGAATGTTATGTTGTGTGCTGCTAGCTAGTATTTAGCAGTAGACTTTAGCTGCCTTATTTTTTGATGAGAATTGTGCGATATGTTATTGTATACTGATTTATGTTCCAGAGGTGTTCACAAGTCATTTTTTGCAAGTCCAAGTCAAGTCTCAAGTCTTTGAGCAAGAGTCCGAGTCAAGTCTCAAGTCTTTGAGGGTCAAGTCCAAGTCAAGTCTCAAGTCTTTGAGCAAGAGTCCGAGTCAAGTCTCAAGTCTCTGGTTAAGAGTCCAAGTCAAGTTTCAAGTCTCGCAAACACTAAATCAAATTCAAATTCTATAAGCTATAAAATCCTCTATATAAGACAGTATTGATGATTGTTTCACTAGAATCTACAGCAATGTGATGTGGAACAAATACAAAGGATTGTTTCTGTATTTTTCTTTAACAAGAGTTTTTTTTAACAATGCTGTAAAATACAATAAAAGAAATATATCGCACCAACAATGTATTTTGATAACAGGCACGCAGCACACAATATTTTGCATTTTAACAATAAATGAAAAAACACACCCACAATGGTGCAAGTAAATTATGAGTTGTACTCATTTGACTTACTAACTTAAAAATGAAAAACTGGTTCTTTAAAACCTCTTTCACATTCCTGAAAAAAACATAAAATGTAACGACCCAAGCGACTCTTGTTGGGCTTCTTTCACTCGCCATTGTCTTGAAATCAGAGAGTTTCTAATACAGTATACAGTAGTAGACGGGCTCTGCTCGAAATGCGCACGTACACACGGCGCGTGCGTGATGTTGGTGTTTACTGTCATCCTCAGTCACAGCCAGAGATCACTTCCCAAATGCAAACAGAGAAGACGAATGACAGATAATAAATGAGAATATAAATGATAACATGAAAATAATGGTAATTTGCGAGTCTCCAGCCTCGAGTCCGAGTCAAGTCTGAAGTCTTTTGAGGTCGAGTCTGAGTCGAGTCTGAAGTCAATGTGTAGTGCGACTTAAGTGCGACTCGAGTACGAGTCGCAAGTCCGAGTCACCAGCTCTGGTTCTTATCTCTGTAATATTTCAGTTTTACAAAAACAAAAGAGGAAACCAGTAAATACAAGAAAAGTCAAGCCTTGTGTCGTTATTGGAGACAGTTAACTGGCTTTTGAACATTTCCTGAGGATGCACTGAGCAACACCTTGAAGGCCGACCCGATGCTCAATGGAAACAAGCTGAAGACAGAGTTTAGTCTCATCTACAGCAGGACGAGTTCAGAGCCTGTTGTGGTGCTGTGGATCTATTCCAGTTGTTTATGGAGAGAACAATGTTGAAGAAGTCTTCTCAGAGACTGTCACTTTCCTAAAGATCCTCATCACCCATGACCACAGCGGAAGCTGAGAAGTGCTTCTCAACCATGAAAAGAATTCAAACTTTTCTCAGAAACAGCATGACCCAGGAGAGGCACTGGCCATGCTGTCAATGGAAAAGAGACCGGTGACTGACTTTAACCAGAGAGTCATTGACAAGGCTTTCCTTTCTTTCTTTTTATTTTTTTTTTGCTGCGGTATGAAGTGGTGCTACGGTTTGTTTGACACTAACCCTAGGACCCCCAACCCCACCAAACTGCCCCCCCCCAAACTGCCCCCCCCAGAAATAATTTCACCATCTGCCACTGATTATTTTCATCTCAAACTGTCGTCTGTTGCAAACACATTTTAGTCCAAATGCTCCAAACAGCTGAAGTCAGTATGAATGAATGAACTTTATCTGCAGGAGAGACATGAGGGACATTTTGGAGCAGGTAGCGCCACCATGTGGACATTTATAAAACATTTCTCTTTTAACTCCTGAACTGTGACCAACAGAAGGAAATTTCTGTTTCATGGATTCATTGGTTCAAGATAAATGTCAGTTTAGGCCACGCCCATTTCTGACTAAACACATTTTCCATCATTTTGAACTTTTTTCAATTCTTTTACATATTTCATCCAGTTTTTCTCAAAGTTCTCATGAATCAAACTGAAAACACACTCACACTTCCTCAGACCAGGTTTCAGTGTCTGCAGTCCACCATGGTCCATCCTGGAGGAAGAGACAAAGACACAATCAGCTTCATACTCCTTCACTCATATCCACCATTAAACATGAACCACAGTCCCTCAGTTAGTCAGAGTGTCTGTCCATCTGTCCACACCTGAGAGTGTCCACCTGTCTGTCCATACCTGAGAGTGTCCACCTGTCTGTCCATACCTGACAGTGTCCACCTGTCTGTCCGTACCTGAGAGTGTCCATCTGTCCGTACCTGATGGTGTCCACCTGTCTGTCCATACCTGAGAGTGTCCACCTGTCTGTCCATACCTGAGAGTGTCCATCTGTCTGTCCATACCTGAGAGTGTCCACTTGTCTGTCCATACCTGAGAGTGTCCACATGTCTGTCCATACCTGAGAGTGTCCACATGTCTGTCCATACCTGAGAGTGTCCACCTGTCTGTCCATACCTGAGAGTGTCCACTTGTCTGTCCATACCTGAGAGTGTCCACCTGTCTGTCCATACCTGAGAGTGTCCACCTGTCTGTCCATACCTGAGAGTGTCCAGTCTCCAGTGTGGATCCTTCAGTCCAGCAGACAGGATCTTCTCTCCTGAGTCTCCTGGATGATTGTAGCTCAGGTCCAGCTCTCTCAGATGGGAGGGGTTGGAGCTCAGAGCTGAGGCCAGAGAAGCACAGCCTTCCTCTGTGATCAGACATCCTGACAGACTGAATACAATAGAATAGACTTTATTGTCATTGCCTGAATATAAAAACTAGAAAATTGACAGTAATAAATACACAAACACGTACACAATCATCCCAAATAAAATTAAAATAAAGGGATTATCTATGTTGGGGTCATCTATATTTACTAGAGTGAGAGAAATGTTGTGAATTTCACCAGTTACTATAATTTAACAGCCGTCTCTGTCAATGACTGTTTTTTCTGTTAGAAGGACGCACCTTTACTTCATAAAATGACTGCATCTCTCACTATGGATGAAAAGGTGGAATGATACACTTCCCCTATCCACTTTGCTCTTAACCTGCCATGCCAGCTGCTCTTCAAGTGAGTGAGAATGCTTCATTAACCGTCATACTATGAGAAAGAATCTATACATTTTTCATTGTTATACAGACAATACTCAATTATATCTTTCAATAAAGGCAGATGAATGCAACCAGTTAACTCAACTACAAACATGCCTTAAGGACATAAAGGCCTGGATGACCTGCAACTTCCTGTTATTGTGCTTGGCCACAAACACGTAAGACAACCTGAACTACTGTTCTCTATTCACCTATGAACGGGCTCCTTAATTAAAAATCCACAACAACCTGCATGTAGAGAACATGGCAGTAATTCTGTGTTGTATATTTTCTGTAATTAATTCAATTATATTTCACTTTCATGACTTAATGCAAATTGAGTCTTTATTGAAGATTAAATGACAGAAACATAAATCCTGACTCACATGTTGGTGTGGAAGGAGTTTTGCTTCCTGTATACTTGATGTTACATCACTTCAGATCAGACAGTACACTAAATCTTTTTGGTATCATAAACTCTTCATGTAAACTAGAAACGGAGGAGAAGCCAAAAATATGACTTTATATACACAGTAATAAAACTGACCTGAGAGTTTCCAGTCCACAGTGTGGACTCTCCAGTCCAGCAGAAAGCTGCTTCACTCCTGAATCCTGCAGGTTGTTGTTACTCAGGTCCAGATCTCTCAGACTAGAGGACTGGGAGCTGAGAACTGAGGACAGAGCTGCACAGCTTCTCTCTGAGAGGTTGCAGCCACTCAACCTGGAGAAGAATAAGCCGAACAAAAGAATTGCAAACATTACTTTTCTTCATTGAGCAAAGATGAAACTACATTAATCTGGATAGTTCTGTGTGCACCTACAGAGCTTTGTTGGAGGCTTTGACCACTGGCAGCAGCCTCAGAAGAGCCTCCTCTGAAGCAGAGTATTTCTTCAGGTCGAACACGTCCAGATCTTTTTCTGATGACAGTAAGATGAAGCCCAGAGCTGACCACTGAGCAGGAGACAGTTTATCTGCAGAGAGACTTCCTGATATCAGGGACTGTTGTATCTCCTCCACTAGAGAACGATCATTCAGTTCATTCAGACAGTGGAACAGATTGATGCTTCTCTCTGCAGACACATTCTCACTGAGCTTCTTCTTGATGTACTTGACTGTTTTGTGATTCGTGTCTGACCTACTTCCTGTCTCTGTCAGCAGACCTCGTAGGAGAGTCTGATTGGTCTGCAGTGAAAGACCTAGGAGGAAGCGGAGGAACAAGTCCAGGTGTCCATTTGGACTCTTTAAGGCCTCGTCCACAGCTCTCTGGTAGAAACGTGTTGATTTGCCTCCAAATGCTTCAGACCACCAGGATGTTGTTTGTTCTTCTGCCAGCAGATTGACTCCAGACTTGATGAATGTCAGATGGACATGAAGAGCAGCCAGAAACTCCTGAAGGCTCAGATGGACGAAGCAGAACACCTTGTCCTGGTACAGCCCTCTCTCCTCTTTAAAGACCTGTGTGAACACTCCTGAGCAGACTGAGGCTGCTCTGATATCGATGCCACACTCTGTCAGGTCTGATTCATAGAAGATCAGGTTGCCTTTCTGCAGCTGCTCAAAAGCCAGTTTTCCCAGAGACTCAATCATCTTCCTGCTTTCTGGACTCCAGTGTGGCTCTGTCTCAACTCCTCCATCATACTTGATGTTCTTTAGTTTGGACTGAACCACCAGGAAGTGGATGTACATCTCAGTCAGGGTCTTGGGCAGCTCTCCTCCCTCTCTGCTTTTCAACACATCCTCCAGAACTGTAGCAGTGATCCAGCAGAAGACTGGGATGTGGCACATGATGTGGAGGCTTCGTGATGTCTTGATGTGGGAGATGATGGTGTTGGCCTGATTCTTATCAGTGAATCTGTTGCTGAAGTACTCCTCCTTCTGTGGGTCAGTGAACCCTCTGACCTCTGTCACCATGCCGACACACTCAGGAGGGATCTGATTGGCTGCTGCAGGTCGTGTGGTTATCCAGAGGCGAGCAGAGGGAAGCAGTTTCCCCCTGATGAGGTTTGTCAACAGCACATCCACTGAGGTGGACTCTGTAACATCAGTCAGGATCTCAGTGTTGTGGAAGTTCAGAGGAAGTCGACACTCATCCAGACCGTCAAAGATGAACACAACCTGGAACTCTTCAAACCTGCAGATTCCTGCTTCTTTGGTTTCAGTAAAGAAGTGATGAACAAGTTCCACCAAGCTGTACTTTTTCTCTTTCAGCACATTCAGCTCTCTGAAAGTGAATGGAAATGTGAAGTGTATGTCCTGGTTGGCTTTGTCTTCAGCCCAGTCCAGAGTGAACTTCTGTGTTAAGACTGTTTTCCCAATGCCAGCCACTCCCTTTGTCATCACTGTTCTGATTGGTTCATCTCTTCCAGGTGAGGCTTTAAAGAAGTCTTCTTGTCTGATTGTTGTTTCTGGTCTGTCTGGTTTCCTGGATGCTGTTTCAATCTGTCTGACCTCATGTTCATCATTGACCTCTGCAGTCCCTCCCTCTGTGATGTAGAGCGGTGTGTAGATCTGATTCAGAAGGGTTGGGTTTCCTGCTTTAGCGATCCCCTCAAACACACACTGGAACTTCTTCTCCAGGTTAGACTTGAGTTTACGTCGACACTTTGCAGCACCAGTTCCTGAATGAACAAACAACAAATGAAATCAGTGAGTGGATCCTACAGAAAGTCTAGAAATCTGAACATGTAAGTGTGTCTGTGTAGTTTTTCCTCCTCCATCAGTTTTATTCAGCTCATCAGTGGAGGACAAACAGCCTCTGATCTGATGCAGATGTGTGCAGCATATTTACAGCAGAGTGTGAAATATAAACCTCTCCCATGTTGCCTCCATTTCCTCTCCATCATGTTAAATCTGTTAAAATCCTCTTACTGCTCTGCAGACGCTCAGCCAGCTCCTCCTGCTTCATTCTCCTCAGGAAGTGCACTGTGATCTTCAGAAATGCCTCTCTGCTGCTCCTCCTCTGCTCTTCCTCCTCACCGTCCAACACCTCCTCATCCTCACTCTGACTCTCTAAGCATTCTGGGTCATCTGGACTCAGACCCCTCTGGACTCTCTTCAGCTCGTTCTTCACAAAAGTGACGATGTTTTCCTCCAGCAGCTGGAACAGAAAGATAAAGTGAACATTTCATTTAAACTGGTAGAACACAACATGTGATTCATGTGTCAGTCTGAAGGCCTGCTGGTCTAAACAGAGCAGCATGGACACTGTTAGGACCTGAATGCTACTTTACTATTTCATCTGTGGTTGATGGAGTTAATAGTAAAAGGTGTGTTTGTACATGTACACACCATAAATATGGAGTCCAGCTGTGTTTGATGCTGCTGTGCTGTGCAGACTGATCACTGGGAAACTCTGAGCTCTGCTGCTGAACTCTGTGGAGAAAACATCACGTTTAAGGACATTTCATGACTCAAATCTGCACTCAGCTTATTAAAGATGTTCTGTCATGATGACTAAATGAACTCCTGTAAATGCTGCTCTGATTACTGGATGTTCAATTCTTACCTTCCATCAGCAGGTTGTTCATCTTTAAACATAATAGGACGACCCATAGACCGGTCACTCTTCATGGACACACAGCTGGGTTCAGGAGAGTCTGCTCTCTGCTGCTGCATCCTGATATGAATAAAGAAGTGAAAAAAGCATGTAGTTAACACCAAATAACTGCTGCTCAGCTTCAATGAGTCTCTGCTGCCCAGCTTCACTGAGTCTCTGCTGTCCAGCTTCACTGAGTCTCTGCTGTCCAGCTTCACTGACTCTCTGCTGTCCAGCTTCACTGAGTCTCTGCTGTCCAGCTTCACTGAGTCTCTGCTGTCCAGCTTCACTGACTCTCTGCTGTCCAGCTTCACTGAGTCTCTGCTGCCTCCACAGACACCCAGCCAGCTTCCAAAACATCAGCCCCCCCTGCTGAGGTCCTCCTGTCTCTTGGTCTCCTTTCTACGTGGTTTTGTTGACACCTTGGTCTCCAAAGTTTCTGTCCTGAGCAGCTCTTTCAGCCTCCAGAGTGGTCCTGTCCATCTGTCCTGCCTTCTTTCTCCTCTTTGTTTTCTCCCTCCTGACCAGCCTGGAGGGACATTTGGGAGCTGTCCCTTGAGGGGCGACTGTCATGATTCCTGTTTAAGCTCTGTTTGTGTTGTCCTGTCTGTTTCTGTCCCTGCCTTCAGTTTCAAACCCACCTGCTCACCTGCTGCCACTGTGTAATTCCCTCATCAGCTCCTCACTACATATACTGCTCTCACTCATTTTCTTTCATTCTAGACACTAGATTGTGATGCTGTTCCTGTCTGTTCCTGTTCCTCTTGTTACCTGTTCCTGCTGGTTTCAACCTTATTTGAACTGCTTTCCCTTTATGGTCTGTAAGCCTGTCTGTTGTCACACAGCTGGGTTCAGGAGAGTCTGCTCTCTGCTGCTGCATCCTGATACAAACAAACAATGAACAAATCAAAGAGTTTAAAAAGATGAATTTTGAGCAGACTGTCAGCAGCTGAAGTTTTAGAAGCAGAATGAAAATCAGTAAGAAGACAGTGGATGAGAAACGTTCTCCTGTTCATCAAAATGTCATCTGATGAAAGATGCTGTCTCATCTTAGTTGATTAGTTGACTAATCAGTGGTTGAGCTCTTTGTTAACTCACAAAGTTAGTAGTTCATTACTAGTTATTGTGACTTATTATTCAGTAGTTGAGTGTCAGATGTGACAGTGAGTGTGAATAATGATGGTGGAGTGATGTGAGTGGAGAACAGTGATGGACAGTTAGAGATCCTCATCTCACCTCTGAGCTTTGGTCTGGCTGTCATGTTCCCCACACAGAGAGCTTTTAGAGGGAGGGACTCCCTCCTCTCTGTCCTCACACTGATCCATAGCAGAGAAACACCTTCACACAAACACAACAACATGCTCATTCATTACAACCAGCTGCACATCACACAGGTCTGCACTGCTGTCTAACATCCTGTCATTATTCATTCCACCACCAGATGGAGCCAAAGTAACAAACTATTTAAAGACTTTCACTCAGCTTTAATGTTTAATAACTTAGTTTCTGAATGTTCCACTGACTTTTCATTTGCCTGATTAAATAACTGAATATCATGAATGAAAAGATGTTTTCAACAGTATTTCTGTCACCTTCTTTTAACACATTTCATAGTATATTATTATATGGCTTTTATTACCTGTTCATCACTAACCGTCCCACCTGTGAAACAAACTCTTTCTGTTGTAACTGTGGATTAGTTATTATAATAACTGTCATAATGTTTGTCAGGTTCAAGATGACTGAATGAGGTGACCTTTGATACGACCAATTAAATGAATCAAACACACAATTACTGACTTCAAGAAACAGTTTTACAAAAACAACAGTCAATCACTTTAGCCTATTTATCTAAAGTTTAGTACAATGAATGTCATCGTACCCAAACCCTTTAACAGCCAGGTTCAGTTGTTGGGCAGAGTGCTGTACCATTTGAAAATGACCCAAAAGATGAGTCTAATCTTTATATTATATGGAGTACATACTGTATATTACATGTTCATACTCATATAACTCATTTCATCATTATATATATTTATCACTATAACTACCATCTCTACTGTTATCAGATCATTTTAACAGCTGCTGACACAAACATGATGAAAACTGTCGGCTACGTTTCCTTTAGATGCTGAAAATCATCTGAATGAAGCTGATGAGTGAAGGTGAAATATATCAGCAGCTTCAACCAGCCAGCGATAGTGCCATCAACATTTAAACAAGCAGAAGAAGAAGAAACATGTAACTCACAGCAGGAGGTTTTTAAGGTCTGTTGGTTCACAAACAGTCTCATCTCTCTGTGTTCATCTTTAATCTGAAGTCTTCTTTAAGGAAATGTGATCACAGAACAGCAGCTCTGAACTTTGGAACAACTGAAGTCAAACATTAACAGACAGTATAAATCTTTATCAGCTTTGTTCTTTGTCCTCAGAGCGATAACTCTGCTGTACAGTACTGAATCACAGTTTTAAATTATTTTCTTAGTGTTGATTGATTGTGATTTGTCTGTCTTGTTTTTTCATGTGATAGTTTTGTACGTTTTTGATTGTTGTCTATTTTTTAACCTGCAAGTCTGAACTATTCTCACACGTGTCCGGTAGGTCACTTGGGAAAATAAAGTCTATCTATCAAAAAGGCAGACGCAGAACAGCAGCTCTGAACTTTGGAACAACTGAAGTCAAACGTTAACAGACAGTATAAATCTTTATCAGCTGAATCATAAAGTCTGATCATAGTTTGTTCTCAAGCAGAGAAATTCTTCACAAAGGTTGAAACTAAAATGTAAACAACACATATCAGCGGTTACATCTCTCCTCACCTCGTCTCTCTTGGACCTCGTCGTGCACTTTGGGTAAACGACAGAGCATCTCTGCCACATGAAGAAAAAACATTTAAACATTAAAATGAAATGTGGAGAATAAAGTTGAAATATCCTGCCGACTTTAATCTGAGCGTGTCAGTGAAACCAGCTGCTACTTAAACCAAGAAACCTACAACACAGTACTCCACTACGAGTTTGACATGTTTTCTAACATATATCATGTATCATGAGTTTAACTTCCACTTTAAGTATTGCAACACGACAATAAAGAAGATCACTTATGTCTGATATTTTGTTTTACCTGAAACTCACAAACTAACCGCAAAGGCAGGTGAGGGTTAGTTAGGTTTAGGTTACAGTAACACACATGGAGAAAGTCATCATGTTAGACTTTAATCTCGTCATGTGTTCCTAATACTCCGTCATACATTTCTGCAATAAAGCTTTGAACCCAAAACTAGAGAAAAGAAAACAGCAGTACACTCTCAGAAGATCACACATCATCAGCAAGTATCCACTGAAATACAGGCAACCAGTGTTATACTAGAAACACACAAAAAGGACATCTCTGAATTTATATGGAGCTCATAACTCCTGGATGATTTAGATAGAGCTCAAGAACTGCACCAAGCAGCTTTAAATAATGACAAGAAAAGAAAAACAAAGTGAAAGTAAAGAAAAAGGATTAGAAACAAAGGCCCGTACTCTAACCAAACTGGGACTAACTATATTCCACTTGGAGATGGTCCTATAACAATAAATATAACATGAGGCTATAATCAGTAAGTTTAGTGTCCTGATACCGATATGGATACAGGAGTCCAGAACCCCGAAATATGAACATTTTAACATCACTAGAGATGTCCCACAGAACCTGAACGCAGCACGAGTATTAGCGCTCAGTGAAAGTTTACATAGTGCTTCATACTGAGTTTGTTCCTGTGTGTTTAACTACATCCGGTCTCTGAAAGTTATATTAGGATGGAAATATGTATATTTAGGTATCGATCCGCCATCACTAATAACTAGCAGCCAAACCAGCGACCTGCTTAATGTCGTGATGACGTCATTATATCTGCCATCAGTTGTCTGGAAACCTTCATTACAGTGATACGGAGAGATTTCTCTGCTTTCTACAGGGTTCAATACATTTCTCACTTTACATCATATTCATCATATTTGTATTAATACACTGCCTACCTAATATTGCACAGGAAGGAAGCAAGGAAGGATGGAAGGAAGGAAAGGAGTAAGGAGGGAGGGAGGTAGGAAGGAAGAAAGGGAGGAAGGTTGGAAGTGAGGAAAGAAATGAAACAGTAATATTGCACAGGAAGGAAGCAAGTAAGGAAGGAAGGAAGGAAGGAAGGGAGGAATGAGTAAGGAGGGAGGGAGGTAGGAAGGAAGGATGGAAGGAAAGGAGTAAGGAGGGAGGGAGGAAGCAAGGAAGGATGGAAGGAAAGGAGTTAGGAGGGAAGGAGGTAGGAAGGAAGGAAAGGAGTAAGGAGAAACAGTAATATTGCACAGTAAGGAAGCAAGGAAGGATGGAAGGAAGGAAGTGAGGAAAAACATGAAACAGTAATATTGCACACAGCATGAATAAGTAAGGAAGGAGGGAGGAAGGAAGCAAGGAAGGAAGGAAGGAAGGAAAGTAGTAAGGAGGGAGGTAGGAAGGAAGGAAGGAAGGAAGCAAGGAAGGATGGAAGGAATAAAAGGAGTAAGGGAGGAAGGAAGCAAGGAAGGATGTAAGGAGGGAGGGAGGGAGGGAGGAAGGAAGGATGGAAGGAAAGGAGTAAGGGAGTAAGGAAGGAAGCAAGGAAGGAGGGAGGGAGGAAGGAAGGAAAGGAGTAAGGACGGAGGGAGGAAGGAAGGAAGGATGGAAGGAAGGAGGGAGGGAGGAAGGAAGCAAGGGGATGGAAGGAAGTGAGGAAAGGAGGGAGGAAGGAAGGAAGGAAGGAAGGAAGGAAGGAAGGAAGGAAAGGAGGAAGGAGGGAGGGAGGAAGGAAAGAAGGAAGGATGGAAGGAAGTGAGGAAAGGAGGGAGGGAGGAAGGAAGGAAGGAAGGAAGCAAGAAGGATGGAAGGAGAGGAGTAAGGAGGGAGGGAGGAAGGATAGAAGGAAGGAAAGGAGTAAGGAGGGAGGGAGGAAGGAAGGAACAAGGAGGCAGGGAGGAAGGAAGGAAGATATGAAGGATGGAAGGAAGGAAGCAAGGAGGGAAGGAGGAAGGAAGGATGGAAGGAAGTGAGGAAAGGAGGGAGGGAGGAGGAAAGAGGGAGGGAGAAAGGAAGCAAGGAAGGATGGAAGGAAGTGAGAAAAGGAGGGAGGGAGGGAGGAAGGAAGCAAGGAAGAATGTGAGGAAGGAAAGGAGTAAGGAGGAAGGGAGGATGGAAGCAAGGATGGAAGGAAAGGAGTAAGGAGGGAGGGAGGAAGGAAGGATGGATGGAAGGAAAGGAGTAAGGAGGGAGGGAGGAAGCAAGGAAGGATGGTTGGAAGGAAAGGAGTAAGGAGGGAGGGAGGGAGGGAGGAAGGAAGCAAGGAAGGATGGTTGGAAGGAAAGGAGTAAGGAGGGAGGAAGGAAGCAAGGAAGGATGGTTGGAAGGAAAGGAGTAAGGAGGGAGGGAGGAAGCAAGGAAGGATGGTTGGAAGGAAAGGAGTAAGGAGGGAGGGAGGTAATAATCATGTGGGGAGAAAGACATCAGTCATCATGGAAATCTTCTTATTAATAAATGAAGAGTAACAGGAAGAACACACACTATTGATCTGTTTTGGGGTTTTTGGTCCAAGCTGCAGTTCCAGTTTTAGTCCAGTAGGTGTCAGTAATGAGTCTGTAAGCTGGTCCGCCGACCGCCGTTTGAGCTGCTAGAAGAGGTTGTTGCTGTTAGCTCCACCCTGCAGCAGGGAGGGAGGAGGAAGGAGGGAGGGAGGGAGGAGGGAAGAGGGAGGGAAGGAGGGAGGGGGGGAGGGAGGAGGGAGGGAGGGAGCATGTGAGGAAAGGAGGGGAGGGAGGAGTAAGGAGGGTGGGAGGAATGAAGCAAGGAAGGATGGAAGGAACGAGGGGGGAGGAAGGAAGGATGGAAGGAAGGAAGGAAGGAAGAAGGGAGGGAGGAGGGAGGAAGGAAGGATGGAAGGAAGTGAGGAAAGGAGGGAGGGAGGAAGGAAGCAAGGAAGGATGGAAGGATGGAAGGAAGGAGGGAGGGAGGAAGGAAGGATGGAAGGAAGTGAGGAAAGGAGGGAGGAAGGAAGGAACCAAGAAGGATGGAAGGAAGTGAGGAAAGGAGGGAGGGAGGAAGGAAGGAAGCAAGGAAGGATGGAAGGAAGGAAAGGACTAAGGAGAAAGGGAGAAAGGAAGCAAGGAAGGAAGGATGGAAGGAAAGGAGTAAGGAGGGAGGGAGGTAATAATCATGTGGGGAGAAAGACATCAGTCATCATGGAAATCTTCTTATTAATAAATGAAGAGTAACAGGAAGAACACACACTATTGATCTGTTTTGGGGTTTTTGGTCCAAGCTGCAGTTCCAGTTTTAGTCCAGTAGGTGTCAGTAATGAGTCTGTAAGCTGGTCCGCCGACCGCCGTTTGAGCTGCTAGAAGAGGTTGTTGCTGTTAGCTCCACCCTGCAGCAGGGAGGGAGGAGGAAGGAGGGAGGGAGGGAGGGAGGGAGGGAGGGGGGAGGGAGGGAGGAGGGAGGGAGGGAGGAGTAAGGAGGGAGGGAGGGAGGGAGGGAGGGAGGGGAGGGAGGGAGGGAGGAAGGATGGGAGGGAGGAGGGGAGGGAGGGAGGGAGGGAGGAAGGAGGGAGGGGGGGAGGGAGGAGGAGGGAGGGAGGGAGGATGGAAGGGAGTGAGGGAGGAGGGAAGCAAGGAAGGAAGGAAGTGAGGAAAGGAGGGAGGGAGGGAGGAAGCTAGGAAGGATGGAAGGAAAGGAGGGAGGGAGGAAGGAAGCAAGGAAGGATGTGAGGAAGGAAAGGAGTAAGGAGGGAGGAAGGAAGCAAGGAAGGATGTGAGGAAGGAAAGGAGTAAGGAGGGAGGGAGGAAGGAAGGAAGGATGAGCGGAAGGAAAGGAGTAAGGAGGGAGGGAGGGAGGAAGGAAGGAAGGATGGAAGGAAAGGAGTAAGGAGGGAGGGAGGTAATAATCATGTGGGGAGAAAGACATCAGTCATCATGGAAATCTTCTTATTAATAAATGAAGAGTAACAGGAAGAACACACACTATTGATCTGTTTTGGGGTTTTTGGTCCAAGCTGCAGTTCCAGTTTTAGTCCAGTAGGTGTCAGTAATGAGTCTGTAAGCTGGTCCGCCGACCGCCGTTTGAGCTGCTAGAAGAGGTTGTTGCTGTTAGCTCCACCCTGCAGCAGGGAGGGAGGGAGGGAGGGAGGGAGGGAGGGAGGAAGGGAGGAAGGGAGGGAGGGAGGATGGAAGGAAGAGAGGAAAGGAGAGAGGGAGGGAGGAAGGAGTAAGGAGGGAGGGAGGGAGGAGGGAGGTTGGGAGGGGAGGAGGGAGGGAGGGAGGAAGGGAGGGAGGGAGGAAGGAAGGAAGTAAAGGAGTAAGGAGGGAGGGAGGAAGAAAGCAAGGAAGGATGTAAGGAAGGAAAGGACTAAGGAAAGGGGGAGGAAGGAAGGAAGGAATGAAGGAAGGAAGCAAGGAGGGAAGGAGGAAGGAAGGAAGGAAGGATGTAAGGAAGGAAAGGAACAAGGAGGGAAGGAGGAAGGAAGGAAGCAAGGAAGGAAGTGAGGAAAGGAGGGAGGAAGGAAGGAAGCAAAGAAGGATGGAAGGATGTGAGGAAAGGAGGGAGGGAGGAAGCAAGGAAGGAAAGGAGTAAGGAGGGAGGAAGGAAGGAAGCAAGGAAGGATGTAAGGAAGGAAAGGAGGGAGGAGGGAGGTAGCTGGGTCCAGTCAGCTCTCCTGTCCTCTGAGGCTGGGGGATGATGGAGCCATCGCCATGTTTCTGCTAGATTTCATCCTTTCCCTCTTCCTGGCTGTTTTCTCAGCGCTCTCGCTCCGTACTTGCCGGTCCAGAAAGTGGGCTGGTATCACGGCTGGTGTGTGCACATTTTGGGGGTGTATCTAAAATGAAGCACTATGACCATGTTACAGGTACCGGCTGGCACCACGTAAACAGCTTATATGCTCTCTCTGGAAACAGGAGAAATAAGTGAGACGGGGCAAACTCTGCGTCCGTTTTTCATCTGGCTCAGCAGAAAGAGGGAGAGGATTTATTAAAACATTCACTATTTAAATCCTCCTCTGTTACAAACACTCAATGTTCTCTATGAAATAAACACCACTTGAAAATAAAATACTATTTGTCTTTTCTCATCTTTCAGCAAATACTGACTTACAAGTTTTGTGTGATTAAATAAATCAAAATGACAATAACCACTGTTACCCTGTAAGTTGTCTCTTTTCAACTTCATATAAAACATAGCTTGTTACCACTTACATATAAAACATAGCTTGTTACCACTTACATATAAAACATAGCTTGTTACCACTTACATATAAAACATAGCTTGTTACCACTTACATATAAAACATAGCTTGTTACCACTTACATATAAAACATAGCTTGTTACCACTTACATATAAAACATAGCTTGTTAACACTTACATATAAAACATAGCTTGTTAACACTTACATCTGGTTCCTAAATGCATTTTCCATTTCCAACTCAAATTATTTTACTCTTTCAAAATGCATGAGCTGACAGATTTTTAACTTGTTTTTAAACACTTTTAAAATATATAAAATTCGTTTTTAACATTAGCTTTTAACCTTTTTACACAATATCATACATTTCAAAACTATTAGACTTTACAAAAATGTTCAAAGAGCTAAAAATAAAACTCTGCCCGACGTGACTTAGCAACAGGTGACGTCATCAGGCGAAGGAGCTAAAAATAAAACTCTGCCCGACGTGACTCAGCAACAGGTGACGTCATCAGGCGCGAAAATGCGGCTGCTGCTCTATGTACATATATGTCCGCATATTCATAAAACAGCCTTATTAGCGGACATTAAAACATTCAGCGACATGTCAACATATTACACTTCAGTTACTTAGCTTCATTTACTATTCCACCAACCTGGAAACAGGAGAAATAAGTGAGACAAACTCCGTTTTTCATCTCGCTCAGCAGAAAGAGGAAAGCTGCAAAGCAGACCAAACTGACGTAAATCCTCCCGGAGCACAATAAGCGCCACACTGCCCCCTGCTGGCGACCCCACAATTACTCCTGACATCTATAGAAAATATTTTAGTGCAAGGATGGTGGAGACAGGTTGATTACCCCTCAACAAATATTCAAAACATGAATTATAAAATGACAGAAAACTACCACAAATTTGATAACACTTTAGTGGGCAGGAAGAACACACACTATTGATCTGTTTTGGAGTTTTTGGTCCAAGCTGCAGTTCCAGTTTTAGTCCAGTAGGTGTCAGTAATGAGTCTGTAAGCTTCCCTTCCTTCTTGTCTTCTCTTCCTTCCATCTGTCCTTGCTTCTTTTCCTTCCCTCTTGTCTTCTCACCTCTTCCTTCCATCTGTCCTTGCTCCCTTTCCTCCTTCCTTCCTGTATTCTTTTCCTTCCTTCCTATTAGTGGTCCGGCCCACATGAGATCAAATCGACATTCCTCTCTGATGTTTTACTGGAACATGAAGCATCCAGCACTCTCAGGTCTGCTGACCAGTCGCCTGTTTTTAAATCCCTTCAAACACTTTTTTATTCTTTGTCTTTTAACTCATTATGAGAGTCTTAGTTTGAAATGTGCTTTATCAATACATTTGATTTTAGGTCTACTTCTCCTTTCAGTCCAACTGTAATAATATATATTTATATATTCTCACTTTAACCCTCCTGTTGTCCTTGAGTCAAGGGAGGAAGGAAGGAAGAAGGAAGGAAGGAAGGGAGGGAGGAAGGAAGGAAGAAGGAAGGAAAGGAGGAAGGCAGGGATGGAGGAAGGAAGGAAGGAAGGAAGGAAGGGAGGAAGAGGGAAGGAAAGGAGGAAGGAAGGGATGGAGGAAGGGAGGATGGAAGGGAGGAAGGAAGGAAAGAAGGAAGGGAGGAAGAGGGAAGGAAAGGAGGAAGGAAGGGATGGAGAAAGAAAGGATGGAAGGGAAGACAGAAGGAAGGAAGGGAGGAAGGAAGAAGGAAGGAAAGGAGGAAGGCAGGGATGGAGGAAGGAAGGAAGGAAGGAAGGAAGGGAGGAAGAGGGAAGGAAAGGAGGAAGGAAGGGATGGAGGAAGGGAGGATGGAAGGGAGGAAGGAAGGAAAGAAGGAAGGGAGGAAGAGGGAAGGAAAGGAGGAAGGAAGGGAGGAAGAAGAAAAGAAAGGAGGAAGGGAGGGAGGAAGAGGGAAGGAAAGGAGGAAGGAAGGGAGGAAGAAGAAAGGAAAGGAGGAAGGGAGGGAGGAAAGAAGGAAGGAAGGAAAGGAGGAAGGAAGGGAGGACAGAAGAAAGAAGGAAGGGAGGAAGGTAGGGGGGAGGAAAGAAAGAGAAGGAGGGAGGAAGGAATGAAGGAAGGAAGGGAGGAAGGAAGGATGGAGGAAAGATGGAAGGATGGGAGGAAAGAAGGAAGGAAGGAAAGGAGGAAGGAAGGGAGGACAGAGGAAAGAAGGAAGGGAGGAAGGTAGGGGGGAGGAAAGAAAGAGAAGGAGGGAGGAAGGAATGAAGGAAGGAAGGAATGAAGGAAGGAAGGGAGGAAGGAAGGATGGAGGAATAGGGAAGGAAAGGAGGAAGGAAGGGAGGAAGAAGAAAGGAAAGGAGGAAGGGAGGAAGGAATGAAGGAAGGAAGGGAGGAAGGAAGGATGGAGGAAAGATGGAAGGATGGAAGGAAGGAAGGAAGGAAGGAAGGGTTAAACCTGTGTAATAATCTCAACTCAGGTATCACCCAACATCAATATTACTTATTTACTTTATGTTTCTATTATTTACTATATTTATATTACTACTATTGTCTTTTATTGCTTTTGTAGTTATTTGTTCTTTAATCTTTTTATTGAGGCTTTTTTTCCACTGTCCACGTTTCTGCTTTAACTCTGTAAATTTCCCCATCGTGGGACTAATAAAGTAAAATCTGGTTTATTAACAGAATATTTCCTTTCTTATTCTGGATGTTTCTTCACTTTTAGATTCATAATGTTCAGGTGATCCAGCTGATTATCTTTAATATAAATACACTAAAGATCATCATCACATTATTTTAGATCTTCTCTCCTCGTGTCCTGCAGCCGCAAACAGCGTCAATAACTCAATAAAACAAAGAGTCAAATTAAAATATTTATTTAATGCACTTAAACTTAACTCAACTCTTCATACAGCTGTGTTCAAATCTTTTATACAGTTTCTCAGCAAAAAAATTAAAGTGAAAAAAAGTTTAAAACTGTGAGAAAGTCTGTTTGTCCTCCGCGTAAAAACAGTGGAATGTCCTTTAAAACCGCGCCGTCGTCACATGACCGCCCCCCCCCCCCCACACATGACCCCCCCCGCGCCCCCCCACCGCCGCAGGACAAAAACACATGAAGAAGAAAATAAACATCTGTACAAAACCATGAAAGCAGGTCGTAGCTCCGCCTGAGAGTCAAACATCGGGGAGGAACTTGAAGGCATCGTGCTGCGTTCAGGTACAACGGGAACAAACTGAGATCTGATTAACCCTGAAGCTTCGTTACCATCTGAGGCGTCTCCATGGAAACGGTTTGGAAAGCTTTGAGACTGCTCACTGGAAGCTGATTGGTTCAAACCTGACGAGTTTTTGTTGATCTCGTGAATCAAACTGAAACTCTTCGTATCTTTTAATTTATCGTTAAAAATGTTCGTTAGTGTTTCCGACATAGAAACATAGAAAACATATTTATTCTTACTTCACTGGTTTGGCTCTGCATTCTGCTCCTCACTGCTTCTCTCTGCTCCTCACTGCTCCTCATTACTCTTCACTGCTCCTCACTACTCCTCACTGCTCCTCATTACTCCTCTCTATTCCTCATTACTCCTCATTACTCCTCTCTGCTCCTCATTACTCCTCTCTGCTCCTCATTACTCCTCTCTGATCCTCACTGCTCCTCTCTGCTCCTCATTACTCCTCATTTCTCCTCACTGCTCCTCATTGTTCATCTCTGCTCCTCATTACTCCTCACTGTTCCTCTCTGCTCCTCTCTGCTCCTCATTACTCCTCACTGTTCCTCTCTGCTCCTCATTACTCCTCACTGTTCCTCTCTGCTCCTCACTGCTCCTCATTACTCCTCACTGCTCCTCTCTACTCCTCACTACTCCTCACTGCTCCTCCTACAGAGACACTGAGGAACGAGACCAGACTGTAAACCCAGCACACAGAGGTTCAGTGAATGTGGTGTTGAAGGTGTGGAGGTGGATCAGTGTGTCAGAGGAGACTCTGTAGAAGGACAGAGTGCCAGCAGGACAGTCCACATACACTGCTACTCTGTTAGAGACAGAGGAGGAGGAGGAGGAGGAGGAGGAGATGGAGGAGGAGGAGGAGGAGGAGGAGGAGGAGATGGATGTTCTGCTGTTATTGTGCCAGACAGAGTAACGACCATCATCAGGGCAGCTCAGACTCCAGGACTGATCATTCTCTCCAAACCAACAGTCTTTACTGCCTCCTTTCCTGTTGATTCTTCTGTAACTCACTGCTACATGAACTCTTCCTCTCCACTCGACCTCCCAGTAACAGCGACCAGTCAGACCATTTCTACACAGCAGCTGAGGCAAGGAGTCAAATCTGTCTGGATGATCAGGATATGACTGATCCTCCTCCCACACACATGTCACCTTCCTGTTGTTATCAGAGAGTTTGAGTTTTCTGCTCATTGTGTTTGGATCCAGTTCCAGTTCACAGGCATCTGATGGAGAGAACGAGACACAATACAGCTGCAGTTTATCATCTGTTGATTTATTAACTACTTTACTGAAACCATTCAAACTTAAACCATCTCCATGACAACTGAGACACTCCATCACTGAGGAAGACCATGAGATGTGACTGAAAGCTTTGGACATACAGAGTAAGTGGACCTTTAGATGAGAATGTTTTTCAAAGTGAAACTTGATTCCAGCTGCGTCTGATGTTTGTCTGAATGTAATTAATGAAGTATTTAAGATGGTTAAAGAACAGGATTTTTCTATCAACTTAACTCATGTAACTTAAACCAGTAACGTTCCACATCTAGAAAGGAGTTAGTCTGTCTGTGTGTTCTTGGCTTGTTCTTGACATTCCCATCAGTATGTTTCTTATTCATGTCCACTGCTTTCATATTAGAGATGAGATGAAGTTGAGCTGGAAGCTAACAGTGGTGATGCAGGGAGAGGCAGCACTGCAGAGCTGCAGGTAGCTCAGCTCATTTTACTTTGTTGATAATGAGAGGAAGGTTTGAACACGCTTGAATTGAAATAATAATATAACAAACATGATTTTAATATTGCACTAGCTCTCCATCAGTATGTTTCTACCTTTTAAAGGGTTAGGTGATATATTCAAAACTTATGTTATTGTCAGTGACTTGTTAAATAAATGAATCCATTTGAAAGTGATCAGTGACATCATCGTCATTGATGATGAAAAGTCAAAGTATTTTCTTTTACATTTTGTAATGAATTAAGAGGGAGATATAAAAGGAGTCATTGGTAGAAATAAACCACCAAATCTCAGTATCATTTATAAAATATGTTTGTATGTTGTGCATATAGATAAGAGTGTAAGTCATGTATTTGAATACATGCATTCATACTTTTAGATCTGTGAATAGTTTTAGTGTCAGTCTTTAGTATTTGGGCCATTCATTTAAAATAAAAAGGTAAATATTTATAAATATAATATTAAAACACTCAACCCTTCCCCTTCTTTTCACTCAGAAGAATGTTTGTGTCAAAGTATTAAATTAATTATTGAGCTTTAAAATGTCAAAATGTCATTCAGTGTAACTGTCCCGAGTTAAATTCTAATGTCAAAACTGTTTTTAAAATGTAGAAAATCATCCTAAAATATAAATTAACACACATGGCATGATTATGTAAGTGTTTGCAACACTATGTAGAATAATGCAACTTATTTTAAAATGTGAATAACTTCTGTCCCAAAATGTGTGCGTCACCAATGTCATTCAGTGTAACAATGGGTAAAAAGTCATTTTAAAGCATACCACATGATGCTGATCATGTGACAGTGTGTGACATCATGAAAAGGACCCTTAGAGGACCCTCTGTCCATGTGGTCATGTGACTACATCTCTCTGTAATATTTGATAATTTCAGTTTTCCACCCGCTTGTAACCCATGGTCCAAAAATGTCCTTCAGTGCCACTCAGAAACAAACTTTAAATATTATGATTTTTAAAAAGCTAAATTAAATATGATAATTAATGATAATGTCTAGCGTCTGCAGTAATGCGGACACAGATCCGTCGTGGTGAAGAGAGAGCTGAGCCGAAAGGCAAAGCTCTGGATTTACCAGTGGATCTTGGTTCCTACCCTCACCTCTGGTCATGAGCTTTGGGTAGTGACCGAAAGAACAAGATGGCGGGTACAAGCGGCTGAAATGAGCTTCCTCCGTAGGCTGGCTGGGCTCTCCCTTAGAGATAGGGTGAGAAGCTCAGTTATCCGGAGGGAGCTCGGAGTAGACCCGCTGCTCCTCCACGTCGAGAGGAGCCAGATGAGGTGGCTCGGGCATCTAATTAGGATGCCTCCCGGACGCCTCCCTGGTGAGGTGTTCAGGGCCCGTCCCACCGGTAGAAGACCTCGGGGAAGACCCAGGACACGCTGGAGAGACTATGTCTCTCGGCTGGCCTGGGAACGCCTCGGGGTCCCCCGGGAAGAGCTGGACGAAGTGGCTGGGGAGAGGGAAGTCTGGGCTTCCTGCTTAGGCTGCTGCCCCCGCGACCCGACTCCGGATAAGCGGAAGAAGATGGATGGATGATGGATAATGTCTATCGGTGAAGGTCTTAACTTTATATAGGTAGCAAAGGAACTGCCTGATAAATGTGTTTATGTATGAGATCTGTCCTTCAGTGTTAAACATGTTACACTGAATGACAGAAACGTTACACTGAATGACAGAAACGTTACACTGAATGACAGAAACGTTACTCTGAATGACAGAAACGTTACTCTGAATGACAGAAACATTACACTGAATGACAGAAACGTTACACTGAATGACAGAAACGTTACACTGAATGACAGAAGCGTTACACTGAATGACAGAAACGTTACCCTGAATGACAGAAACGTTACACTGAATGACAGAAACGTTACACTGAATGACAGAAACGTTACACTGAATGACAGTGATAGTTTATAACATTTAATCATGCATCATATTTATTTGTTGTATTTAGTTGTTGTATTAATAGTGGATATTATCATTTATAACTATTTTATATCATTTGAATGTATTTTAAGGCACATTATCTGTAAACTGTCGACATCTTAAACATCTCGTCCTGATTTTAGTTTTTAACTTTAAAGAAAATACTGGTGCTGCTGCAGATAATTGTTTATAGGATCATTATTGTTGTTGCTAAAGGAATCACATTTAATCAATATTTTTGGGCCATTTTGATATGTGTCATTCGGTGTAACGTTATATTGTCATACGGTATAACACCAATATTTTATATTTAAATACAGTAATTTGTCTTTTTTGACTCACAGAGACAAAAACAAACCTTAAAGGTAGTAAAAGGTATTTTTAAACATTTAAGAAAGAAATTCAGTGCAAGGCAGTAAATGTTTGTTAAAGACCTTCAACACATTTAGAGTTGTACCAATGACACATCAAATATGTGGTGTTCAAAATGAAATAATGTTTTCTGGGTAGTTATATTTCTGACAGTCTGAACATAAATATAGAACCAAATGATTGTGATAAATGGACATAAAAGACTTTTTGTTAAAACAACAATTAGGGTTACACTGAATGACATTTTTCCACAGTATATTCTTACTAATCACAATAAAAATGAATTACTGGTTTTATTCTTGAATATAACTAATATAAGTGCATAGGTGACACTCCAATGAACATTAAAAAGCCTTTTAGGGAACTCTACTAGCTCTTTTATTTTTTTACTACTTTGAAAACCTCATACGTCTTTGACCCACTTATCACTGATCTTTACCTGTATGGGACTATAAGATCTGTGCTACTTTATATATTTCTGTATACTAATAAAATACATAGGAAACATGTAAATCATGTGACATTGTGACTGTTTTCCTTTTAGGGTGTTCAGAGCAGGGACAGACAGCTGAGAGACACTGAAGTCAGGGGACAGAGGACAGAGTCATATCAGCCAGTTAGTGGAAATGTGGAAGGATATCACACTCGGGAGTAAAAACAAGTTGCTTTATATGTTAACATTTTGATGCTGTTTTTGCCTTTCACTTGAACCTTTACCTGTATCTGTGTCTGTTCATTGAGCCATAAGATACAACTAGGAAAAGAACATTTATTCACAACATTTGAATTCAAACTTTGATCAATATTCTTCCCATGTTATTTATTCATCTACAAAACTGGATGATTAGGCCTGCAATTAAAGAATTGATATTTGATATTTATCACTTCATTACTTCCATTCAAAATGTGTTTTCCTTTACCTTTACTAATCTATCTTTTTAGTAGAATAAAATATATTAGTGAATGTTTTGCAGTGTAGTTAATTTATGACATATTTCTGTTCAAACCATTAACGGATCTGTCAGGTTTCCCATATGTGTCACATATTTTCGTCCCAAACTGTCGTCATCAACATGTTAACAATGTTAACATTTTTATGCTGTCCTCCATGCCAGGGCACCATCTGCAAGGGTGCGGCACAGCTGTCGGTGGCGGATGTTCTGTCGGTGGTGCGCCGAGAGGCGCATGGACCCGCTGCACGGCTCCGTCGCTGTCATCTTCGACTTCCTGCAGCATCTCTTTGACAGTGGGCGCTCTCCGTCCACGCTGAGGGTGTTTGTGGTCATGTTATGGCCGAATGTGGCGTTCCTCCCTAAGGTGCTGGCCACTTATGTGACCCAGCCGCTCCATCTGGCCCGTTTCGGGGGTGGTTCACCCCTTTTTTGCCTGGTGCGAGCCCTACGGGCCTGCATCGCAGCCACCGCCAGTATTAGGCGGACAGAGCAGCTCTTCCTCTGCCATGGTGGTCCGAGGAAGGGCAGGGCCCTGTCCAAGCAGCGGCTGTCCCACTGGACTGTGGACACCATTACTCTTGCCTACCAGGCCTGTGGGTGGCCTCCACCTTCAGGGGTGCGTGGCCACTCCACTAGGGGATTGGCAGCTTCATGGGCGGCCCTGCGACGGGTGCCCCTGGCTGGTATTTGTGCTGCGGCCTCCTGGTCCTCCCCCAGCACATTCTACCGGGTTGCTGTGGCTGCTCCCTCTCCTCTAGGGGCTGTCCTTACTCCCGGAGTCTCCACCGCGAGTTCCTGAGGTGTGTGTTTCTGCATTCCTCGTGACTCTGTTGGTATTGGATGACCGCCAGAGCGTTCAGTCACTCGGACTTTCGTGGGTTCGCGAGAAGATTCGAGTGGAACAGATCCTCAGGTGACACCGGAATTTATCCCTTCGGGTCACGTGAGGGTCACAGGTGACTTTGTTGGTATATGTACTCGACCCGTGCATGCGCAAGACGGAGATATCCAGTGCTTTAAGCACCGCCTCTGGCGGTCATCCAGGATTCATAGAACCGTAGTTACAGCTGTAACTTTCATTTTATTCCTGTCTCTGTGGGTCAGAGATACCATACTGGGACACACCAGGGAACACTTCTCCTTTATAAACTACCTAGTTAGTGCCACCTTGCTGCTGGGGGACAGGTTTGAACATTTCCTGAGGATGCACTGAGCAACACCTTGAAGGCCGACCCGATGCTCAGTGGAAGCAAGCTGAAGACAGAGTTTAGTCTCATCTACAGCAGGACGAGTTCAGAGCCTGTTGTGGTGCTGTGGATCTATTCCAGTTGTTTATGGAGAGAACAATGTTGAAGAAGTCTTCTCAGATACTGTCACTTTCCTAAAGATCCTCATCAGCCATGACCACAGCGGAAGCTGAGAAGTGCTTCTCAACCATGAAAAGAATTCAAACTTTTCTCAGAAACAGCATGACCCAGGAGAGGCACTGGCCATGCTGTCAATGGAAAAGAGACTGGTGACTGACTTTAACCAGAGAGTCATTGACAAGTTCTGTTCAAGTAGTACTACCGGCTGTGTTTAGGCACCATTACAGTGTGTTGTGTTGTTTTTAGATTGGCTTTCCTTCCTCCTTTTGCTGCGGTATGAAGTGGTGCTACGGTTTGTTTGACACTAACCCTAGGAACCCCCCCCCCACCAAACTGTACCCCCCCCCCCCCCCCCCCCACAGTAGTCAGTATGAATGAATGAACTTTATCTGCAGGAGAGACATGAGGGACATTTTGGAGCAGGTAGCGCCACCATGTGGACATTTATAAAACATTTCTCTTTTAACTCCTGAACTGTGACCAACAGAAGGAAATTTCTGTTTCATGGATTCATTGGTTCAAGATAAATGTCAGTTTAGGCCACGCCCATTTCTGACTAAACACATTTTCCTTCATTTTGAACTTTTTTCACTTCTTTTACATATTTCATCCAGTTTTTCTCAAAGTTCTCATGAATCAAACTGAAAACACACTCACACTTCCTCAGACCAGGTTTCAGTCTCTGTGGTCCACCATGGTCCATCCTGGAGGAAGAGACAAAGACACAATCAGCTTCATACACCTTCACTCATATCCACCATTAAACATGAACCACAGTCCCTCAGTTAGTCACTGTCTGTCCATCTGTCCATACCTGAGTGTCCACCTGTCCATACCTGAGAGTCTCCACCTGTCTGTCCATAGCTGAGAGTGTCTGTCCATACCTGAGTGTCCCTCTGTCTGTCCATACCTGAGAGTGTCTGTCCATACCTGAGAGTGTCCACCTGTCTGTCCATACCTGAGAGTGTCCACCTGTCTGTCCATACCTGAGAGTGTCCATCTGTCTGTCCATACCTGAGAGTGTCCAGTCTCCAGTGTGGATCCTTCAGTCCAGCAGACAGGATCTTCTCTCCTGAGTCTCCTGGATGATTGTAGCTCAGGTCCAGCTCTCTCAGATGGGAGGGGTTGCAGCTCAGAGCTGAGGCCAGAGAAGCACAGCCTTCCTCTGTGATCAGACATCCTGACAGGCTGAACACACACACAACACTTCATCTAATGAGATAAACAGGATTTTGTCCTTCAGGCCTTTATGTTCACACTCATCGCCCCCTGCTGTATGTTGGTGTCATGCAGTTACATTTTAGGTTAGTAGGAGAGAAAGCACATGTTGCTGCTGGAGGCTGCATTCTGATTTATGTTGGCAGAAGAAATTCCTTTAAAGTTAAATACTGTTCCACATAAAATCTCAGAGAAATTTACTGATGTAATAACTTAGTTCTTATTTTTCATCCCAACAATGTTCACTGTGTGATCACAATAATTTAATTAGGCAACTTAAATATACTTAAATATTACTTTATATACACAGTAATAAAACTGACCTGAGATTTTCCAGTCCACAGTGTGGACTCTCCAGTCCAGCAGAAAGCTGCTTCACTCCTGAATCCTGCAGGTTGTTGTTACTCAGGTCCAGATCTCTCAGACTAGAGGACTGGGAGCTGAGAACTGAGGACAGAGCTGCACAGCTTCTCTCTGAGAGGTTGCAGCCACTCAACCTGGAGAAGAATCAGCAGAACAAAAGAATTGCAAACATTACTTTTCTTCATTGAGCAAACATGTAACTTCATTAATCTGGATAGTTCTGTGTGCACCTACAGAGCTTTGTTGGAGGCTTTGACCACTGGCAGCAGCCTCAGAAGAGCCTCCTCTGAAGCAGAGTATTTCTTCAGGTTGAACACGTCCAGATCTTTTTCTGATGACAGTAAGATGAAGACCAGAGCTGACCACTGAGCAGGAGACAGTTTATCTGTGGAGAGACTTCCTGATCTCAGGTACTGTTGGATCTCCTCCACTAGAGAACGATCATTTAGTTCATTCAGACAGTGAAACAGATTGATGCTTCTCTCTGCAGAAACATTCTCACTGATCTTCTTCTTGATGTACTCCACTGTTTTCTGATTGGTCTTTGAGTTACTTCCTGTCTGTTTCAGCAGACCTCGTAGGAGAGTCTGATTGGTCTGCAGTGAAAGACCCAGGAGGAAGCGGAGGAACAAGTCCAGGTGCCCATTTGGACTCTTTAAGGCCTCGTCCACAGCACTCTGGTAGAAAACTGTTGATTTGCCTCCGAACGCTTCAGACCACCAGGATGTTGTTTGTTCTTCTGCCAGCAGATTGACTCCAGACTTGATGAATTTCAGATGGACATGAAGAGCAGCCAGAAACTCCTGAACGCTCAGATGGACGAAGCAGAACACCTTGTCCTGGTACAGCCCTCTCTCCTCTTTAAAGACCTGTGTGAACACTCCTGAGTACACTGAGGCTGCTCTGATATCGATGCCACACTCTGTCAGGTCTGATTCATAGAAGATCAGGTTGCCTTTCTGCAGCTGCTCAAAAGCCAGTTTCCCCAGAGACTCAATCATCTTCCTGCTCTCTGGACTCCAGTGTGGATCTGTCTCAGCTCCTCCATCATACTTGATGTTCTTCAGTTTGGACTGAACCACCAGGAAGTGAATGTACATTTCAGTCAGGGTCTTGGGCATCTCTCCTCTCTTTCTGCTTTTCAACACATCCTCCAGAACTGTAGCAGTGATCCAGCAGAAGACTGGGATGTGGCACATGATGTGGAGGCTTCGTGATGTCTTGATGTGGGAGATGATGGTGCTGGCCTGCTCCTCCTCTTTGAATCTCTTCCTGAAGTACTCCTCCTTCTGTGGGTCAGTGAACCCTCTGACCTCTGTCACCATGCCAACACACTCAGGAGGGATCTGATTGGCTGCTGCGGGTCGTGTGGTTATCCAGAGGCGAGCAGAGGGAAGCAGTTTCCCCCTGATGAGGTTTGTCAGCAGCACATCCACTGAGGTGGACTCTGTAACATCAGTCAGGATCTCAGTGTTGTGGAAGTCCAGAGGAAGTCGACACTCATCCAGACCGTCAAAGATGAACACAACCTGGAACTCTTCAAACCTGCAGATTCCTGCTTCTTTGGTTTCAGTAAAGAAGTGATGAACAAGTTCCACCAAGCTGTACTTTTTCTCTTTCAGCACATTCAGCTCTCTGAAAGTGAATGGAAATGTGAAATCTATGTCCTGGTTGGCTTTGTATTCAGCCCAGTCCAGAGTGAACTTCTGTGTTAAGACTGTTTTCCCAATGCCAGCCACTCCCTTTGTCATCACTGTTCTGATTGGTTCATCTCTTCCAGGTGAGGCTTTAAAGATGTCTTCTTGTCTGATTGTTGTTTCTGGTCTGTCTGGTTTCCTGGATGCTGTTTCAATCTGTCTGACCTCATGTTCATCATTGACCTCTGCAGTCCCTCCCTCTGTGATGTAGAGTGGTGTGTAGATCTGATTCAGAAGGGTTGGGTTTCCTGCTTTAGCGATCCCCTCAAACACACACTGGAACTTCTTCTGCAGGTTAGACTTGAGTTTACGTCGACACTTTGCAGCACGAGTTCCTGAATGAACAAACAACAAATGAAATCAGTGAGTGGATCCTACAGAAAGTCTAGAAATCTCAACATGTAAGTGTGTCTGTGTAGTTTTTCCTCCTCCATCAGTTTTATTCAGCTCATCAGTGGAGGACAAACAGCCTCTGATCTGATGCAGATGTGTGCAGCATATTTACAGCAGAGTTTGAAATATAAACCTCTCCCATGTTGCCTCCATTTCCTCTCCATCATGTTAAATCTGTTAAAATCCTCTTACTGCTCTGCAGATGCTCAGCCAGCTCCTCCTGCTTCATTCTCCTCAGGAAGTGCACTGTGATCCTCAGAAATGCCTCTCTGCTGCTCCTCCTCTGCTCTTCCTCCTCACCGTTCAACACCTCCTCATCCTCACTCTGACTCTCTAAGCATTCTGGGTAATCTGGACTCAGACCCCTCTGGACTCTCTTCAGCTCATTCTTCACAAAAGTGAGGATGTTCTCCTCCAGCAGCTGGAACAGAAAGATAAAGTGAACATTTCATTTAAACTGGTAGAACACAACATGTGATTCATGTGTCAGTCTGAAGGCCTGCTGGTCTAAACAGAGCAGCATGGACACCGTTAGGACCTGAATGCTACTTTACTATTTCATCTGTGGTCGATGGAGTTAATAGTAAAAGGTGTGTTTGGACATGTACACACCATAAATATGGAGTCCAGCTGTGTTTGATGCTGCTGTGCAGACTGATCACTGGGAACCTCTGAGCTCTGCTGCTGAACTCTGTGGAGAAAACATCACGTTTAAGGACATTTAATGACTCAAATCTGCACTCAGCTTATTAAAGATGTTCTGTCATGATGACTAAATGAACTCCTGTAAATGCTGCTCTGATTACTGGATGTTAAATTCTTACCTTCCATCAGCAGGTTGTCCATCTTTAAACTCAATACCACGACCCATAGACCGGTCACTCTTCATGGACACACAGCTGGGTTCAGGAGAGTCTGCTCTCTGCTGCTGCATCCTGATATGAATAAAGAAGTGAAAAAAGCACGTGGTTAACACCAAAGAACTGCTGTCCAGTTTCACTGAGCAACCCCTTCCTGCAGTTTCTGCTGGCATGCAGTTACTCCCTGTTCCGGCTGGTATGCAGCAACCCCCGCCTGTTCCTGTCTGTGCTATTTGGCCTCCTGCCCAGCCTCCAGAGGGGTCCTGTCTTCAAAGATGTTCCGCCATGCTTCCCCTTGGCTATCAGCCTCCTGCTTGATTATGGGGGGCGAGTATTGCTTTTGACCTCCTCTCCTTGTGTCTTCCCCGGTAAACGCACCAGCCTTCTGTCCCTGACCCCGAGTATCGCCTGTTCCTATCTGCCTGTGGCTGTGTGGGGTCCTCCGGCTTCGATCCTGTCAGGAGAACCCAGAACTTCCAGCTTGGTCAACCTCATGTCCATGAGTGCTACTGGCATTGTCTTACCTGCTGCCAACTCTGTCATCAGTGACTCTGAGCCCTGCCTGTTGCCCGACACATTCTGTCTATACCTGTTCAATTACCTTGAGGACTGTAATAAAGATCATTTAAAACTGCTCACTGGGACTTCCGGTTGGTGAGTGGAATGGAGTAGTGGTGTTTTCCCAGGCTCCTGCCACACAGTCTCTATTTTCAGTACTATTTAGTCGGATTAATCTTAACCTCACTACAACTGCTTTTAAACAGTTATTTGACAGTTCTAGCCAGCCAATATGTCTAAAACCGCTAAACAATCAAAGAAAGAACTTGTTTCACCGGACTCTGCCATCGACAATGCTACTTTAGCTAGCATGCTAGCTGAACTGCGGGCGGACTTGCTAACGAAGCCTGATTCACTGTCCGTCAGATTTGAAAACAAACTCACTGCCATTGACGCCAAGTTAGACGGTATACAGACTACGGTTACTAATCATGAACAACGCATTTCCGACCTGGAATCTGGGCTGACTCAATTGCAGTCATTGGAATCTCAGCTAACCAGCATGGCTGATGATAACGCTAAACTGAAAGCCAAGATAACCGACTTGGAGGGGAGAAGTAGACGGTGCAATGTGCGTCTCATTGGAGTACCCGAATCTGTTGAGGGAACACGACCAACAATATTTTTCTCTAACTTCCTGGTGGATATACTGGGCAAAGATGTGCTGACTTCTCCCCCAGAACTCGACAGAGCTCACCGTGCGCTGAGACCCAAACCAGCAGGGGGGGATAAACCTAGGGCTGTGATCATTTGCTTCCACAAATTTCAAACCAAGAATATGGTAATTCGTGCTGCCCGCAAGAAACGAGATGACCTAAAATATGATGGCAAGTCGGTGTACTTATACGATGATTACTGTCCTGAAGTGATGGACCAGCGAGCTGAGTACAGAGAAGTCATGCGCCAGCTGTTCACTCTCCAGTTCAAGCCTTCCCTACTGTATCCAGCGCGACTGTTCATCAGGGCTGACAACGGGGAGAAACGGCGCCTCTTTTCGGTGAAGGAAGCCCAGCAGTTCCTGGCATCACACCAGAAATCTGGATCTTTGATGGCGAAGGACGACTGATCCCAACAAGAAGCAATTTGCTATTCAGGTTACTCTTATTTCTACTCATTTTTACTTTATTATATATTTTTCCTGGCTTGCGTTTTTCTCTACCCAAATGGACAAACTTGACCAGCAGCCAGCCTAAGCTAAATTATGATCTCAAACGGTCTGATGGGTTTACAGTTAGACTATTTTTTGTTTCTGAGTGATACTCCGTTGATACATTCTTGTTTAATTTCAATTTAACCTATATCTTGATTGTAACCCTTATTTGAAGTAAACATGGCCATGGGTTATATAATACGGACTACTGTGGGCCATACTGGGATGCAGGTCAATGTGAGTTTTGGTGCGAGTTGCAGTGAAGCACTTTCCTTTTTTCTGGACTGTATGACTACTCACCTCACTGCATCAGCACGAACTATTTAAAAAAAAAAAAAAAAAAAAAAAAAGGGAAAAAACCGCTGTTCAGAAGTGTTTTGAAAAGAGGGAAAAGAAAGTTAAATGACTTGTTTGTTTGTTTTTTGACTGTGTGGCGGGGAAGGAGTTTAAAAGGGAAAGGGGCTCCGGGAGAATTTTGATAAGTAGTAGGCTTCAGGGCACGTCTGTGTCTGAAGTGGGGATGCTTGCGGGGTGGGGGGTGCTTACAAACACCTGTTTGGTTGTTTTCTTTTTTGTTGTCGTATTGTGGTTGTTGTGCTTTTTTTTTTTTTTTTTTTTTTTTCCCCCTTTGTCACATGTACTACTCATATATATTACACTGTAATCTTTACTCACTTTTGCCTTAATGGAAAGTAGACACGCAATGAATAATATTCGCTTCATATCATGGAATGTCAAGGGCGCAAACCAACCTACTAAGATAAATAAGATTGTTTCTCATCTTCAAGTTCTGAAAGGAGATATAGTATTCCTGCAGGAGACCCATTTACATAGTGGTGAGACTATGCGAATCAAAAGGAGTAGGTTCAGCCAATTATATCACTCAAAATTTAGTGCAAGAGCTAGGGGTACAGCCATATTGGTCCAAAATAATATTCCATTTGTAGCAGAAGATGTTATTGAGGACTCGACTGGCCGGTTTGTTATTGTGTCAGGGACACTCTGTCACATCAAAGTCATCTTAGCTAGCATCTATGCACCTAATTGGGATGATGAACGATTTATTTCAAGGATCTTTACTTCTATTCCCAATATTGAAACATACCACATTATCATTGGTGGAGATTTCAACTTTGTACAAAATGCTGATTTGGATAGGTCTTCCAATAGACCGCACTCCATCACGAAGTCTGCTAAGCTATTAGCGTCTTTTGCAGAAGAGCTGGGCTTGACTGATCCATGGAGGCGTAAATTCCCTGAAAAAAAAACTTTTTCTTTCTTCTCACATGTCCACCACACCTATTCTCGAATATATTTTTTTTTTATAGATAAAAGACTGCTTTCAAATGTTTCCTCATGCGATTACCATAGCATTGTGATCTCAGATCATGCTCCCACCTCACTAGACATAAACTTCCCAGATCACAACCGTTCTTTCAAACCATGGAGATTTAATTCAAATTTGCTTGCCAATGATTCTTTGGTGGACTTCTTAAGATCAAACATTGAGCTATTTTTTGAAATGAATGACAAACCAGACGTGTCGAGGGGCACCTTATGGGAATCCTTCAAGGCATATTTAAGAGGCCATATAATTTCTTACACAGCCCACCTCAGAAAAATTACCATGTCTAGTCGAACTGAGCTAGCACAAAAGATTCTGGAAATTGATGATAGCTATGCAAATAATCCGGACCCTGCACTTTATAAAAAGTGTCTACAATACCAAACAGAGTTCAACCTTCTAACCTCAAATGATGCAGAAATTCAATTGCTTAAGTCGAGACAAAGAATTTTTGAGTCAGGGGACAAAGCTGGTAAACTCCTTGCTCAGCAAGCCAGAGCTGCGGCAGCATCTAGGTTCATTCCTAGTATTAAATCTTCATCAGGCGCCACTACCACTGACCCAAAGTCTATAAATGAAACATTCTCTAAATTTTACTCTGATCTATATGCCTCCAGCCACCCGAACACCAGTTCAGCAAGTGTGTTAAGCACCATCGAGTTTCCTAAAGTGGATCAGGAGTTAGTTGAAAGTTTGGCTGAACCGATCTCCACATCTGAGATTATGAGGGCGATAACTACATTGCAGAGTGGAAAATCACCTGGTCCAGATGGATACACAGTAGAATTTTATAAGAAATTTGCCCCACTTCTCTCCACAGCTCTAAGTGACATGTTTAATGAGGCTTTGTCACTTGGCCGACTTCCTCCTACCTTGACCAATGCCACAATTACTCTTCTCCTAAAAAAGGACAAGGACCCCTTACTTTGTAGTAGCTTCAGACCCATATCATTATTAAATGTGGATTACAAAATTCTTGCTAAGATTTTAGCCCTCCGTCTTCAGAAGGTTCTGCCAGAGATCATTTCAGCAGATCAAACAGGCTTCATGCTGGGGAGGCACTCATTTCACAACACCAGGAGACTCCTGAACATTCTGACCATGCCGAGCGCCAGCACCCCTGAGATAGTGGTGTCGCTGGACGCTGAAAAAGCTTTTGATAGGGTGGAGTGGGAGTTTCTTTTTGAGATGATGGATAGATTTGGTTTGGGCTCAGGTTTTATATCATGGGTAAAGTTGTTATATTCATCCCCAGTAGCATCTATACAAACAAACAACGTGCTCTCACCCTCTTTTCAACTTCAACGTGGCACAAGACAGGGGTGTCCACTGTCCCCCTTACTGTTTGCCATAGCCATTGAGCCCTTGGCTATCTGGCTGAGATCTGAAGAAAATTTTGAGGGCATTTTACGTCAAGGAACAGTACACAAGCTATCTCTGTACGCGGACGACTTGCTTCTGTATGTGTCCAACCCTTCTACCTCTCTCCCTGTAATTCTAGATATCTTAAAACAATTTGGCCAACTGTCAGGATATAAACTAAATTTTGGGAAGAGTGAGTTGTTTGCAGTCAACAACTTAGTAGGTAAATTGCCAAACCATGTAGCCCCTTTTAAATGGGTGGACCAAGGTTTCAAATATTTGGGTGTTTTTATCACTGGGTCATTGGCAAATACTTTCAATAGCAATTTTGTCCCTTTGCTTAAAAAAGTTGAGGAAGACTTCAATAGATGGTCTACTCTACCTCTCTCCCTAGCTGGCAGGGTAAACCTAATCAAAATGACCATCCTCCCAAAGTTTCTTTACCTATTTCAACATATCCCGGTACTTATATCAAAGAAGTTCTTTGCCAAAGTAGATAAATTAATCTCTCATTTTCTTTGGGGCAATAAACCAGTGCGCATGCGGAAAAATATACTGCAGCTCCCTAAACGGTCTGGGGGGCTAGCCCTCCCCAATTTTATACATTACTACTGGGCGGCTAACATTCAAAAACTCCTATACTGGACAGTCGACACCACCGCCAATCAGCCAGCCTGGGTCCAAGTGGAATTTTCTTCCTCTAAGACCTCATTACAGTCATGGTTATGCTCCCAGCTTCCTATGTCAACAACTGAAATTAGTGTTAACCCCGTCGTCATTCAATCGTTTAAAATATGGATGCAATTCAGAAAGCATTTTAGCCTGCAACATTCTTCTATCCATGCTTCAGTGTCCCGCAATCATAGTTTCAAACCATCTATTATGGATTCTGCCTTTCAACTCTGGAGTGACAGAGGTATCACAGCTATCAAAGACCTCTATGACAATGGTACCTTCATGTCCTTCACCGACCTGTCAGCCAAATTTCAACTTCCGTCTGCTCACCTTTTTCGTTTCTTTCAAATTAGGCATTTTGTACAAAAAAACTACCCTCATTTTCCAGGTCTCCCTCCAGAGACTTTGGTAGACACACTTCTGAAAATAAACCCCGATCAGAGGGGAGCTATTTCTTTTATCTATAAAGCCCTTGATTCCACCTTCTCTAATTTTCCCCAAAAAACCAGAGACTCATGGGAGCAGGACTTGGGGCATATTGAAGAAGAACAATGGGACCATATTCTGGAGTTAGTCCATGATTCCTCCATCTGTGCCCGGCACGGACTGATTCAAAGTAAACTAATACATAGGACCTACTACACTAATCACAGATTGTCCAAGTTTTACCCCAATGTTGCAGATGCTTGTAATAGGTGCAACCAATCTCCTGCAGACCTCATTCACATGTTTTGGTCGTGTCCAATGCTAGCGGACTTTTGGTCTAAAATATTTGACACTCTTCACACGGCCTACCACTGTGTAGCAAACCCACATCCTTTGTCTGCCCTTTTTGGTATACCATATGGCAACACTCTAACTGCTGAAGCACAACACTCTATGGCCTTCTGTACCCTGCTTGCCAGGCGCTTGATATTACTTAACTGGAAGCAGGCTCTGCCTCCGTCACATGACAGATGGATTAAGGAGGTTCTATATAATCTAAAACTTGAGAGGCTAAGATTCTCCCTTAGAGGCTCCTTGAGGAAATTTGATAAAACTTGGAGACCCTTGCTCTCCATCATAGACTCCCTAGACATCATACCTGATGAGTGAAATATTCTGAGTGAAATATATCATTTAGACTCACAGTGTAATTAACCACTAATGCAAAGGTTTTTTTTTTTTTTTTTGTTAGTGTTTATTTCTGTTGTTGTTGTTAGTTTCACTTTTGTCACTTTTGTTAGGTCCTGTTTTCCCCTTTTTTTTTTTTTTTGTTTTTTTTTGTTTTTTTTTTTTGTGTCTGTCACCTAAGAGTAGGGGAGTGGGATTTCAGGTAGGGGATAGAGATGGTATATTGGAGGGAGGAGGGAGAGGGGAGGAGGGAAGGGGGGGGTGAAAAAATGGGAAAAAATGTGTGCACTGTCTCATATGTTCAAGCACTGTTTCACATTGTATACACGTTGTATGGTTGGTGCTCAATAAAACATATTTGAAAAAAAAACAAAACTGCTCACTGGTGTTCTGTGCTGCAACTGGGTCCTACCACCTCCACCCGTTACATGTTGCTATGCCACTGTGATGAGCACCCTGCAATTTCATTGTACTACTTAAACAATGACAATAAAGGCATATTCTATATTCTATTGTATGACTCCTGTAAATGCTGCTCTGATTACTGGATGTTAAATTCTTACCTTCCATCAGCAGGTTGTTCATCTTTAAACTTAATAGGATTATGCATAGACCAGTCACTCTTCATGGACACACAGCTGGGTTCAGGAGAGTCTGCTCTCTGCTGCTGCATCCTGATATAAATAAAGAAGTGAAAAAAAGCATGTAGTTAACACCAAAGAACTGCTGCCCAGCTTCACTGAGTCTCTGCTGTCCAGCTTCACTGAGTCTCTGCTGCCCAGCTTCACTGAGTCTCTGCTGCCCAGCTTCACTGAGTCTCTGCTGTCCAGCTTCAGAGTCTCTGTTGTCCAGTGCCTCCACAGACACCCAGCCAGCTCTTAAAACATCAGCCCCCCTGCTGAGGTCCTCCTGTCTCTTGGTTTCCTTTCTACATGGTTTTGTTGACACCTTGGTCTCCAAAGTTTCTGTCCTGAGCAGCTGTTTCAGCCTCCAGAGTGGTCCTGTCCATCTGTCCTGCCTTCTTTCTCCTCTTTGTTTTCTCCCTCCTGACCAGCCTGGAGGGACATTTGGGAGCTGTCCCTTGAGGGGCGACTGTCATGATTCCTGTTTAAGCTCTGTTTGTGTTGTCCTGTCTGTTTCTGTCCCTGCCTTCAGTTTCAAACCCACCTGCTCACCTGCTGCCACTGTGTAATTCCCTCATCAGCTCCTCACTACATATACTGCTCTCACTCATTTTCTTTCATTCTAGACACTAGATTGTGATGCTGTTCCTGTCTGTTCCTGTTCCTCTTGTTACCTGTTCCTGCTGGTTTCAACCTTATTTGAACTGCTTTCCCTTTATGGTCTGTAAGCCTGTCTGTTGGTTTCTGAGCATCAAAGCTGTTTCCATTTAACCTGTCTGTGGTGTTTGTGCCTGGTTCACCTGCTCTGCCCCACATAACACAGGAGCTTTATTCAGCCCAAACAGCCAACCAACCATTTTTAACTTCTTACCTTCCATCAGCAGGTTGTCCATCTTTAAAGTTAATATGACGAGGCATAGACGTGTCACTCTTCATGGACACACAGCTGGGTTCAGGAGAGTCTGCTCTCTGCTGCTGCATCCTGATACAAACAAACAACAAATCAAAGAGTTTAAAAAGATGAATTTTGAGCAGACTGTCAGCAGCTGAAGTTTTAGAAGCAGAATGAAAATCAGTAAGAAGACAGTGGATGAGAAACGTTCTCCTGTTCATCAAAATGTCATCTGATGAAAGATGCTGTCTCATCTTAGTTGATTAGTTGACTAATCAGTGGTTGAGCTCTTTGTTAACTCACAAAGTTAGTAGTTCATTCTGAGTTATTGTGACTTATTATTCAGTAGCTGAGTGTCAGATGTGACAGTGAGTGTGAATAATGATGGTGGAGTGATGTGAGTGGAGAACAGTGATGGACAGTTAGAGATCCTCATCTCACCTCTGAGCTTTGGTCTGGCTGTCATGTTCCCCACACAGAGAGCTTTTAGAGGGAGGGACTCCCTCCTCTCTGTCCTCACACTGATCCATAGCAGAGAAACACCTTCACACAAACACAACAACATGCTCATTCATTACAACCAGCTGCACATCACTCAGGTCTGCACTGGTCTAACATCCTGTCATTATTCATTCCACCACCAGATGGAGCCAACGAGCTGTCATAGTGGAACAATGGGCAGTACAGTAGTAATATTAATATCAGTACATTATTATTAGTAATAGTGTGACAGAGTTCACACATGAACAGCTAACTGCTCAGTAACACTTTAAAAACATGCAGCTGAAATACACAGGCAGGAATGGAGGCTCCTAATAAAGCTTTGAACCCAAAACTAGAGAAAAGAAAACAGCAGTACACTCTCAGAAGATCACACATCATCAGCAAGTATCCACTGAAATACAGGCAACCAGTGTTATACTAGAAACACACAAAAAGGACATCTCTGAATTTATATGGAGCTCATAACTCCTGGATGATTTAGATAGAGCTCAAGAACTGCACCAAGCAGCTTTAAATAATGACAAGAAAAGAAAAACAAAGTGAAAGTAAAGAAAAAGGATTAGAAACAAAGGCCCGTACTCTAACCAAACTGGGACTAACTATATTCCACTTGGAGATGGTCCTATAACAATAAATATAACATGAGGCTATAATCAGTAAGTTTAGTGTCCTGATACCGATATGGATACAGGAGTCCAGAACCCCGAAATATGAACATTTTAACATCACTAGAGATGTCCCACAGAACCTGAACGCAGCACGAGTATTAGCGCTCAGTGAAAGTTTACATAGTGCTTCATACTGAGTTTGTTCCTGTGTGTTTAACTACATCCGGTCTCTGAAAGTTATATTAGGATGGAAATATGTATATTTAGGTATCGATCCGCCATCACTAATAACTAGCAGCCAAACCAGCGGCCTGCTTAATGTCGTGATGACGTCATTATATCTGCGATCAGTTGTCTGGAAACCTTCATTACAGTGATACGGAGAGATTTCTCTGCTTTCTACAGGGTTCAATACATTTCTCACATTACATCATATTCATCATATTTGTATTAATACACTGCCTACCTCTTCCTCGCGCTGCTTCTCTTCCGTGTTTGCAGACAGGAAGAGAGAGAGATGAGACGCTCCTCTGCTTCTGAAGACGGAAACTCAAGTTAAACAAGATCAATACAAGTAACAGCGAAACATATTTATACTAATAAATCACACAACTATACATACTATCATTTTAAAAACACACCTAACATTTATTATTATTATTATTATTATTATTGAAATCAAACATAAGTACCAAAGACCAATCATCAGTGTTTGTCTCAGCTCTTCCTCTTTTGTCTTCCTCTTCCTGGGTTTGTGTAAATCAATATGAAATGATGGTCTGCTTGCCTCTGATTTACTGTAACACCATAACACACTATTATATGTGAAATAAGTCCAGAGTGAAGTTTGTTACTTAACATACAAGTAAAGACACATTAGCTTTTATTTAACTTTATCCTATATTCTGTATATTTGTGCTCATTTACTTTTTATTCACTATTAATGCTCAAGGAGATACTGAGACTTACTTTACTTTGATTTTCTTTGAACAAAGAATGAGATCAAGCAATAATTGAGCTAAATCAAATGAAAAGTGACAGATTGAATAATGTACATTGTTAGCATTGTAAGGTTATAGTTTGATCTTGTGTTTTAAATGTAGTTTAGTCAGCTGCAGCGCTGTGAGAAGACTTCTTTGTGTGTTTCCTCATGTTTTCTGGAGGAAGGGGGGAGGGAGGGAGGAGGGAGGGAAGGAGGAAGGGAGGGAGGAAGGAAGCAAGGAAGGCTGGAAGGAAGGAAAGGAGTAAGGAGGGAGGGAGGTAGGAAGGAAGCAAGGAAGGATGGAAGGAAGGAAAGGAGTAAGGAGTAAGGAGGGAGGAAGGAGGAGACAGGAGGGAGGGAGGAGGGAGGGAGGGAGGGAGGGAGGGAGGATGGAAGGAAGGGAGGGGGGAGGGGGAGGGAGGGAGGAGTAAGGAGGGAGGAAGGGAGGAAGTAAGGAGGGAGGGAGGAAGGAAGGAGGGAGGGAGGAAGGAAGGAGGAGGGAGGAAAGGAGGAAGGAAGGAGGGAGGGAGGGAGGAAGGAAGGAGGGAGGGAAGAAGGGAGGGAGGAAGGAAGGAGGGAGGGAGGAAAGGAGGGAGGGAGGAAAGGAGGGAGGGAGGGAGGGAGGAAAGGAGGGAGGGAGGGAGGGAGGAAGGAGAGGAGGGAGGGAGGAAGGGAGGAAAGGAGGGAGGGAGGAAGGAGGAGACAGGAGGGAGACAGGAGGGAGGGAGGGAGGGAGGGAGGGAGGAAGGAAGGAAGGGAGGGGGGAGGGGGAGGGAGGGAGGAGTAAGGAGGGAGGAAGGGAGGAAGTAAGGAGGGAGGGAGGAAGGAAGGAGGGAGGGAGGAAAGGAGGAAGGAAGGAGGGAGGGAGGGAGGAAGGAAGGAGGGAGGGAAGAAGGGAGGGAGGAAGGAAGGAGGGAGGGAGGAAAGGAGGGAGGGAGGGAGGGAGGAAAGGAGGGAGGGAGGGAGGGAGGAAGGAGAGGAGGGAGGGAGGAAGGGAGGAAAGGAGGGAGGGAGGAAGGAGGGAGGGAGGAAGGAAGGATGGAAGGAAGGAAAGGAGTAAGGAGGGAGGGAGGAAGGAAGGAAAGGAGGGAGGGAGGGAGGAGTAAGGAGGGAGGGAAGGAGGGAGGAAGGAAGTGAGGGAGGAAGGAGTAAGGAGGGAGGGAGGAGGCAAGGAGGCAAGGAGGCAAGGAAGGAAGTGAGGAAAGGAGGAAGGGAGGAAGGGAGGAAGGAAGGATCGAAGGAGGGAGGGAGGAAAGGAGGGAGGGAGGAAGGAAGCAAGAAGGATGGAAGGAGAGGAGTAAGGGAGGAAGGAAGCAAGGAAGGATGTATGGAAGGAAAGGAGTAAGGAGGGAGGTAGGAAGCAAGGAAGGATGGTTGGAAGGAAAGGAGTAAGGAGTGAGGAAGCAAGGAAGGATGGAAGGAAAGGAGTAAGGAGGGAGGTAGGAAGCAAGGAAGGATGGAAGGAAGAAAAGGAGTAAGGAGGGAAGGAGGAAGGAAGCAAGCAAGGAAGGATGGAAGGAAATGAGGAAAGGAGGGAGGGAGGAAGGAAGCAAGGAAGGATGGTTGTAAGGAAAGGAGTAAGGAGGGAGGGAGGTAATAATCATGTGGGGAGAAAGACATCAGTCATCATGGAAATCTTCTTATTAATAAATGAAGAGTAACAGGAAGAACACACACTATTGATCTGCTTTGGGGTTTTTGGTCCAAGCTGCAGTTCCAGTTTTAGTCCAGTAGGTGTCAGTAATGAGTCTGTAAGCTGGTCCGCCGACCGCCGTTTGAGCTGCTAGAAGAGGTTGTTGCTGTTAGCTCCACCCTGCAGCAGGGAGGGAGGGAGGGATGAAGGGGGGAGGGAGGGAGGGAGGGAGGAGGAAGGAGGAGGGAGGGAGGGAGGGAAGGAGGGAGGGAGGGAGGGAGGAGGGAGGGAGGGCGGGAGGGAGGGAGGGAGGGAGGAGGGAGGAGGGAGGAAGGGAGGGAGGGAGGGAGGGAGGAGGGAGGAGGGAGGAAGGGAGGAGGGAGGGAGGGAGGAAGGAAGGGAGGGAGGGAGGAAGCAAGGAAGGATGGAAGGAAGGGAGGGAGGGAGGGAGGGAGGAAGGAGGGAGGGAGGAAGGAAGGGAGGGAGGGAGGAAGCAAGGAAGGATGGAAGGAAGGGAGGGAGGGAGGGAGGGAGGAAGGAAGGAAGTAAAGGAGTAAGGAGGGAGGGAAGAAGAAAGCAAGGAAGGATGTAAGGAAGTGAGGAAAGGAGGGAAGATGGGAGGAAGCAAGGAAGGATGGTTGGAAGGAAAGGAGTGAGGAGGGAGGGAGGAAGGATGGAAGGAAGGAAAGGAGTAAGGAGGGAGGGAGGAAGGAAGGAAGCAAGGAAGGAAGTGAGGAAAGGAGGGAGGGAGGGAGGAAGGAAGGATGCAAGGTTGGAAGGAAAGGAGTAAGGGAGGAAGGAAGGAAGGAAGGAAGGAAGGATGGAAGGAAGTGAGGAAAGGAGGGAGGGAGGATGGAAGGAGAGGAGTAAGGAGGGAGGGAGGAAGGAAGCAAGGAAGGATGAAAGAAGCAGTCCCACAGGTGCAGGTTCAGGTTTTAACTGTAGCTGGGAGGGAGGAGGGAGGAGGGAGGGAGGGAGGGAGGAGGAAGGGAGGAAGGGAGGGAGGGAGGGAGGGAGGAAGGAAGGATGGAAGAAAGTGAGGAAAGGAGGGAGGGAGGAAGGAAGGAAGGATGGATGGATGGAAGGAAGGGAGGGAGGACTATGGAGTAAGGAGAGAGGGAGGAAGGAAGGGAGGAAGGAAGGAAGGATGTGAGGAAGGAAAGGAGTAAGGAGGGAGGGAGGTAATAATCATGTGGGGAGAAAGACATCAGTCATCATGGAAATCTTCTTATTAATAAATGAAGAGTAACAGGAAGAACACACACTATTGATCTGTTTTGGGGTTTTTGGTCCACGCTGCAGTTCCAGTTTTAGTCCAGTAGGTGTCAGTAATGAGTCTGTAAGCTGGTCCGCCGACCGCCGTTTGAGCTGCTAGAAGAGGTTGTTGCTGTTAGCTCCACCCTGCAGCAGGGAGGGAGGAGGAAGGAGGGAGGGAGGAAGGGAGGAAGGGAGGGAGGAAGGGAGGGAGGGAGGAGAGGAGTAAGGAGGGAGGGAGGAAGGAAGCAAGGAAGGATGGAAGGAAGTGAGGAAAGGAGGGAGGGAGGAAGGAAGGAAGCAAGAAGGATGGAAGGAGAAGAGCAAGGAGGGAGGGAGGGAGGGAGGAAGGGAGGGAGGAGGAAGGAGGGAGGGAGGAGGAAGGAGGGAGGAAGGGAGGGAGGAGGAAGGAGGGAGGGAGGGAGGAGGAAGGAGTGAGGGAGGAGGAAGGAGGGAGGGAGGAGGAAGAAGGGAGGGAGGAGGAAGAAGGGAGGGAGGGAGGGAGGAAGGGAGGGAGGGAGGAGGAAGGAGGGAGGGAGGGAGGAGGGAGGAAGGGAGTAGGAAGGAGGGAGGGAGGGAGGAGGGAGGAAGGGAGTAGGAAGGAGGGAGGGAGGGAGGGAGGGAGGAAGGATGGGAGGATTAAGGAGGGAGGGAGGGAGGAGGGAGGAAGGGAGGGAGGAGGAAGGAGGGAGGAAGGAGGGAGGGAGGAGGAAGGAGGGAGGAAGGGAGGGAGGAGGAAGGAGGGAGGAGGAAGAAGGGAGGGAGGGAGGAGGAAGGAGGGAGGGAGGGAGGATGGAGGAAGGGAGGGAGGGAGGAGGAAGAAGGGAGGGAGGGAGGATGGGAGGGAGGGAGGGAGGGAGGGAGGAAGGATGGAAGGAAGGAGGGATGGAGGGGGGAGGAAGCAAGGAAGGAAGGAAAGTAGTAAGGGAGGAAGGAAGCAAGGAAGGATGTAAGGAAGGAAAGGAGGGAGGAGGGAGGTAGCTGGGACGTTGCCATCCAAAATAAACATAGTCCAGTCAGCTCTCCTGTCCTCTGAGGCTGGGGGATGATGGAGCCATCGCCATGTTTCTGCTAGATTTCATCCTTTCCCTCTTCCTGGCTGTTTTCTCAGCGCTCTCGCTCCGTACTTGCCGGTCCAGAAAGTGGGCTGGTATCACGGCTGGTGTGTGCACATTTTGGGGGTGTATCTAAAATGAAGCACTATGACCATGTTACAGGTACCGGCTGGCACCACGTAAACAGCTTATATGCTCTCTCTGGAAACAGGAGAAATAAGTGAGACGGGGCAAACTCTGCGTCCGTTTTTCATCTGGCTCAGCAGAAAGAGGGAGAGGATTTATTAAAACATTCACTATTTAAATCCTCCTCTGTTACAAACACTCAATGTTCTCTATGAAATAAACACCACTTGAAAATAAAATACTATTTGTCTTTTCTCATCTTTCAGCAAATACTGACTTACAAGTTTTGTGTGATTAAATAAATCAAAATGACAATAACCACTGTTACCCTGTAAGTTGTCTCTTTTCAACTTCATATAAAACATAGCTTGTTACCACTTACATATAAAACATAGCTTGTTACCACTTACATATAAAACATAGCTTGTTACCACTTACATATAAAACATAGCTTGTTACCACTTACATATAAAACATAGCTTGTTACCACTTACATATAAAACATAGCTTGTTACCACTTACATATAAAACATAGCTTGTTACCACTTACATATAAAACATAGCTTGTTAACACTTACATATAAAACATAGCTTGTTACCACTTACATATAAAACATAGCTTGTTACCACTTACATATAAAACATAGCTTGTTACCACTTACATATAAAACATAGCTTGTTAACACTTACATATAAAACATAGCTTGTTACCACTTACATCTGGTTCCTAAATGCATTTTCCATTTCCAACTCAAATTATTTTACTCTTTCAAAATGCATGAGCTGACAGATTTTTAACTTGTTTTTAAACACTTTTAAAATATATAAAATTCGTTTTTAACATTAGCTTTTAACCTTTTTACACAATATTATACATTTCAAAACTATTAGACTTTACAAAAATGTTCAAAGAGCTAAAAATAAAACTCTGCCCGACGTGACTCAGCAACAGGTGACGTCATCAGGCGAAGGAGCTAAAAATAAAACTCTGCCCGACCTGACTCAGCAACAGGTGACGTCATGAGGCGCGAAAATGCGGCTGCTGCTCTATGTACGTATACGTCCGCATATTCATAAAACAGCCTTATTAGCGGACATTAAAACATTCAGCGACATGTCAACATATTACACTTCAGTTACTTAGCTTCATTTACTATTCCACCAACCTGGAAACAGGAGAAATAAGTGAGACAAACTCCGTTTTTCATCTCGCTCAGCAGAAAGAGGAAAGCTGCAAAGCAGACCAAACTGACGTAAAGCCCCCCGGAGCACAATAAGCGCCACACTGCCCCCTGCTGGCGACCTCACAATTACTCCTGACATCTATAGAAAATATTATAGTGCAAGGATGGTGGAGACAGGTTGATTACCCCTCAACAAATATTCAAAACATGAATTATAAAATGACAGAAACTACCACAAATGTGAAAACACTTTAGTGGGCAGGAAGAACACACACTATTGATCTGTTTTGGGGTTTTTTGTCCAAGCTGCAGTTCCAGTGTTAGTCCACTGGGTGTCAGTAATGAGTCTGTAAGCTTCCGTTCCTTCTTGTCTTCTCTTCCTTCCATCTGTCCTAGCTTCTTTTCCTTCCCTCTTGTCTTCTCACCTCTTCCGTCCATCTGTCCTTGCTCCCTTTCCTCCTTCCTTCCTGTATTCTTTTCCTTCCTTCCTATTAGTAGTCCGGCCCACATGAGATCAAATCGACATTCCTCTCTGATGTTTTACTGGAACATGAAGCATCCGGCACTCTCAGGTCTGCTGACCAGTCGCCTGTTTTTAAATCCCTTCAAACACTTTTTTATTCTTTGTCTTTTAACTCATTATGAGAGTCTTAGTTTTAAATGTGCTTTATCAATACATTTGATTTTAGGTCTACTTCTTCTTTCAGTCCAACTGTGTAATAATATATATTTATATTCTCACTTTAAGCCTCCTGTTGTCCTTGAGTCAAGGGAGGAAGGAAGGAAGGAAGGAAGGAAGGAAGGGAGGGCGGGAGGGAGGAAGAGGGAAGGAAAGGAGGAAGGAAGGGATGGAGGAAGGGAGGATGGAAGGGAGGAAGGAAGGAAAGAAGGAAGGGAGGAAGAGGGAAGGAAGGGATGGAGAAAGGAAGGATGGAAGGGAAGAAAGAAGGAAGGAAGGAAGGAAGGGAGGAAGGAAGGAAGGAAGGAAGGAAGGGTTAAACCTGTGCAATAATCTCAACTCAGGTATCACCCAACATCAATATTACTTATTTACTTTATGTTTCTATTATTTACTATATTTATATTACTACCATTGTCTTTTATTGCTTTTGTAGTTATTTGTTCTTTAATCTTTTTATTGAGGCTTTTTTTCCACTGTCCACGTTTCTGCTTTAACTCTGTAAATTTCCCCATCGTGGGACTAATAAAGTAAAATCTGGTTTATTAACAGAATATTTCCTTTCTTATTCTGGATGTTTCTTCACTTTTAGATTCATAATGTTCAGGTGATCCAGCTGATTATCTTTAATATAAATACACTAAAGATCATCATCACATTATTTTAGATCTTCTCTCCTCGTGTCCTGCATCCGCAAACAGCGTCAATAACTCAATAAAACAAAAAGTCAAATTAAAATATTTATTTAATGCACTTAAACTTAACTCAACTCTTCATACAGCTGTGTTCAAATCTTTTATACAGTTTCTCAGCAAAGAAATTAAAGTTTAAAACTGTGAGAAAGTCTGTGTTTGTGTTTACTCCTCACTGCTCCTCATTACTCCTCTTTGCTTCTCATTACTCCTCACTGCTCCTCATTACTCCTCACTGCTCCTCATTACTCCTCTCTGCTCCTCATTAATCCTCTTTGCTCTTCATTACTCCTCATTACTGATCTCTGCTCCTCATTGCTCCTCACTGCTCCTCTCTACTCCTCACTGCTGATCTCTACTCCTCTCTGCTCCTCATTTCTCCTCTCTGCTCCTCACTGCTCCTCATTACTCATCACTGCTCCTCACTGCTGCTTTCCGCTCCTCATTACTCCTCTCTGCTCCTCACTGCTCCTCATTACTCCTCTCTGCTCCTCACTACTCCTCCTACAGAGACACTGAGGAACCAAGCCAGTAGAACCCAAACCCAGCACACAGAGGTTGAGTGAATGTGGTGTTGAAGGTGTGGAGGTGGATCAGTGTGTCAGAGGAGACTCTGTAGAAGGACAGAGTGCCAGCAGGACAGTCCACATACACTGCTACTCTGTTAGAGACAGAGGAGGAGGAGGAGGAGGAGGAGGAGGAGGAGATGTGTGTTTCTCTGTTATTGTGACGGACAGAGTAACGACCATCAGAGCAGTCCAGACTCCAGGACTGATCATTCCATCCAAACAAACAGTCTTCACCGTACCCTTTCCTTCTGATTCTTCTGTAACTCACTGATATATAAACGTCTCCTCTCCACTCGACCTCCCAGTAACAGCGACCAGTCAGATCATTTCTACACAGCAGCTGAGCACAGTAGTCAAATCTGTCTGGATGTTTAGGATATGACTGATCCTCCTCCACACATGTCACCTTCCTGTTGTTGTCAGACAGTTTGAGTTTTCTGTGCATTGTGTTTGGATCCAGTTCCAGTTCACAGGCATCTGATGGAGAGAACGAGACACAATACAGCTGCAGTTTATCATCTGTTGATTTATGAACTACTTTACTGAAACCATTCAAACTTAAACCATCTCCATGACGACTGAGACACTCCATCACTGAGGAAGACCATGAGATGTGACTGAAAGCTTTGGACATACAGAGTAAGTGGACCTTTAGATGAGAATGTTTTTCAAAGTGAAACTTGATTCCAGCTGCGTCTGATGTTTGTCTGAATGTAATTAATGAAGTATTTAAGATGGTTAAAGAACAGGATTTTTCTATCAACTTTTATTCTGTATACTAATAAAATACATAGGAAACATGTAAATCATGTGACATTGTGACTGTTTTCCTTTTAGGGTGTTCAGAGCAGGGACAGACAGCTGAGAGACACTGAAGTCAGGGGACAGAGGACAGAGTCATATCAGCCAGTTAGTGGAAATGTGGAAGGATATCACACTCGGGAGTAAAAACAAGTTGCTTTATATGTTAACATTTTGATGCTGTTTTTGCCTTTCACTTGAACCTTTACCTGTATCTGTGTCTGTTCATTGAGCCATAAGATACAACTAGGAAAAGAACATTTATTCACAACATTTGAATTCAAACTTTGATCAATATTCTTCCCATGTTATTTATTCATCTACAAAACTGGATGATTAGGCCTGCAATTAAAGAATTGATATTTGATATTTATCAGTTCATTACTTCCATTCAAAATGTGTTTTCCTTTACCTTTACTAATCTATCTTTTTAGCAGAATAAAATATATTAGTGAATGTTTTGCAGTGTAGTTAATTTATGACATATTTCTGTTCAAACCATTAACGGATCTGTCAGGTTTCCCATATGTGTCAATGTTAAACTCATTCCTACGCCCTTGCTCACCATACTGAAGTTACTGCGCTGAAGTTTGGGCCAATAATTACAAATCTAATGTACAGTCATTGTTTATTCTTCAGAAAAGAGCAATTTGTAACATCCATAATGCAGAGTACAGGGATCATTCAAATCCATTATTCTTACTGTCTCATTTACTGAAGTTTGCTGATCTGGTGGAATTTCAAATAGCTCAAACTATGTACAAAGCAAAAAACAACCAACTGCCTGCAAATATCCAACAAATGTTCAGTGTAAGAGAGGAGGGCTACAATCTAAGAGCTCATACTTATTTCAAAAGTGTTAGCGTGCCAACGATGAGGAGGAACTTTAGTATTTGTGTTTGTGGTGTGAGGCTATGGATCAGTCTAAATGTGGAACTGAGGGAATGTCCAAACATTACGTTTTTTATAAAGAGGTACAAAGAAATGATCTTCAGTAGGTATAGGAATTAAGATGCTATTATTATATATGTATTTATATTATATGTATGTGTATTATATGTGATTTGGTTGTGTCCAAAAATGAGTGGATGACATTGGACTTGGTACTTTGTGTACTATTATTTGTATTACTTTGAGTTAATGCTGATAATATTTATGATAGTGACAATGGTGGCAATGTGATGATGATGATGATGATGATGATGGTGATGGTGATGGTGATGGTGATGATGATGATGATGATGATAACGGTGGTAATAATGATGATAAAGATATAATACTACAACTAGATAATAATAGTAAAAATAATAATGGTGAAATAGACGGTAATGATAGTGATAATAATATTAATGATAATATATTTCTATATACTACACAGGAACACAGGTACAGAAATGTAAGTTGATTGTGAATTAGGGGCAGGAATTAAATAAGTGTAAACTTCATCCTGCTCCTTTATGCATGCATGCATATTAATGCATATTAATGCATATTAATGGCCAATTGGTGCAATGACGTCTTGTAAATATACCGGGTTTAGCCCAAGGCTAATTTCCACCCACAACCCTCACATTAAAAGACAGACATACCATAAAAACAAACAACTTAAAAAATAAAAAAATATAAAAGGCGGCAAAATGTTAACAGCAATTATACAATAAGTTACAGTAAAGGATAGGATACAGTGAGAAATAAGGGCTACAGTAATACTGTATTAAAGTGCTAGTCAGTATGTTATTCATGGGACAGTAACCATTCTTTAACCACTTAACACACGCCCCTGTTTTTTATGCTGTTAGCCTAAACGACATGCCCAAGTTGTGAGCAGCACAGATCCCACATAGTTTGAGACTCAGAGATGTGTCTGGTATCATTGGAAAGGAAACACTCTCAGGATTCTTGTAAAAGTGTATGTGTGATTCTGTGACTTACTGACAAAGAGTGGCAGAGGTTACAATGATGGAGTTGTTTACTCGCCCATAGGTTTGTCTTTACAATAACATGTGTACAGACATTCAGGGACCTCTCAGGGTTAGGGGTTGGGGGGGGGGGGGGCAGGGTTAGGGGTCAGTGACCTCTCAGCAGGATATAGACACAATGAGGCCACAGCCACAGGTCTTGGCTTCATGCAGTCCAAATTTGGAGTCAAAAGACCAAAAGATGAATTTTTCTGAATTATTTTTCAACAGGTATGTCCATGCGTTTTCCTCAGGTCCTTTTTGGAGACTCCAAATGGACAGTTGGTTACCAAAGCTGTATAACCGCAATCAAACACCTATAACTTCACATCCCCTTTGCCTACAATCAAAATCTTGGTCTCTAATGAAAGCTGACGCCATATTATTATTATTATTAATATTATTATTATTATTATATTATTATATATAACCATTGTTTTTGTTTGGCCATATCTATCTATCTATCTATCTATCTATCTATCTATCTATCTATCTATCTATCTATCTATCTATCTGTTTATTTTGCTATAAGTCATATGTCAAGTCGAAGAAGAACCAACCGTGTACCAAAATGCCGAGTGCGTAATGATATATGGTTCAACTCTTTTACGCACAGGGCGCACGCCGGTTACGCTTGGAGTTTGTTTATGGACAGCCAAACCTGATAGTTTACTGTCATACACCGTTGGAAACCTCTGACTATTGGCTAAAAGGTTATCAACTTCATTTCACCGAATATTTCCATAGGCTAGAACAGCAGTCAATCAAAGTCATGTCGTCATTGTTGTCGGTCACATGTCCTCATTGGCTTTGGAGACATGTACTGCCTAATCCTAAACACCGATTGGCCTGTGTGTGGTGTCGTCAGAAGCAGAAGAGGCTCACGGTCGTAAACATCTAGTCACGTGTACTCTGAGATGGACGTGCAGGTCAGGAAATGACGTAAACGGACCGTCTATAGTTTGTTATTTGTGTTATTACGTTACGTGTTGGACTAAATACATGTTGACATATTGAGGAAAGTATTTCGGTTTTATGGAAACGGATTTCATATTTCACAAGAATGGATACTTGGCGTGCTGTACAGAAAGTCCTGAGTCATAAGATGATCGTTGTGGATAAAGGGAAGACTTTGAAGGTATGTAGGCATTATAGCTTTTCTCACTTAGCTCAGGGGCTAGCCGAGCTAATCGCTAATACTATTACGGCTGTGAGCAACCATATAAGTTGTGAGTGGTCTTGAATGAATCAGGACAATCTAAGCTTTCCAACGATGTACGGCATGAATATATATGTTTAAGGGTTGGTGTTTAAAACATCCAGAAGAACTTGTGGCTACCTCCTAACATCCGTCCCGTCCCGTAGACGGAACAGCGTGCGTTAAGTGGTTAAGATGTTTGTTAAATGCAGTAAAAGTGGAACTATCTCTGATGGGAGTTGGGAGACTATTCCAACATGTTTTGGCCTATATGGCTACGTCCCCTCTGGAGGCAGATCTGTACCTCACAGTCCCCTCTGGAGGCAGATCTGTGTTGTCTCTCTAACGGGGGAGGAGCCAGCCCATTGAGGGTTTTATAGATAAGGCAGCTGTTTTTAAAACTTTTAAGATTTTCAAAACTTAAGAAGTTGTACCTCGCAAGAATTGGACAGTGATGAGAAGAATAGGATTTTCTGGCAAATACCTTAATAGATTTTTTATATAGTTGTTCAATCGGTTTCAGTGTGGTGACACCAGCAAACGACCACAAAACAATATTCAATGTGGGACAGAATCATACAGTGAAGGTAAGATTTAGCTGCATCAGACGAGATGAGACGGGTCTGATTTGTTTTGCAGGCTGAATCTTATTGTGTTGGCCACTTCTTTGATGTGTTTTTTAGAAGTGAGATTTGAGTTATGAATCTGATCGAGTGGCTATGACGTGTGGAGTTCCTCAGGGGTCAGTTCTTGGACCCCTTCTGTTTAGTCTATATATGCTGCCCTTGGGTCAAATTCTGCATAACTCTAATGTAGACTATCACAGTCATGCAGATGACACACAGATATACCTAGCACTGTCCCCAGATGACTACAGTCCAATACAGTCATTGTGTCACTGTTTAGAGCAAGTCACTGATTGGATGAACCAAAATTTCCTTCAATTAAATCAGGACAAAACTGAGGTCATTGTTTTTGGCAATAAAGAGAAGAGGATTGCTGTCAGTAAACATCTCGAGTCACTCTCTCTAAAAACTAGGGACCAAGTCCGAAACCTTGGCGTGCTGATAGACTCAGATTTGACTTTCAGCAGTCATATCAAATCAATCACCAAAACAGCCTTCTATCAGCTTAAGAACATCGAGTTTTAACCAGAACAAAGAGATCAGAGCACATTACTCCAGTTCTAAAGTCTTTACACTGGCTCCCAGTCAGTTCTAAAGTCTTTACACTGGCTCCCAGTCAGCTCTAAAGTCTTTACACTGGCTCCCAGTCAGTTCTAAAGTCTTTACACTGGCTCCCAGTCAGTTCTAAAGTCTTTACACTGGCTCCCAGTCAGTTCTAAAGTCTTTACACTGGCTCCCAGTCAGTTCTAAAGTCTTTACACTGGCTCCCAGTCAGTTCTAAAGTCTTTACACTGGCTCCCAGTCAGCTATAGAATAGATTTTAAAGTTCAGCTACTGGTCTACAAATCACTGAATGGTTTAGGTCCAGAATACATGAATGACATGTTAGTAGAATATAAACCCAGTAGAGCTCTGAGATCTACTGACTCAGGTCAGATAGTTGAGCCCAGAGTCCAAACTAAACATGGTGAAGCAGCTTTTAGCTGTTATGCTGCACACAACTGGAACAAACTACCAGCAGAACTGAAATCAGCCCAAACTGTGAACATTTTTAAATCCCGGTTAAAAACATTTTTCTTCTCCTGTGCTTATGATTGAGCTCTTTTAAAGCACTTTACATTTGAATCTTTCATGTGCACTCTTTGTCCTTTTAATGATTTTAAAGCTAATTTATTATTTTATGCTGCAATCATTTTATTTATGTCTTTCTATTTTTCTGTACTTTGTTTTTATTATGGGGGGGTGGGGTGGGGGGTTAATTGTATGTTTTAAGTTTCTCAAATTACATGTTTTTCTGTTTTATGTAAAGCACATTGAATTGCCATTGTGTATGAAATGCGCTATATAAATAAAACTGCCTTGCCTTGCCTTGCCTTGCCTTGAGTCTAGTGTAACACCAAGGTACTTGAACTGGGTTATCAATTCAAGTTCCTCTCCTCCAATGAATACGTTAGATCTATTCTGGTTTACTGGTCGTTTGGTGAAAGTCATACAAACCGTTTTTTTGTATTGAGCAAAAGGCAGTTGTTATTAAGCCAGTCTTGTACCTTAGTTAAAGTGTTTGTTAGTTTGCTGGAAGTAATGTCAGAGTTGGAACCGTGAGTAAAAATGACTGAAGAATGTCATTGTTTGCTTCTTTTATTTGTTTCATTCTTGGTTGATTTTCTTTTTTCCTTTTGGAATTGACATTGTCCGTTTATGTCTGAAATAAACATGAACATAAAAAACATAAAATGATGAAATCAAACGTATTAGCTTTTAAAATGCACCTGTTAGTCTCTCAGCACCTGTCAGCATTCATTATAAATTGATTCCAATGAGAGTCAATGTAAACCCTTCACAAGCACGTGACCTGAGGCTGCTCTCTGATTGGCTTCCTTCAGTTTTCCAGGACACGCCCACTTTTATTAATTGTTGTTGTTTTATGTTTTTAATCTACTGTGATTGGACAGATGTATGATTATTGTACATTATAGAAAAACTGGTAAAAATAGTTACCAAAAAGGCTCTCAGAAAATTCTAGAGTGGTAAAAGTTATTTATAATTAAATAAAATTTGTATATTAAGATGTGGTGGAAATTACATTAGTTCAACGCAGGTCAGAAAAATGTCCAAAATTAACAATTTGTCTCGTAATCTAAGTTTGTCCTCTTACAGATCTTAAAACTAGATGAGTTTTGAATAACTGTTTTAATTCAAGTTCACAAGGATAAAAGTGCACCTAGTTGATGACACAACTAAAATATATCGTGGTGTCTCTTTTTAAGCACATTAACTTATTGGTAACTTTACTTTAACTGTTGGTAACTTTAGGTGATGTGAGTGAAATGGACATTTTGTCATGTCTGATTATAATGTTTTATTCCTGTCTCTGTGGGTCAGAGATACCATACTGGGACACACCAGGGAACACTTCTCCTTTATAAACTACCTAGTTAGTGCCACCTTGCTGCTGGGGGACAGGTTTGAACATTTCCTGAGGATGCACTGAGCAACACCTTGAAGGCCGACCCGATGCTCAATGGAAGCAAGCTGAAGACAGAGTTTAGTCTCATCTACAGCAGGACGAGTTCAGAGCCTGTTGTGGTGCTGTGGATCTATTCCAGTTGTTTATGGAGAGAACAATGTTGAAGAAGTCTTCTCAGAGACTGTCACTTTCCTAAAGATCCTCATCACCCATGTCCACAGCGGAAGCTGAGAAGTGCTTCTCAACCATGAAAAGAATTCAAACTTTTCTCAGAAACAGCATGACCCAGGAGAGGCACTGGCCATGCTGTCAATGGAAAAGAGACTGGTGACGGACTTTAACCAGAGAGTCATTGACAAGTTGTGTTCAAGTAGTACTACCGGCTGTGTTTAGGCACCATTACAGTGTGTTGTGTGTTTTTAGATTGGCTTTCCTTCCTCCTTTTGCTGTGGTATGAAGTGGTGCTACGGTTTGTTTGACACTAACCTTAGGACCCCCCCCCCACCAAACTGCCTGTCACCAGCCTCCACTGATTATTTCCATCTCAAATTTTCGTCTGTTACAAACACATTTAGGTCCAAATGCTCCAAACAACTGAAGTCAGTATGAATGAATGAACTTTATCTGCAGGAGAGACATGAGGGACATTTTGGAGCAGGTAGCACCACCATGTGGACATCTATAAAACATTTCTCTTTTAACTCCTGAACTGTGATTTGTGGATTCATTGGTTCAAGATAAATGTCAGTTTAGGCCACGCCCATTTCTGACTAAACACATTTTCCATCATTTTGAACTTTTTTCACTTCTTTTACATATTTCATCCAGTTTTTCTCAAAGTTCTCATGAATCAAACTGAAAACACACTCACACTTCCTCACACCAGGTTTCAGTCTCTGCGGTCCACCATGGTCCATCCTGGAGGAAGAGACAAAGACACAATCAGCTTCATACACCTTCACTCATATCCACCAATAAACATGAACCAGAAACCCTCAGTTTGTCAGTGTCTGTCCATCTGTCCATACCTGAGAGTGTCCACCTGTCCATACCTGAGAGTGTCCACCTGTCTGTCCATACCTGAGAGTGTCCACCTGTCTGTCCATACCTGAGAGTGTCCACCTGTCCATACCTGAGAGTGTCCACCTGTCTGTCCATACCTGAGAGTGTCCACCTGTCTGTCCATACCTGAGAGTGTCCAGTTTCCAGTGTGGATCCTTCAGTCCAGCAGACAGGATCTTCTCTCCAGAGTCTCCTGGATGATTGTAGCTCAGGTCCAGCTCTCTCAGATGGGAGGGGTTGGACCTCAGAGCTGAGGCCAGAGAAGCACAGCCTTCCTCTGTGATCAGACATCCTGACAGACTGAACACACACACACAACAGTTCATCTAATGACCTTAAAACATTCAACAAATCAATAAACAGGATTTTGTCCTTCAGGCCTTTATGTTCACACTCAGCGCCCCTGCTGTACGTTGGTGTCATGCAGATACATTTTAGGTTAGCAGAAGGAGAGAAAGCACATGTTCCTGCTGGAGGTTGCATTCTGATTCATGTTGGCAGAAGAAATGCCTTTAAAGTTAAATATTGTTCCACAGAATATCTAAGGAAGATTTCAGACAAATGTACTGATATTTTAACTTAGTTCTTATTTTTCATTCCAACAATGTTCACTGTGTGATAACAATAATTTAATTAGGCAACTTAAATATTACTTTATATACACAGTAATGAAACTGACCTGAGAGTTTCCAGTCCACAGTGTGGACTCTCCAGTCCAGCAGAAAGCTGCTTCACTCCTGAATCCTGCAGGTTGTTGTTACTCAGGTCCAGATCTCTCAGACGAGAGGACTGGGAGCTGAGAACTGAGGACAGAGCTGCACAGCTTCTCTCTGAGAGATTACAGCCACTCAACCTAGAAATATGAAGAAAAACAAAACAAGAAATAGGTTACTTATTTAATTTATTTTAAAAAGACAGCAGAGTATCTAAATAATAATAAATAAAGCCAACTATCTGTGTACTTACAGAGCTTTGTTGGAGGCTTTGACCATTGGCAGCAGCCTCAGAAGAGCCGCCTCTGAAGCAGAGTATTTCTTCAGGTCAAACACGTCCAGATCTTTTTCTGATGGCAGTAGGAGAGTTTCAAGTGTACAGTGTGAACTCTCCAGTGCAGCACACAGCTGCTTCACTCCTGAATCTGGCAGGTGGTTGTTACTCAGGTCCAGATCTCTCAAATTAGAGGACTGGGAGCTGAGAACTGAGGACAGAGCTGCACAGCTTCTATCTGAGAGGTGACAGTCACTCAACCTGGAGAAGTATTTTAATAAGTCAATTCACAGATCCAATATATAAAGACAATAAAAGCTTGGTGGGTAACCTTTGACAGACAGTTGAATCCTGACCTGAGGGTGTCCAGTCCACAGTGTGGACTCTCCAGTCCAGCAGAAAGCTGCTTCACTCCTGAATCCTGCAGGTTGTTGTCACTCAGGTCCAGATCTCTCAGACGAGAGGACTGGGAGCTGAGAACTGAGGACAGAGCTGCACAGCTTCTCTCTGAGAGGTTGCAGCCACTCAACCTAGAAATATGAAGAAAAACAAAACAAGAAATAAGTTACTTATTTAATTTATTTTAAAAAGACAGCAGAGTATCTAAATAATAATGAATAAAGCCAACAATCTGAGTACTTACAGAGCTTTGTTGGAGGCTTTGACCATTGGCAGCAGCCTCAGAAGAGCCGCCTCTGAAGCAGAGTATTTCTTGAGGTCAAACACGTCCAGATCTTTTTCTGATGGCAGTAGGAGAGTTTCAAGTGTACAGTGTGGACTCTCCAGTGCAGCACACAGCTGCTTCACTCCTGAATCTGGCAGGTTGTTGTTACTCAGGTCCAGATCTCTCAGACTAGAGGACTGGGAGCTGAGAACTGAGGACAGAGCTGCACAGCTTCTCTCTGAGAGGTGACAGTCACTCAACCTGGAGAAGAATTTTAATAAGTCAATTCACAGATCCAATATATAAAGACAATAAAAGCTTAGTGGGTAAACTTTTATAGACAGTTGACTCCTGACCTGAGGGTGTCCAGTCCACAATGTGGGCTCTCCAGCCCAGCAGAAAGCTGCTTCACTCCTGAATCCTGCAGGTTGTTGTTACTCAGGTCCAGATCTCTCAGACTAGAGGACTGGGAGCTGAGAACTGAGGACAGAGCTGCACAGCTTCTCTCTGAGAGATTACAGCCACTCAACCTAGAAATATGAAGAAAAATAAAACAAGAAATAGGTTACTTATTTAATTTATTTTAAAAAGACAGCAGAGTATCTAAATAATAATAAATAAAGCCAACTATCTGTGTACTTACAGAGCTTTGTTGGAGGCTTTGACCATTGGCAGCAGCCTCAGAAGAACCGCCTCTGAAGCAGAGTATTTCTTCAGGTCAAACACGTCCAGATCTTTTTCTGATGGCAGTAGGAGAGTTTCAAGTGTACAGTGTGAACTCTCCATTGCAGCACACAGCTGCTTCACTCCTGAATCTGGCAGGTGGTTGTTACTCAGGTCCAGATCTCTCAAATTAGAGGACTGGGAGCTGAGAACTGAGGACAGAGCTGCACAGCTTCTATCTGAGAGTCGACAGTCACTCAACCTGGAGAAGTATTTTAATAAGTCAATTCACAGATCCAATATATAAAGACAATAAAAGCTTGGTGGGTAACCTTTGACAGACAGTTGAATCCTGACCTGAGGGTGTCCAGTCCACAGTGTGGACTCTCCAGTCCAGCAGAAAGCTGCTTCACTCCTGAATCCTGCAGGTTGTTGTTACTCAGGTCCAGATCTCTCAGACGAGAGGACTGGGAGCTGAGAACTGAGGACAGAGCTGCACAGCTTCTCTCTGAGAGGTTACAGCCACTCAACCTAGAAATATGAAGAAAAACAAAACAAGAAATAAGTTACTTATTTAATTTATTTTAAAAAGACAGCAGAGTATCTAAATAATAATAAATAAAGCCAACAATCTGAGTACTTACAGAGCTTTGTTGGAGGCTTTGACCATTGGCAGCAGCCTCAGAAGAGCCGCCTCTGAAGCAGAGTATTTCTTCAGGTCAAACACGTCCAGATCTTTTTCTGATGGCAGTAGGAGAGTTTCAAGTGTACAGTGTGGACCCTCCAGTGCAGCACACAGCTGCTTCACTCCTGAATCTGGCAGGTTGTTGTTACTCAGGTCCAGATCTCTCAGACTAGAGGACTGGGAGCTGAGAACTGAGGACAGAGCTGCACAGCTTCTCTCTGAGAGGTTACAGTCACTCAACCTGGAGAAGAATTTAAATAAGTCAATTCACAGATCCAATATATAAAGACAATAAAAGCTTAGTGCGTAAACTTTTATAGACAGTTGACTCCTGACCTGAGGGTGTCAAGTCCACAGTGTGGGCTCTCCAGTCCAGCAGAAAGCTGCTTCACTCCTGAATCCTGCAGGTTGTTGTTACTCAGGTCCAGATCTCTCAGACTAGAGGACTGGGAGCTGAGAACTGAGGACAGAGCTGCACAGCTTCTCTCTGAGAGGTTACAGCCACTCAACCTGGAAAAGAATTTTAATAAGTCAATTCACAAATCCAATAAATAAAGACAATAAAAACTTGGTGGGTAAACTTTTATAGACAGTTGAATCCTGACCTGAGGGTGTCCAGTCCACAGTGTGGACTCTCCAGTCCATCAGAAAGCTGCTTCACTCCTGAATCCTGCAGGTTGTTGTTACTCAGGTCCAGATCTCTCAGACGAGAGGACTGGGAGCTGAGAACTGAGGACAGAGCTGCACAGCTTCTCTCTGAGAGATTACAGCCACTCAACCTAGAAATATGAAGAAAAATAAAACAAGAAATAGGTTACTTATTTAATTTATTTTAAAAAGACAGCAGAGTATCTAAATAATAATAAATAAAGCCAACTATCTGTGTACTTACAGAGCTTTGTTGGAGGCTTTGACCATTGGCAGCAGCATCAGAAGAGCCGCCTCTGAAGCAGAGTATTTCTTCAGGTCAAACACGTCCAGATCTTTTTCTGATGGCAGTAGGAGAGTTTCAAGTGTACAGTGTGGACTCTCCAGTGCAGCACACAGCTGCCTCACTCCTGAATCTGGCAGGTCATTGTTACTCAGGTCCAGATCTCTCAGACGAGAGGACTGAGAGCTGAGAACTGAGGACAGAGCTGCACAGCTTCTCTCTGAGAGATTACAGCCGCTCAACCTGGAAATATGAAGAAAAACCATTCAAGAAATAAGTTACTTATTTAATTTATGTTAAAAAGACAGCAGAGTATCTAAATAATAATAAATGAAGCCAACTATCTGAGTACTTACAGAGCTTTGTTGGAGGCTTTGACCATTGGCAGCAGCCTCAGAAGAACCGCCTCTGAAGCAGAGTATTTCTTCAGGTCAAACACGTCCAGATCTTTTTCTGATGGCAGTAGGAGAGTTTCAAGTGTACAGTGTGGACTCTCCAGTGCAGCACACAGCTGCTTCACTCCTGAATCTGGCAGGTTGTTGTTACTCAGGTCCAGATCTCTCAGACGAGAGGACTGGGAGCTGAGAACTGAGGACAGAGCTGCACAGCTTCTCTCTGAGAGGTGACAGTCACTCAACCTGGAGAAGAATTTTAATAAGTCAATTCACAGATCCAATATATAAAGACAATAAAAGCTAAGTGGGTAAACTTTTATAGACAGTTGACTCCTGACCTGAGGGTGTCCAGTCCACAGTGTGGGCTCTCCAGTCCAGCAGAAAGTTGCTTCACTCCTGAATCCTGCAGGTTGTTGCTACTCAGGTCCAGATCTCTCAGACTAGAGGACTGGGAGCTGAGAACTGAGGACAGAGCTGCACAGCTTCTCTCTGAGAGGTGACAGCCACTCAACCTGGAAATATGAAGAAAAACAAAACAAGAAATAGGTTACTTATTTAATTTATTTTAAAAAGACAGCAGAGTATCTTAATAATAATAAATAAAGCCAACAATCTGAGTACTTACAGAGCTTTGTTGGAGGCTTTGACCATTGGCAGCAGCCTCAGAAGAGCCGCCTCTGAAGCAGAGTATTTCTTCAGGTCAAACACGTCCAGATCTTTTTCTGATGGCAGTAGGAGAGTTTCAAGTGTACAGTGTGGACTCTCCAGTGCAGCACACAGCTGCCTCACTCCTGAATCTGGCAGGTTGTTGTTACTCAGGTCCAGATCTCTCAGACGAGAGGACTGGGAGCTGAGAACTGAGGACAGAGCTGTACAGCTTCTCTCTGAGAGGTTACAGCCACTCAACCTGGAGAAGAATTTAAATAAGTCAATTCACAGATCCAATATATAAAGACAATAAAAGCTTGGTGGGTAAACTTTTATAGACAGTTGAATCCTGACCTGAGGGTGTCCAGTCCACAGTGTGGACTCTCCAGTCCAGCAGAAAGCTGCTTCACTCCTGAATCCTGCAGGTTGTTGTTACTCAGGTCCAGATCTCTCAGACGAGAGGACTGGGAGCTGAGAACTGAGGACAGAGCTGCACAGCTTCTCTCTGAGAGGTTGCAGTCAGTCAACCTGGAGAAGAATCAGCAGAACAAAAGAATTGCAAACATTACTTTTCTTCATTGAGCAAAGATGAAACTACATTAATCTGGATAGTTCTGTGTGCACCTACAGAGCTTTGTTGGAGGCTTTGACCACTGGCAGCAGCCTCAGAAGAGCCTCCTCTGAAGCAGAGTATTTCTTCAGGTCAAACACATCCAGATCTTTTTCTGATGACAGTAAGATGTAGACCAGAGCTGACCACTGAGCAGGAGACAGTTTATCTGTGGAGAGACTTCCTGATCTCAGGTAGTGTTGGATCTCCTCCACTAGAGAACGATCATTCAGTTCATTCAGACAGTGGAACAGATTGATGCTTCTCTCTGCAGACACATTCTCACTGATCTTCTTCTTGATGTACTCAACTATTTCCTGATTGGTCTGTGAGCTTCTTCCTGTCTGTGTCAGCAGAACTCGTGGGAGAGTCTGATTGGTCTGTGACCTTCTTCCTGTCTGTGTCAGCAGAGGTCGTGGGAGAGTCTGATTGGTCTGTGATCTTCTTCCTGTCTGTGTCAACAGACCTCGTGGGAGAGTCTGATTGGTCTGTGAGCTTCTTCCTGTCTGTGTCAACAGAACTCGTGGGAGAGTCTGATTGGTCTGTGAGCTTCTTCCTGTCTGTGTCAGCAGACCTCGTAGGAGAGTCTGATTGGTCTGTGACCTTCTTCCTGTCTGTGTCAGCAGAGGTCGTGGGAGAGTCTGATTGGTCTGTGAGCTTCTTCCTGTCTGTGTCAACAGACCTCGTGGGAGAGTCTGATTGGTCTGTGACCTTCTTCCTGTCTGTGTCAGCAGAGGTCGTGGGAGAGTCTGATTGGTCTGTGATCTTCTTCCTGTCTGTGTCAACAGACCTCGTGGGAGAGTCTGATTGGTCTGTGAGCTTCTTCCTGTCTGTGTCAGCAGACCTCGTGGGAGAGTCTGATTGGTCTGTGAGCTACTTCCTGTCTGTGTCAGCAGACCTCGTGGGAGAGTCTGATTGGTCTGTGAGCTTCTTCCTGTCTGTGTCAGCAGACCTCGTAGGAGAGTCTGATTGGTCTGCAGTGAAAGACCCAGGAGGAAGCGGAGGAACAAGTCCAGGTGTCCATTTGGACTCTTTAAGGCCTCGTCCACAGCGCTCTGGTAGAAATGTGTTGGTCCAGGTTTATCTTTAAAGACTTTAGACAACCTAGATGTTGTTTGTTGTTTTACCAACAGATTGACTCCAGACTTGATGAATGTCAGATGGACATGAAGAGCAGCCAGAAACTCCTGAACACTCAGATGGACGAAGCAGAACACCTTGTCCTGGTACAGACCGCTCTCCTCTTTAAAGACCTGTGTGAACACTCCTGAGTACACTGAGGCTGCTCTGATATCGATGCCACACTCTGTCAGGTCTGATTCATAGAAGATCAGGTTGCCTTTCTGCAGCTGCTCAAAAGCCAGTTTTCCCAGAGACTCAATCATCTTCCTGCTCTCTGGACTCCAGTGTGGATCTGTCTCAGCTCCTCCATCATACTTGACCTTCTTCAGTTTGGACTGAAGCACCAGGAAGTGGATGTACATCTCAGTCAGGGTCTTGGGCAGCTCTCCTCCCTCTCTGATTTTCAACACGTGCTCCAGAACTGTAGCAGTGATCCAGCAGAAGACTGGGATGTGGCACATGATGTGGAGGCTTCGTGATGTCCTGATGTGGGAGATGATGGTGCTGGCCTGCTCCTCATCTCTGAATCTCTTCCTGAAGTACTCATCCTTCTGTGGGTCAGTGAACCCTCTGACCTCTGTCACCATGCCGACACACTCAGGAGGGATCTGATTGGCTGCTGCAGGTCGTGTGGTTATCCAGAGGCGAGCAGAGGGAAGCAGTTTCCCCCTGATGAGGTTTGTCAGCAGCACATCCACTGAGGTGGACTCTGTAACATCAGTCAGGATCTCAGTGTTGTGGAAGTCCAGAGGAAGTCGACACTCATCCAGACCGTCAAAGATGAACACAACCTGGAACTCTTCAAACCTGCAGATTCCTGCTTCTTTGGTTTCAGTAAAGAAGTGATGAACAAGTTCCACCAAGCTGTACTTTTTCTCTTTCACCACATTCAGCTCTCTGAAAGTGAATGGAAATGTGAAGTGTATGTCCTGGTTGGCTTTGTCTTCAGCCCAGTCCAGAGTGAACTTCTGTGTTAAGACTGTTTTCCCAATGCCAGCCACTCCCTTTGTCATCACTGTTCTGATTGGTTCATCTCTTCCAGGTGACGCTTTAAAGAAGTCTTCATGTGTGATTGTTGTTTCTGGTCTGTCTGGTTTCCTGGATGCTGTTTCAATCTGTCTGACCTCATGTTCATCATTGACCTCTGCAGTCCCTCCCTCTGTGATGTAGAGCGGTGTGTAGATCTGATTCAGAAGGGTTGGGTTTCCTGCTTTAGCGATCCCCTCAAACAGACACTGGAACTTCTTCTCCAGGTTAGACTTGAGTTTACGTTGACATGTTCCTGAATGAACAAACAACAAATGAAATCAGTGAGTGGATCCTACAGAAAGTCTAGAAATCTGAACATGTAAGTGTGTCTGTGTAGTTTTTCCTCCTCCATCAGTTTTATTCAGCTCATCAGTGGAGGACAAACAGCCTCTGATCTGATGCAGATGTGTGGAGCATATTTACAGCAGAGTTTGAAATATAAACCTCTCCCATGTTGCCTCCATTTCCTCTCCATCATGTTAAATCTGTTAAAATCCTCTTACTGTTCTGCAGACGCTCAGCCAGCTCCTCCTGCTTCATTCTCCTCAGGAAGTGCAGTGTGATCTTCAGAAATGCCTCTCTGCTGCTCCTCCTCTGCTCTTCCTCCTCACCGTCCAACACCTCTTCATCCTCACTCTGACTCTCTAAGCATTCTGGGTCATCTGGACTCAGACCCCTCTGGACTCTCTTCAGCTCGTTCTTCACAAAAGTGAGGATGTTCTCCTCCAGCAGCTGGAACAGAAAGATAAAGTGAACATTTCATTTAAACAGGTAGAACACAACATGTGATTCATGTGTCAGTCTGAAGGCCTGCTGGTCTAAACACAGCAGCATGGACACTGTTAGTTACCTGAATGCTACTTTACTATTTCATCTGTGGTTGATGGAGTTAATAGTAAAAGGTGTGTTTGTACATGTACACACCATAAATATGGAGTCCAGCTGTGTTTGATGCTGCTGTGCAGACTGATCACTGGGAACCTCTGAGCTCTGCTGCTGAACTCTGTGGACAAAACATCACGTTTAAGGACATTTAATGACTCAAATCTGCACTCAGCTTATTAAAGATGTTCTGTCATGATGACTAAATGAACTCCTGTAAATGCTGCTCTGATTACTGGATGTTAAATTCTTACCTTCCATCAGCAGGTTGTTCATCTTTAAAGAAAAGAGGAGGATCCATAGACCGGTCACTCTTCATGGACACACAGCTGGGTTCAGGAGAGTCTGCTCTATGCTGCTGCATCCTGATATGAATAAAGAAGTGAAAACAGCATTTAGTTAACACCAAAGAACTACTGTCCAGGTTCACTGAGTCTCTGCTGTCCAACTTCACTGAGTCTCTGCTCTCCAGCTTCACTGAGTTTATTGTTTATTGTTTATTGTATTCTTTGGATCCCCATTAGTCTTCATAGAGATGAAGACTATTCTTCCTGGGGTCCACATTAAATCACAATTTTTACAATAATTTCATCATTACATCATTTATACAAAGAATTACACAACATCATTCAACCTGAATTACCATGATTATAGAAATATATAATAAGGAATGCAATGTAAATGTGTTAACATGATCCAGAGGAATAGTACAGTTGATTATAAAAGAGTTACATGATTATAGAAACATATATGAGGTAACCTGCAGCATAAAATGTACCAAGTTGTTCAACTCAGCTGTATTAACATGCTTGAATTCAACTTAACATGATTTTCTAATTTAATGGTAGGCTATTGCAACTTACTGTTACAGCTAAGCACGGCTTCTCTCAGTTTGATTTTAAAACTCGACATTCCAGTTGTTGTGATCACGTGAGGGGGGAGACTGTTCCAATGAGCTACTGCTCTATACATAACCTGATCTTTTGAGTGCATTACTTCTAGGTAAAGGCAAGGTGAAGTTGTTTCCTGAGGCCTTTCTAGTACTATAACCATGTTTCACATTTGTCAGTTGAAGTTGTGAAAAAAAAGAAAAAGGTTTATGTGACACATAAGTCTTTCTTAAAAACATAATAAGACCATAAACCAGTCTCTCCTCCACCAGCATCCATGAGAGTCTTCTATGCATATTCCTGACACTTTCTCTCATAGAGCACCTCAGAGCAAGGCGTGCTGCCCTGTTCTGAGTTAGCTGGAGTTTAAAAAGGTCCTTTTTTGAGGCACTGGACCAAACTATTGGGCAGTAGCTTAGATGCGACAGAACTAAGGCATTAATTAATAGTTTAACCGTTGATTCATTGAGAAGGTAAGTTATTCTTCTGATGTTAGAGATGTTAAAGCTCATTTTGGACACTATATTAATAATGTGCTTAGACCAAGATAAGAGTCTCATCAACCGTTACTCCCAACAGCTTGGCCTCGCTGACCTGCTCTATATCGATGCCCCTTATCGACAGACACAGCTTTGGTTCTGACCTGAGTGCATGACTAGAGCCAATAACCATACACTTTGTTTTCATGACATTCAGCTTTAGCTTATTCTCTAAAACCCACTCTGAAACTAGCATTAATTCATGTTGAAGTAATTTTTCCACAGATGTAATGTTTTCTGCAGAGACATGCAATGTTGTGTCATCCGCGTAAATTACTGCACCTGCATGCTTTAATGCATATGGCATGTCATTAACAAAGATGGAGTATAGTAGGGGCCCAAGGCTGCTCCCCTGTGGAACCCCACTATTCAGCTTCACAATATTTGAGAGGGAGCCATTAAACATCACACATTGTTGTCTGTTAGACAGACTTTTTAATAATTTGAGAGCTGAGTTATTTAACCTGTAAGCTGAAAGCTTTCTGAGTAACAACTCATGATCTATAATGTCAAAAGCTGCGCTAAAATCCAACAGCACTGCACCTACAATTAATTTTTCATCAATACTTTTTAACCAATGATCCGTAAGAGATGTTAAGGCTGAGCAGGTCGTAATAGCCTGTTTTATAGGCATGTTGGTGCTCAGAATTAATGCTATTATCTTCGAAATACTTCTGAATTTGGATAAAAATTATTTTCTCCATAATTTTGCCTAAGACAGGCAAAATACTAATCGGTCTACTGTTAGGTCCTGATAGAGGCTCTCTATTATTTTTCGACAGTGGAGTAATCTTTGCAACCTTCCACAGCTGAGGAAAGACACATACATCGAAACATAATTTAAAAATATGAAAAATTGGCCTCACCACGATTCTAGCCGATAACTGCAATAATCTGGCATCTAAATGATCAATGCCACAGGGATTATCCCATTTAATTGATAACAGAAGTTTCTCTAGCTCCTCTTCCTTGATCATACTGAAACTCAACTTGCACTCCTTGCCCCACATAATCTTTTTTTTGATAATGGAATCTGAAAGCGTCCCTTGCCTAGGCAACATTTCAGATCGGATTGTGTCAACTTTTTTAATGAAATAATCGTTGAAATAATTTGCAATATCCTTTGGTTTTGTTATAAACACACCATCACATTCAACAAATGTAGATGTATTATTTACTTTACCTTTACCTACAACATCATTAAGTATTCTCCACATTTTTTTGCTATCATCCCTACACTCTGCAAATTTAGATCTATAGTATTGTTTTTTCTTTTGTTTGTTCATTTTAGTAATCTTGTTCCTCAGTGCACGGTAAGCATGCCATTCCTCTGGGCTTCCATTTTCAATAGCAGACTTCTTCAGTAAGTTTCTTTCTCTTATATAGCTTTTTAGTTCGTTGTCCATCCAGGGCGCTTTAACTGATCTCACTGATAGCTTCCTAATGGGAGCATGTTTATCACAAACAGCTAAGAATAAATTCATAAAGGTGACTAATGCAGCCTCAGGGTGTAAACAGTCCAGAACAGTGTGCCAGTTTACATTCTTTAGATCATCAGTAAATTCTTTTTCTGAGAAAGTTTTATAAATTCTCCTTAGTATTACTTTTGGTCCAGCTTTCGGAACCTTTGTTTTTATGGTTAATGCAATAATGTTGTGGTCACTAAATCCTACAGGCACGGACACTGCTTTTGAACATTTCTCTGGGTTGTTAGTAAAGAGATGATCTATGCAAGTTGACGACAGTGAGCCTTGCTTGTTAATATTAATTCTTGTTGGCATATTTATGATCTGAGATAGGTTACATACAGCAGCTGCATCACCCAGCCTTTTCCTCAAAGCACAGTTACTATTAAACCAGTTGATATTCATATCTCCCACAAAAAAGACCTCAGAGTTTTTGTCAGTTACATTCTGCAGCATACTACATATATTGTCTAAATAATCCACATTAGAACATGGTGGCCTATAACAACAACATATTAATATTGGTTTACAATAAGGAATGTGAATTTGAAGCCATAAGGCCTCCACACCATTCCTACTTAAATCGTTTCTGATTTTAGCTGGAATGTGTTCTTTCAGAAAGAAAGCTGTGCCCCCTCCAAATCTGTCCCTATCCCTTCTAAAAAAGTTGTACCCTTGTATAGAAACTACTGAATCCGCTATTGTGTTATCCAAATGCGTTTCTGAGATGGCCATTATGTGGATATCATTGTCATGCAATATTGAGCTTAACTCATTAACCTTGTTTTTCAAACTGCAGATGTTTAAATGAGCACATTTTAAACCTTTTTTTGGTATTTTAATAGACATGTATGTCCAAACAACTCAAACAAAACAAAACAGAACAAAACAAAGATAAAATAAAATAAAACACAACAAAATAAAATAAAAATACGTAAAATAAAATGTACACTGCTATTTAGCACTTAGGTTCAGTAGGCTTCATTTCGGGGTGGAGGTCACAGGAGAGGGAACAGCACTGGTGTTGCGGATCAGACCACCCCCCCTGACCCTTGGTGGGTGAACGACTAAATGATCAAATTTAAAATACGCAATGTCCCCTCTGTCCCAAGCTTCTCTCAGTTTGGGCAGCAGCTCCTTTCTTTTCTGTCTAACTGCCTCGGAGAAGTCCTCATTCAGGTAGACCCCTGGGGCGGCTCTCTTTAGCTCCTTCCTTCTAGACCAGACCAGTTCTCGGTCTTTGAAATTTAAAAACTTAGCCACTATGGGCCTCTGACGCTCACCTTTGGGGTCCCGCTTCCCAATGCGGTGGGCTCTTTCGATGACCATGGCCCCAGTGTCCAGCTTGAACTTCTCAGCTATCAGGCTGCGGACTTTCCTCTCTGCATCAGCTGGTTTTTCCCCGTCCGATTCTTTGATCCCGTCAAAGATTAGATTATTCCTTCTCGACTGATTTTCCAGGTAGTCAGCCTTTTTCTCCAGTGCCAGCAAAGTGTCACAGATGGTGCGCATTCCACCTTCTAGGGTGTTATGGTCACTCAAAACCTTGAAGGTTTTAACTTTCATCTCATCCACTTCCCGCTGTGTGTAGTGGATACTGTCTTTTAGCTCCTGAATGTTTTTATTCATTGAGTCCAGACGCTCATTAGTGGAGTCCATGAGCATGCGAACAAATTTATTAAATGTGTCCGCTTGTCTGTCCAGCATTTCCGTGTAATGTGCCTTCTGTTGTGTCATCACCTGGTTGACGTGTTTCCTGACAGCGTCCATAGCAACCAGCTCCGTATCTACGTCGGCGGCCATAGTAGAAGCTTCACCGTTGGTCTCACCTTTGTTTTTTCTCCCCTTAGACATTTCTGCCCACACAACGGCTGGGGGGTCACAGTGAGTTGTGAATGTTGTCACTGTACGGGCGTACCAGTGCGATCCAGCTGAGATGGATTGCTTCCAGCTGATTGACACGAGCTGTCAGTCGACAAACACAGCAGCCAAGCCTAGCCACTAGGCTAGACAAACTCGGCTTGTTACCGCACAGGTGCCAGAAAGCACACAACTCACTTTCCGATGCTTAAATTACATCAGATCCAAGATATGTTGAATAGCGAACTTAGTCTGTCATACACTTCACCTCAGAGCAGCCAAAAAGCTACGAAAAAGCTTTAATTCAACTGAGTCTTTGCTGCCCAGCTTCACTGAGTCTCTGCTGTCCAGCTTCACTGAGTCTCTGCTGTCCAGCTTCACCGAGTCTCTGCTGTCCAGCTTCACTGAGTCTCTGCTGTCCAGCTTCACTGACTCTCTGCTGTCCAGTGCCTCCACAGACACCCAGCTAGCTCCCAAAACACCAGCCCCCCTGTTGAGGTCCTCCTGTCTCTTGGTCTCCTTTCTACATGGTTTTGTTGATACCTTGGTCTCCAAAGTTTCTGTCCTGAGCAGCTCTTTCAGCCTCCATAGTGGTCCTGCTCATCTGTCCTGCCTTCTTTCTCCTCTTTGTTTTCTCCCTCCTGACCAGCCTGGAGGGACATTTGGGAGCTGTCCCTTGAGGGACAGCTGTCATGATTCCTGTTTAAGCTCTGTTTGTGTTGTCCTGTCTGTTTCTGTCCCTGCCTTCAGTTTCAAACCCACCTGCTCACCTGCTGCCACTGTGTAATTCCCTCATCAGCTCCTCACTACATATACTGCTCTCACTCATTTTCTTTCATTCTAGACACTAGATTGTGATGCTGTTCCTGTCTGTTCCTGTTCCTCTTGTTACCTGTTCCTGCTGGTTTCAACCTTATTTGAACTGCTTTCCCTTTATGGTCTGTAAGCCTGTCTGTTGGTTTCTGAGCATTAAAGCTGTTTCCATATAACCTGTCTGTGGTGTTTGTGCCTGGTTCACCTGCTACGCCCAGTGTTGGTAAAGTTCACGTTCTACATGAACTAGTTCAGTTCATAGTTCACACATTTTAAAATGAACTAGTTCAGTTCATAGTTCATAATTCCAAATTATGAACTAAGTTCACAGCTCCAAAAAATGAACTAGTTCAGTTCTTTTTTTCAATACGTTGCGAACTATAGGCTACTCTTTTGTTGCCACAGCCAGCAATTATTTCATTAGTTTAACACTAATAAACTATGTGTCAGACTTCATCCAGTTTTGAATCCTTATCCAACCAGGATTTACATTAGCATCGAAGGGCCTTCCCCCATTGTTGTTTAAACTCCATTCAGTCCACACTTGTAGCAGTTGCAGCTTTCACCCCAACATTATATTCTCAAAAACATGAGGAAAAACTAGCTTGAATGTCATATATATGCTAGTTTATATAAGCTAGTTTTATATATATATATATATATATATATATATATATATATATATATATATATACACACACACTCACACAAACACATACTTAGGAGTTTATATTATATATATTTACAAATATTATGGAAGACAACACAGTAAGCAGGCTATTAATTAATGACATCAATAACCATTTACCCGATTTTTGTTATCTGTGACTGTGATTGTGGGAAAGTATGACTATTGTGGAATCCATGAGCGCATTTAAACATGAATCATTGACACAAAACTGGACGCTAAACAGAACGTGACATGGAATGAGAATATAATTTTTGTCATTGTGTGTACGTTGTCATTTGTAGTAAATTAAACATGAGCATTTAGTCCTTTTTGACATTTACTCGTGAATAAGAGATCTGTGGGTAATATATGTCCGTTTGGTAGTAGTTTATAGCGTCCTCTCCACATGCGCGTTCCCGCGACGAGGGGGTGCTTTTCACGGCAGGGGTGCTTAATACGGCACAACAGGCAGTGCGACACTGGCTGCCGTTGCCTTTGGTTGCCAGATCCACTCAAGTTGAGCTCTACTCAACTGTGGCGCTCTCGCACTTGTTAGAATCTGGCACCGACAAAGAAGCACACGCAACGGTTGGGCAACACTTTAGTGCGGTGTGTTTTTTGCCTGAACCTTATTGAACGAAATTAAAAAAGAGTGAACGTGACGTTCACAGACACCAGAATGAACGCGTTCATAGTATCATTCATCAGGCAGAAATACCGTTCGTTCGTTCAAGTTCACCAAAATTATGAACGAGTTCATGAACTTTCGTTCAATGAACGCGTTCATGCACAACACTGGCTACGCCCCACATAACACAGGAGGTTTATTCAGCCCAAACAGCTAAACAACCATTTTTAACTTCTTACCTTCCATCAGCAGGTTGTCCATCTTTAAAGAAAAGAGGAAGCTCCATAGAGAAGTCACTCTTCATGGACACACAGCTGGGTTCAGGAGAGTCTGCTCTCTGCTGCTGCATCCTGATACAAACAAACAACAAATCAAAGAGTTTAAAAAGATGAATGTTGAGCAGACTGTCAGCAGCTGAAGTTTTAGAAGCAGAATGAAAATCAGTAAGAAGACAGTGGATGAGAAACGTTCTCCTGTTCATCAAAATGTCATCTGATGAAAGATGCTGTCTCATCTTAGTTGATTAGTTGACTAATCAGTGGTTGAGCTCTTTGTTAACTCACAAAGTTAGTAGTTCATTCTGACTTATTGTGACTTATTATTCAGTAGTTGAGTGTCAGATGTGACAGTGAGTGTGAATAATGATGGTGGAGTGATGTGAGTGGAGAACAGTGATGGACAGTTAGAGATCCTCATCTCACCTCTGAGCTTTGGTCTGGCTGTCATGTTCCCCACACAGAGAGCTTTTAGAGGGAGGGACTCCCTCCTCTCTGTCCTCACACTGATCCATAGCAGAGAAACACCTTCACACAAACACAACAACATGCTCATTCATTACAACCAGCTGCACATCACACAGGTCTGCACTGCTGTCTAACATCCTGTCATTATTCATTCCACCACCAGATGGAGCCAAAGTAACAAACTATTTAAAGACTTTCACTCAGCTTTAATGTTTAATAACTTAGTTTCTGAATGTTCCACTGACTTTTCATTTGCCTGATTAAATAACTGAATATCATGAATGAAAAGATGTTTCCAACAGTATTTCTGTCACCTTCTTTTAACACATTTCATAGTATATTATTATATGGCTTTTATTACCTGTTCATCACTAACCGTCCCACCTGTGAAACAAACTCTTTCTGTTGTAACTGTGGATTAGTTATTATAATAACTGTCATAATGTTTGTCAGGTTCAAGATGACTGAATGAGGTGACCTTTGATACGACCAATTAAATGAATCAAACACACAATTACTGACTTCAAGAAACAGTTTTACAAAAACAACAGTCAATCACTTTAGCCTATTTATCTAAAGTTTAGTACAATGAATGTCATCGTACCCAAACCCTTTAACAGCCAGGTTCAGTTGTTGGGCAGGGTGCTGTACCATTTGAAAATGACCCAAAAGATGAGTCTAATCTTTATATTATATGGAGTACATACTATATATTACATGTTCATACTCATATAACTCATTTCATCATTATATATATTTATCACTATAACTACCATCTCTACTGTTATCAGATCATTTTAACAGCTGCTGACACAAACATGATGAAAACTGTCGGCTACGTTTCCTTTAGATGCTGAAAATCATCTGAATGAAGCTGATGAGTGAAGGTGAAATATATCAGCAGCTTCAACCAGCCAGCGATAGTGCCATCAACATTTAAACAAGCAGAAGAAGAAGAAACATGTAACTCACAGCAGGAGGTTTTTAAGGTCTGTTGGTTCACAAACAGTCTCATCTCTCTGTGTTCATCTTTAATCTGAAGTCTTCTTTAAGGAAATGTGATCACAGAACAGCAGCTCTGAACTTTGGAACAACTGAAGTCAAACGTTAACAGACAGTATAAATCTTTATCAGCTGAATCATAAAGTCTGATCATAGTTTTATTATTTGTGTCTTTTATATTCCAACAATACAAAAAGTGGCAAGATGATATAAAATGTGTGAAATGAGAATATGTTCATTATTAATGTTTAGTATTCTAACATGTGTCCTCATAAACATACTGTCCTCATTAATGCTGCTAAAACCTCACTGCCATCATACACACTGCAGATTAACACTATGCCCTCATTGGTCGATCTGCAGTGTGACTGAAGACATCAGACATTACATCATTAGAGTCATTAGCTGCTAATAGATTTAAATGTGTAAAAACATGAAACAAACATATTAGTGTAAATATGTGCTCACTGACTCTAAACTTGTATTGAACTAAATGACATCTGCACTGCAGCCACTAACAGCTACTAGATGCTGCTCCAACATTTAGGTCTAACTGTGACCTCCATGATGTCTTACTGCAATGAGTCACTGATAGTGGTGTGACGATACACTCAGGTGAAGAAGCCGAGACTTTAATGAGGAACATTTAGGTGAATATCAGAGTCACAAAGACTGAAAATGCTTTATTGTAAATTAAACAACATAACTATTTACTAAAGGCTGTAAGTCATTGGACAGAAGAAAGGAAAGCAATAAGGATGAAAAGGAGGAAGGAAGGGAGGAATGAAAGGAGGAAGGAAGGAAGGAAGGGAGGTAGGGAGGGAGGAAGGAAGGAAGGAAGGAAGGAAGGATGGAAGGAGGAGGGAGCAAAGAAAGAGGGGAGGAGGGAAAGAAGGAAGGAAAAATTAAACAAAGAAGCAACAGACAAAAGGGATGGGTTCAATTTGACCCGGGAGGACAACACAAGGGTTACTGCTGCTAAAACCTCACTGTCATCATACACACTGCAGATTAACACATTTCTCTGGGCTCTACAGGGTTAAATTCATTTCCTACTTCACATCATATTGATCATGTTTTTCATTAATACACTGCCTACCTCGTCCTCGCGCTGCTTCTCTTCTGTGTTTCCAGACAGGTGACAGAGAGAGAGAGAGAGCTCACCTCTGTCCTACCTACAGGTTACCTCTAGAGGAAAATGAATAGGCTTGTGTCTGCACTTGTACTTAAGGTTGCATCAGATAAGGTAAGGCAGATAAAGTCAGTGAGATCAATCAGCAAAGACTTCTTTATCTACCATGTGACACTGAGCAGGTACTGCAAGAAACTGGCAAAACCTCAGAGAACAAGGTTCAAGGAAGCTGCCAGCGTGTACAGTACAATCATTAACTCAACCATAATTAAGTGTGATAGTGTGAATATTACCTGTATTACTACTATAGAAGGAAGAAAGAAGGAAAGGAGGAAGGAAGCAAGGAAGGATGTAAGGAAGGAAAAGACTAAGGAGAGAGGGAGGAATGAAGGAAGGATGGAAGGAAAGGAGTAAGGAGGGAAAAAGCAAGGAAGGATGGAAGGAAAGAAAGGAGTAAGAGAGGAAGGAAGCAAGGAAGGATGGAAGGAAGTAAAGGAGTAAGGGAGGAAGGAAGGAAGGATGGAAGGAAGGAAAGGAGTAAGGAGGGAGGGAGGTAGGAAGGAAGGAAGCAAGGAAAGGAGGAAGGGAGGAAGGACGTAAGGAAGGAAGGAGTAAGGAGGGAGGGAGGAAGGAAGGAAGGGAGGGAGGAAGGAAGGAAGGATGGGCGGAAGGAAAGGAGTAAGGAGGAAGGAAGCAAGGAAGGATGGTTGGAAGGAAAGGAGTAAGGAGGGAGGAAGGAAGCAAGGAAGGATGTGAGGAAGGAAAGGAGTAAGGAGGGAGGGAGGTAATAATCATGTGGGGAGAAAGACATCAGTCATCATGGAAATCTTCTTATTAATAAATGAAGAGTAACAGGAAGAACACACACTATTGATCTGTTTTGGGGTTTTTGGTCCAAGCTGCAGTTCCAGTTTTAGTCCAGTAGGTGTCAGTAATGAGTCTGTAAGCTGGTCCGCCGACCGCCGTTTGAGCTGCTAGAAGAGGTTGTTGCTGTTAGCTCCACCCTGCAGCAGGGAGGGAGGAGGAAGGAGGGAGGGAGGGAGGGAGGGAGGAGGGAGGAGGGAGGAAGGAAGGAGGGAGGGAGGAGGAAGGGAGGAGGAGGGGAGGAAGGAGGGAGGGAGGGAGGATGGAAGGAAGGAGGGAGGGAGGAAAGGAGGGAGGGAGGATGGATGGAGAGGAGGGAGGGAGGAAGGAGGGGAGGGAGGGAGGAAGCAAGGAAGGAAGTGAGGGAAGGAGGTAGGAAGGAAGCAAAGAAGGATGGAGGGAGGGAGGAAGGATGAAAGGGAGGATGGAAGGAAGTGAGGAAAGGAGGGAGGGGGGGAGGAGTAAGGAGAGAGGGAGGAAGGAAGGAAGGTAGGATAGAAGCTCCACCCTGCAGCAGGGAGGGAGGGAGGAAGCAAGGAAGGATGGGAGGGAGGGAGGATGGAAGGAAGGAAGGATGGAGGGAGGGAGGGAGGAGTAAGGAGGGAGGAGGAAGCAAGGAATGATGGAAGGAAGGAGGGAGGGAGGGAGGAAGGAAGGAAGCAAGAAGGATGGAAGGAAGTGAGGAAGGAGGGAGGGAGGAAGGAAGGAAGCAAGAAAGATGGAAGGAGAGGAGTAAGGAGGGAGGGAGGTAGGAAGGAAGGAAGCAAGAAGGATGGAAGGAGAGGAGTAAGGAGGGAGGGAGGGAGGAAGCAAAGAATGAAGGAAGGAAGGAAGGAAGGAAAGGAGTAAGGGAGGGAGGAAGCAAGGAAGGATGGAAGGAAGGAAAGGAAAGAGGGAGGGAGGAAGGAAGGAAGCAAGGAAGGAAGGAGGAAGGAAGGGAGTAAGGAGGGAGGGAGGAAGGAAGGAAGCAAGGAGGGAAGGAGGAAGGAAGGAAGCAAGGAAGGATGGAAGGAAGGAAGGGAGGGAGGAAGGAAGGATGGAAGAAGAGGAGGAAAGAAGGGAGGGAGGAAGGAAGGAAGCAAGAAGGATGGAAGGAAGTGAGGAAAGGAGGGAGGGAGGAAGGAAGCATGTTTGGGAGGGTTTGCTACACACACAACTTTATTGTAAATCCTTCCATCTCTCTTGCTGCAGGTTTGTCACAGACAGCTGGCATGGATCCTTCTGTCAGGAAAGGTTTGGTATCCAGTCCTGAGGTGTACTGACCCAGGCTGGTGAAGCAGTCCCACAGGTGCAGGTTCAGGTTTTAACTGTAGCTGGGAGGGAGGAGGAAGGAAGGAAGGATGTAAGGAAGGAGTAAGGAGGGAGGAGGGAGGTAGCTGGGTCCAGTCAGCTCTCCTGTCCTCTGAGGCTGGGGGATGATGGAGCCATCGCCATGTTTCTGCTAGATTTCATCCTTTCCCTCTTCCTGGCTGTTTTCTCAGCGCTCTCGCTCCGTACTTGCCGGTCCAGAAAGTGGGAAGGAAAGAAGGAAAGGAGGAAGGAAGGTAGGAAGGAGTAAGGAGGGAGGGAGGGAGGAAGCAAGGAAAGGAGGGAGGAAGGAGAGGAGGGAGGGAGGAAGGGAGGAAAGGAGTAAGGACGGAGGGAGGAAAGGAGGAAGGAAGGATGGGCGGAAGGAGGGAAAGGAGTAAGGAGGGAGGGAGGTAGGAAGGAAGGATGGTTGGAAGGAAAGGAGTAAGGAGGGAGGAAGCAAGGAAGCAAGCAGGGAAGGATGGAAGGAAGTGACGAAAGGAAGGAGTAAGAAGGCAGGTAGGAAGGAAGCAAGAAGGATGGAAGGAAAGGACTAAGGAGGGAGGGAGGGAGGAAGGGAGGAAGGATGGAAGGAAAGGAGGGTGGGAGGAAGGGAGGGAGGAAGGAAGCAAGGAAGGATGGAAGGAAGGAAGCAAGTAAGGATGGAAGGAAGGAGGAAGGTAGGAGGGAGGGAGGAAGGAAGGGAGGGAGGAAGGAGGGAGGAAGGATGTAAGGAAGGAAAGGAGGGAGGAGGGAGGTAGCTGGGTCCAGTCAGCTCTCCTGTCCTCTGAGGCTGGGGGATGATGGAGCCATCGCCATGTTTCTGCTAGATTTCATCCTTTCCCTCTTCCTGGCTGTTTTCTCAGCGCTCTCGCTCCGTACTTGCCGGTCCAGAAAGTGGGCTGGTATCACGGCTGGTGTGTGCACATTTTGGGGGTGTATCTAAAATGAAGCACTATGACCATGTTACAGGTACCGGCTGGCACCACGTAAACAGCTTATATGCTCTCTCTGGAAACAGGAGAAATAAGTGAGACGGGGCAAACTCTGCGTCCGTTTTTCATCTGGCTCAGCAGAAAGAGGGAGAGGATTTATTAAAACATTCACTATTTAAATCCTCCTCTGTTACAAACACTCAATGTTCTCTATGAAATAAACACCACTTGAAAATAAAATACTATTTGTCTTTTCTCATCTTTCAGCAAATACTGACTTACAAGTTTTGTGTGATTAAATAAATCAAAATGACAATAACCACTGTTACCCTGTAAGTTGTCTCTTTTCAACTTCATATAAAACATAGCTTATGTTACCACTAACATATAAAACATAGCTTGTTACCACTTACATATAAAACATAGCTTGTTACCACTTACATATAAAACATAGCTTGTTACCACTTACATATAAAACATAGCTTGTTACCACTTACATATAAAACATAGCTTGTTACCACTTACATATAAAACATAGCTTGTTACCACTTACATATAAAACATAGCTTGTTAACACTTACATCTGGTTCCTAAATGCATTTTCCATTTCCAACTCAAATTATTTTACTCTTTCAAAATGCATGAGCTGACAGATTTTTAACTTGTTTTTAAACACTTTTAAAATATATAAAATTCGTTTTTAACATTAGCTTTTAACCTTTTTACACAATATCATACATTTCAAAACTATTAGACTTTACAAAAATGTTCAAGGAGCTAAAAATAAAACTCTGCCCGACGTGACTTAGCAACAGGTGACGTCATCAGGCGAAGGCGCTAAAAATAAAACTCTGCCCGACGTGACTCAGCAACAGGTGACGTCATCAGGCGCGAAAATGCAGCTGCTGCTCTGTGTACATATATGTCCGCATATTGATAAAACAGCCTTATTAGCGGACATTAAAACATTCAGCGACATGTCAACATATTACACTTCAGTTACTTAGCTTCATTTACTATTCCACCAACCTGAAAACAGGAGAAATAAGTGAGACAAACTCCGTTTTTCATCTCGCTCAGCAGAAAGAGGAAAGGTGCAAAGCAGACCAAACTGACGTAAAGCTCCCCGGAGCACAATAAGCGCCACACTGCCCCCTGCTGGCGACCCCACAATTACTCCTGACATCTATAGAAAATATGTTAGTGCAAGGATGGTGGAGACAGGTTGATTACCCCTCAACAAATATTCAAAACATGAATTATAAAATGACAGAAACTACCACAAATGTGAGAACACTTTAGTGGGCAGGAAGAACACACACTATTGATCTGTTTTGGGGTTTTTGGTCCAAGCTGCAATTCCAGTTTTAGTCCAGTAGGTGTCAGTAATGAGTCTGTAAGCTTCCCTTCCTTCTTGTCTTCTCTTCCTTCCGTCTGTCCTTGCTTCTTTTCCTTCCCTCTTGTCTTCTCACCTCTTCCTTCCATCTATCCTTGCTCACTTTCATCCTTCCTTCCTATATTCTTTTCGTTCCTTCCTTCCTGTTAGTGGTCCGGCCCACATGAGATCAAATCGACACGCTTGATTTAATGCATGAATTCTCATCACTTCCTGTTTCTCAGCATTAAGATCAAAGTCACTGTTAGATTAGTTAGTTAACACTCAATTCATTCACTTTATTCACATTTACAGTTACGTCATACATTCATTAACTTCACACCTTTTATTGATGTATTCATCTGTCTTTTATTTCTATGTTTGAGGCTGTTTGATGCTTTTATTCTGTTAACCTGCTGTTTATGTCTGCTCTATTTTTGCTATTTCATTCTTTTATTCTAGTGTTAATATTTGTTTGGACCTTTTAATAATCTACCTCACATTTCTGCTTAAACTGCTTTTATTTGATATCAATCAATCAGTGAGGAAACATCAGAGGTAGGAAGCAAGGAAGGATGGAAGGAAGTGAGGAATCAATCAATCAATCAGTGAGGAAACATCAGAGGTAGGATTTTAAAACATGTCAAAAATGAACAATACCCAAATCAAATCAAAGGCAATAAAAGATGAATCAAATATAATAAGGAAGTCATCAATTAAAGTCAGTGTCAAATAAAGAGGGAGGGGTATTAAAAGAAAAAATGAAATAATAAAACTAAAAGTAAAGAAGTAAAAGCTGAAAACAGGAAATGAAACAGAATGAAAATCAAAAGTGTCCAACAGATGTTCTTCTAATGTTTAGCAGTTTAGGATGTTTAAATGTAGAAGCTCTATAATCAGGGGCAGCACTTACCGGATTTGGTGAAAACTATTGAATGAATGAATGAAGTTGAATAAATCAATACATTTTGATCAATCAGTCAACTTTGTGAATTGGTGTCTCTGCGGTTCAATAGATCCCTGTATCACTTCAAAGAATAGACACACACACAACTGACTGGATGTGATTAACTACACACTGTAGCATCCCCGGCTCAATGATGCTCACACTCTTTAACTCATGCTTCATTGGCTTTATTTTTACCAACCTTGGACACTTTGGAACTTTCTTTATAACGATGAACTTATCATATCATAGCCTTACAACATTCACCCAAATGAAATGATGTATTTTTAACTGTTAATTACCTTTTAACCCATTTTAAGCTAAAGACAACCTCTAATAGAGCGCTGTATGTACAATCATATTTAACTTAAGTTACTTAAGTTTTAATCTGTCATTTTGTGTCAAATATGCAGTTTTAACTATATATATTTTAAAGCTAATATAAAAACACTAAATACATCTTTGCATCAATAAACAAATCAATGAAATAACTGCTTTTATCTCCTTTAATCTAAACCAGAGGAGTCAAACTCATTTTCATTAAAGGGCCACATACAGACCAATTTGATCTCATGTGGGCCGGATCATTAAAAAGAAGGAAGGAAGGAAGGAAGGAAGGAAGGAAGGAAGGAAGGAAGGAAGGAAGGAAGGAAGGAAGGAAATAAGAAGGGAAGGAAGGAAAGACAGGCAAAAGGAAGGAGGGAAGAAAGGTAGGAAAGACAGACAGATGGAAGGGAGGAAAGAAGGAAGGATGGACAGAAGGTAGGAAGGAAAAACGGAAGGTAGGACGGACAGATGGAAGGAGGAAAGGAAAGAAGGAAGGACAGATGAAAGGAAGGTAGGAAAGACAGACAGACGGAAGGGAGGAAAGAAGGAAGGACGGACAGATGGAAGGAAGGAAAAAAGGAAGGTGGGAAGGAAGCAAGGACAGATGGAAGGAAGGAAAGAAAGAAGGACAGATGTAAAGAAGGAAAAGAACACAAGAAGGAAAGTGGGCCTGATTGCTCCCCTCAGCGGGCCGGTTCTGGCCCACGGGCCGCATGTTTGACACCCCTGATCTAAACCAATAAGATGCTAATTGACATTCCTGCTAGCTAAAACACATAATGATAAAAGTGCATCAAACTATGACAGACACAGTTTGAGCTAGACATTAAACATGACATAAAAGAAATGAGCACAAACCTTGTGCCCTTATCAGCCAGGTGCTAATTAAACATTATCTGGTTTCCTCCCGTCAGGTAGACACACTTTAAACTATACACACACACTGACGTTAAAAACTCCACATGCCCTTTTTTCCCCCGGTGAGACACTTTCAAAATAAAAGCACCAAATTGAAGGTCTGTTATAATTGAGGAAATAATAACGTGGCCTTAAAGAATGCTCAGAAAAGGAATAAATAAACATAAAAATAAGACATTTTAGAAATATTCTTCCCAGACTAAAGGTGATTTACACACACTACTAATAAATGATGAATCAATACATGTAATGATAAACTTGCAATACAAAATGAATCCAACAGATTGTTACTGGATACTCCTCACTGCTCCTCATTACTCCTCTCTGCTCCTCATTACTCCTCTCTGCTCCTCATTACTCGTCTCTGCTCCTCATTACTCCTCACTACTCCTGATATATCAGCATGAATGAAACATGATGCTGAAACAGGAATTTAAATGAAGGACATGGAATTATGTGGAAACTAAGAAACTGCTCCTCATTACTCCTCACTGCTCCTCATTGCTCCTCACTGCTCTTCACTGTTCCTCTCTGCTCCTCATTACTCATCTCTGCTCCTCATTACTCCTCTCTGCTCCTCACTGCTCCTCTCTGCTCCTCATTACTCATCTCTGCTCCTCTCTGCTCCTCACTGCTCCTCATTACTCATCTCTACTCCTCTCTGCTCCTCACTACTCCTCACTGCTCCTCTCTGCTCCTCACTACTCCACACTGATCCTCACTGCTCCTCATTGCTCCTCTCTGCTCCTCACTGTTCCTCTCTGCTGCTTTCTGCCCCTCATTGCTACTCTCTGCTCCTCATTACTCCTCACTGCTCCTCATTACTCCTCACTGCTCCTCTCTGCTCCTCATTTCTCCTCTCTGCTCCTCACTGCTCCTCTCTGCTCCTCACTGCTCCTCACTACTCCTCTCTGCTCCTCACTGCTCTTCATTACTCCTCATTACTCCTCTCTGCTCCTCTCTGCTCCTCCTACAGAGACACTGAGGAACCAGGCCAGACTCTAAACCCAGCATACAGAGGTTGAGTGAATGTGGTGTTGAAGGTGTGGAGGTGGATCAGTGTGTCAGAGGAGACTCTGTAGAAGGACAGAGTGCCAGCAGGACAGTCCACATACACTGCTACTCTGTTAGAGACAGAGGAGGAGGAGGAGGAGGAGGAGGAGGAGGAGGAGGAGGAGGAGGAGTAGGAGGAGATGTGTGTATAGTTCTTATTGTGACAGACAGCGTAACCATAACGATCAGAGCAGTCCAGACTCCAGGACTGATCGTTCCTTCCAAACATACAGTCAGCACTGCCTCCTTTCCTTCTGATTCTTCTGTAACTCACTGATATATAAACGCTTCCGCTCCACTCGACCTCCCAGTAACAGCGACCAGTCAGAACATTTCTACACAGCAGCTGAGGCCTGGAGTCAAATCTGTCTGGATGATCAGGATATGACTGATCCTCCCCCCACACATGTGTCACCTTCCTGTTGTTATCAGACAGTTTGAGGCTTCTGTTCATTGTGTTTGGATCCAGTTCCAGTTCACAGGCATCTGATGGAGAGAACGAGACACAATACAGCTGCAGTTTATCATCTGTTGATTTATTAACTACTTTACTGAAACCATTCAAACTTAAACCATCTCCATGACAACTGAGACACTCCATCACTGAGGAAGACCATGAGATGTGACTGAAAGCTTTGGACATACAGAGTAAGTGGACCTTTAGATGAGAATGTTTTTCAAAGTGAAACTTGATTCCAGCTGCGTCTGATGTTTGTCTGAATGTAATTAATGAAGTATTTAAGATGGTTAAAGAACAGGATTTTTCTATCAACTTAACTCATGTAACATTAGGTTTTTTATAAAGAGGTACAAAGAAATGATCTTCAGTAGGTCTAGGAATTAAGATGGTATTATTATATATGTATTTATATTATATGTATGTGTATTATATGTGATTTGGTTGTGTCCAAAAATGAGTGGATGACATTGGACTTGGTACTTTGTGTACTATTATTTGTATTATTTTGAGTTAATGCTGATAATATTTATGATAGTGACAATGGTGGCAATGTAGTGATGATGATGATGATGATGATGATGATGATGATGATGGTAATAAAGATATAATACTACGACTAGATAATAACAGTAAAAATAATAATGGTGATATAGATGGTAATGATAGTGATAATAATATTAATGATAATATATTTCTATATACTACACAGGAACACAGGTACAGAAATGGAAGTTGATTGTGAATTAGGGGCAGGAATTAAATAATGTAAACTTCATCCTGCTCCTTTTCAGGCACAGTTACTGCCAGAAGAATGTCATTGTTTGCTTCTTTTATTTGTTTCATTCTTGGTTGATTTTCTTTTTTCCTTTTGGAATTGAAATTGTTCGTTTATGTCTGAAATAAACATGAACATAAAAAACATAAAATGATGAAATCAAACATATTAGCTTGTAAAATGCACCTGTTAGTCTCTCAGCACCTGTCAGCATTCATTATAAATTGATTCCAATGAGAGTCAATGTAAACCCTTCACAAGCATGTGACCTGAGGCTGCTCTCTGATTGGCTTCCTTCAGTTTTCCAGGACACGCCCACTTTTATTGGCAGCAGATTGTTGTTGTGATTGGACAGTTGTATGATTATTGTACATTATAGAAAAACTGGTAAAAAATAGTTACAAAAAAGGCTCTCAGAAAATTCTAGAGTGGTAAAAGTTATTTATAATTAAATAATTGTATATTGAGATGTGGTGGAAATTACATTTGTTCAACACATGTCAGAAAAATGTTCAAAATTAACAATTTGTCTTGTAATCTAAGTTTGTCCTCTTATAGATCTTAAAGCTAGATGAGTTTTGAATAACTGTTTGACAGAACTAATATTTTATTCCTGTCTCTGTGGGTCAGAGATACCATACTGGGACACACCAGGGAACACTTCTCCTTTATAAACTACCTAGTTAGTGCCACCTTGCTGCCGGGGGACAGGTTTGAACATTTCCTGAGGATGCACTGAGCAACACCTTGAAGGCCGACCCGATGCTCAATGGAAGCAAGCTGAAGACAGAGTTTAGTCTCATCTACAGCAGGACGAGTTCAGAGCCTGTTGTGGTGCTGTGGATCTATTCCAGTTGTTTATGGAGAGAACAATGTTGAAGAAGTCTTCTCAGAGACTGTCACTTTCCTAAAGATCCTCATCACCCATGACCACAGCGGAAGCTGAGAAGTGTTTCTCAACCATGAAAAGAATTCAAACTTTTCTCAGAAACAGCATGACCCAGGAGAGGCACTGGCCATGCTGTCAATGGAAAAGAGACTGGTGACTGACTTTAACCAGAGAGTCATTGACAAGTATTAATGCTCAAGGAGATACTGGAAGGATACAAGGGAAGGAGGAAGGGAGGAAGGAAGGAAGCAAGGAAGTAGTAAGGAGGGAGGGAGGTAGGAAGGAAGCAAGGAAGGATGGAAGCAAGAAAGGAGTAAGGAGGGAGGGAGGAAGGAAGCAAGGAAGGATGGAAGGAGGGAGGGAGGTAGAAAGGAATCAAGGAAGGATGGAAGGAAGGAAAGGAGTAAGGAGGAAGGAGGAAGGGAGGAAGCAAGGAACAATAGAAGGAAAGGAGTAGGGAGTGAGGGAGGAAAGGAGGAAGGAGGGAGAGAGGGAGGAAGCAAGTAAGGATGTAAGGAAGGAAAGGAGTAAGGTAGGAAGCAAGGAAGGAAGGATGTAAGGAAGGAAAGGAGTAAGGAGGGAGGGAGGAAGGAAGCAAGGAAGGATGTAAGGAAGGAAAGGAGTAAGGGAGGAAGGAAGCAAGGAAGGATGTAAGAAAGGAAAGGAGTAAGGTAGGAAGGGAGGAAGGAAGGATGTAAGGAAGGAAAGGAGTAAGGAGGGAGGGAGGAAGGAAGGAAGGAAGGATGTAAGGAAGGAAAGGAGTAAGGGAGGAAGGAAGCAAGGAAGGATGTAAGGAAGGAAAGGAGTAAGGAGGGAGGGAGGAAGGAAGCAAGGAAGGATGTAAGGAAGGAAAGGAGTAAGGAGGGAGGGAGGAAGCAAGGAAGGATGTAAGGAAGGAAAGGAGTAAGGAGGGAGGGAGGGAGGAAGCAAGGAAGGATGGAAGGAGAGGAGTAAGGAGGGAGGGAGGAAGGAAGCAAGGAAGGATGTAAGGAAGGAAAGGAGTAAGGAGGGAGGAAGCAAGGAAGGATGTAAGGAAGGAAAGGAGGAAGGGAGGAAGGAAGCAAGGAAGGATGGGCGGAAGGAAAGGAGTAAGGAGGGAGGGAGGAAGGAAGCAAGGAAGGATGGGCGGAAGGAAAGGAGTAAGGAGGGAGGGAGGAAGGAAGCAAGTAAGGATGGAAGGAAGGAAAGGAGGAAGGAAGCAAGGAAGCAGGATGGAAGGAAAGGAGTAAGGAGTGAGGGAGGAAGGAAGCAAGGAAGGATGGTTGGAAGGAAAGGAGTAAGGAGGAAGGAAGGAAGCAAGGAAGGATGGTTGTAAGGAAAGGAGTAAGGAGGGAGGGAGGAAGGAAGGAAGGAAGGATGGTTGGAAGGAAAGGAGTAAGGAGGGATGGAGGAAGGAAGCAAGGAAGGATGGAAGGAAAGGAGTAAGGAGGGAGGGAGGTAATAATCATGTGGGGAGAAAGACATCAGTCATCATGGAAATCTTCTTATTAATAAATGAAGAGTAACAGGAAGAACACACACTATTGATCTGTTTTGGGGTTTTTGGTCCAAGCTGCAGTTCCAGTTTTAGTCCAGTAGGTGTCAGTAATGAGTCTGTAAGCTGGTCCGCCGACCGCCGTTTGAGCTGCTAGAAGAGGTTGTTGCTGTTAGCTCCACCCTGCAGCAGGGAGGGAGGAGGAAGGAGGGAGGGAGGGAGGAGGGAGAGAGGGAGGGAGGGAGGGTGGAGGAAGGGAGGGAGGGAGGGAGGGAGGAGTAAGGAGGGAGGGAGGGAGGGAGGAGGGAGGAAGGGAGGGAGGGAGGAAGGAAGGGAGTGAGGGAGGGAGGGAGGGAGGGAGGAGGGAGGAGGAAGAGAGGAGTAAGGAGGGAGGGAGGAAGGGAGGGAGGGAGGAAGGAGGAAGAGAGGAGTAAGGAGGGAGGGAGGAAGGGAGGGAGGGAGGGAGGAGGAAGGAGGGAGGGAGGAGGGAGGGAGGGAGGAGTAAGGAGGGAGGAAGGAAGGAGTGAGGAGGGAGGGAGAGAGGGAGGGAGGGAGGAGGGAGGGAGGGAGGGAGGAGTAAGGAGGGAGGGAAGGAGGGAGGGAGGGAGGGAGGAAGGATGGGAGGAAAGGAAGGAAGGAGGGAGGGAGGAACGAAGGGAGGAAGCAAGGAAGGAAGGAAAGGAGTAAGGAGGGAGGGAGGTAATAATCATGTGGGGAGAAAGACATCAGTCATCATGGAAATCTTCTTATTAATAAATGAAGAGTAACAGGAAGAACACACACTATTGATCTGTTTTGGGGTTTTTGGTCCAAGCTGCAGTTCCAGTTTTAGTCCAGTAGGTGTCAGTAATGAGTCTGTAAGCTGGTCCGCCGACCGCCGTTTGAGCTGCTAGAAGAGGTTGTTGCTGTTAGCTCCACCCTGCAGCAGGGAGGGAGGAGGAAGGAGGGAGGGAGGGAGGAAGGAGGGAGGGAGGAAGGGAGGGAGGGAGGGAGGAAGGGAGGGGGGAGGGAGGGAGGGAGGGAGGAGGGAGGGAGGAAGGGAGGAGGAAGGAGGGAGGGAGGGGGGGAGGGAGGGAGGAGGGAGGGAAGTGAGGGGGGAGGGAGGGAGGAAGGAGGGAGGGAGGAAGCAAGGAACGAAGAGAGGGAGGGAGGAAGGAAGCAAGGGAGGATGGAAGCAAAGGAGGGAGGGAGGGAGGGAGAGAGGGAGGATGGAAGGAAGGAAAGGAGTAAGGAGGGAGGGAGAAAGGAAGGAAGGCAGCAAGGAAGGATGGAAGGAAGTGAGGAAAGGAGGGAGGGAGGGAGGGAGGAAGGAAGGAAGCAAGCAAGGAGGGAGGGAGGAAAGGAGTAAGGAGGGAGGGAGGAAGGAAGGATGGAAGGAAGGAGGGAGGAGTAAGCAGGGAGGGAGGAAGGAAGCAAGGAAGGAAAGGAGGAAAGGAGGGAGGGAGGTAGGAAGGAAGGAAGAAGGATGGAAGGAAATGGGTAAGGAGGGAGAAAGGAAGCAAGGAGGGAGGGAGGAAGGAAGGAAGGAAGGATGGAAGGAAGTGAGGAAAGGAGGGAGGGAGGAAGGAAGGAAGGATGGAAGGAAAGGAGGAAGGAGGGAGGGAGGGAGGAAGGAAGGAAGTATGGAAGGAAGGAAAGGAGTAAGGAGGGAGGGAGGAAGGAAGGAAGCAAGCAGGGAGGAAGGAAGGAAGCAAGGGAGGAAGTGAGGAAAGGAGGGAGGAGGGAGGGAGGAAGCAAGGAAGGATGGTTGGAAGGAAAGGAGTAAGGAGGGAGGGAGGAATGAAGCAAGGAAGGAAGGATGGAAGGAAAGCAGTAAGGGAGGAAGGAAGCAAGGAAGGATGGTTGGAAGGAAAGGAGGGAGGAGTAAGGAGGGAGGGAAGGAGGAAGGAAGGAAGGATGGAAGGAAAGGAGTAAGGAGGGAGGGAGGTAGGAAGCAAGAAAGGATGGTTGGAAGGAAAGGAGTAAGGAGGGAGGGAGGAAGCAAGGAAGGATGGAAGGAAGGAGAGGAGTAAGGAGTAAGGGAGGTAGGAAGCAAGGAAGGATGGTTGGAAGGAAAGGAGTAAGGAGGGAGGGAGGGAGGAAGCAAGGAAGGAAGGAAGGAAAGGAGTAAGGAGGGAGGGAGGTAATAATCATGTGGGGAGAAAGACATCAGTCATCATGGAAATCTTCTTATTAATAAATGAAGAGTAACAGGAAGAACACACACTATTGATCTGTTTTGGGGTTTTTGGTCCAAGCTGCAGTTCCAGTTTTAGTCCAGTAGGTGTCAGTAATGAGTCTGTAAGCTGGTCCGCCGACCGCCGTTTGAGCTGCTAGAAGAGGTTGTTGCTGTTAGCTCCACCCTGCAGCAGGGAGGGAGGAGGAAGGAGGGAGGGAGGGAGGGAGGGAGGAAGGGAGGGAGGGAAGGAGGGAAGGAGGAAGGGAGGAAGGGAGGAAGGAAGTGAGGAAAGGAGGGAGGGAGGAAGGAAGCAAGGAAGGCTGGTTGTAAGGAAAGGAGTAAGGAGGGAGGGAGGAAGGAAGCAAGGAAGGATGGTTGGAAGGAAAGGAGGAAGGAGGGAGGAAGGAGGAAGGGAGGGAGGGAGGAAGGGAGTAAGGAAGGAAGGAAGGGAGGAGTAAGGAGGGAGGGAGGAAGGAAGGAAGGAAGGAAGCAAGAAGAATTGAAGTAAAGGAGTAAGGAGGGAGGGAGGAAGGAAGGAGTGAGGTAGGAAGGAAGGAAGGAAGGAAGGAAGTGAGGAAAGGAGGGAGGGAGGGAGGAAGGAAGGACGTAAGGAAGGATGGTTGGAAGGAAAGGAGTAAGGAGGGAGGGAGGAAGCAAGGAAGGATGGGTGGAAGGAAAGGAGTGAGGGAGGAAGGAAGCAAGGAAGGATGGGTGGAAGGAAAGGAGTAAGGAGGGAGGGAGGGAGGAAGCAAGGAAGGATGGAAGGAGAGGAGTAAGGAGGGAGGAAGGAAGCAAGGAAGGATGGAAGGAAAGGAGTAAGGAGGGAGGGAGGTAATAATCATGTGGGGAGAAAGACATCAGTCATCATGGAAATCTTCTTATTAATAAATGAAGAGTAACAGGAAGAACACACACTATTGATCTGTTTTGGGGTTTTTGGTCCAAGCTGCAGTTCCAGTTTTAGTCCAGTAGGTGTCAGTAATGAGTCTGTAAGCTGGTCCGCCGACCGCCGTTTGAGCTGCTAGAAGAGGTTGTTGCTGTTAGCTCCACCCTGCAGCAGGGAGGGAGGAGGAAGGAGGGAGGGAGGGAGGAGGGAGGGAGGATGGGAGGGAGGAAGGGAGGAAGGGAGGAAGGAAGGAAGGAAGGAAGGAGGGAGGAGGGAGGGAGGGAGGAAGGGAGGGAGGGAGGGAAGGGAGGAGGGAGGGAGGGAGGGAGGAGGGAGGGAGGGAGGGAGGGAGGAGGGAGGAAGGATGGAAGCAAAGAAGGAAGTGAGGAAAGGAGGGAGGGAGGGAGGAAGCAAGGAAGGATGGAAGCAAAGAAGGAAGTGAGGAAAGGAGGGAGGGAGGGAGGAAGGAAGCAAGGAAGGAAGTGAGGAAAGGAGGGAGGGAGGAAGGAAGGAAGCATGTTTGGGAGGGTTTGCTACACACACAACTTTATTGTAAATCCTTCCATCTCTCTTGCTGCAGGTTTGTCACAGACAGCTGGCATGGATCCTTCTGTCAGGAAAGGTTTGGTATCCAGTCCTGAGGTGTACTGACCCAGGCTGGTGAAGCAGTCCCACAGGTGCAGGTTCAGGGTTTAACTGTAGCTGGGAGGGAGGGAGGGAGGGAGGGAGGATGTAAGGAAGGAAAGGAGGGAGGAGGGAGGGAGGAGGGAGGGAGGAGGAAGGAGGGAGGGAGGGAGGGAGGGAGGGAGGAGGGAGGAAGGAAGGGAGGGAGGGAGGGAGGGAGGGAGGAAGGGAGGGAGGGAGGAAGGAAGTGAGGAAAGACATGAAACAGTAATATTGCACAGCGTTGAATAAGTAAGGACGGAGGGAGGAAGGAAGCAAGGAAGGATGGAAGGAAGGAAAGGAGTAAGGAGGGAGGAAGCAAGGAAGCAAGCAGGGAAGGATGGAAGGAAGTGACGAAAGGAAGGAGGAAGGAAGGAAGGAGTAAGAAGGCAGGTAGGAAGGAAGCAAGAAGGATGGAAGGAAGTGACGAAAGGAAGGAGGAAGGAAGGAAGGAGTAAGAAGGCAGCTAGGAAGGAAGCAAGAAGGATGGAAGGAAAGGACTAAGTAGGGAGGGAGGGAGGAAGGGTGGAAGGAAAGGAGGGTGGGAGGAAGGGAGGGAGGAAGGAAGGAAGCAAGTAAAGATGGTAGGAAGGAAGGAAGGAAGCAAGTAAGGATGGAAGGAAAGAGGAAGGGAGGAGGGAGGAAGGAAGGGAGGAAGGAAGGAAGGAAGGAGGGAAGGAAAGGAGTAAGGGAGGAAGGAAGCAAGGAAGGAAGGAAAGGAGTAAGGGAGGAAGGAAGCAAGGAAGGATGTAAGGAAGGAAAGGAGGGAGGAGGGAGGAAGAAGGAGGGAGGAAAGGAGGAGGGAGGGAGGGAGGGAGGAGGGAGGAAGGGAGGGAGGGAGGGAGGAGGAAGGAGGGAGGGAGGGAGGGAGGAAGGAAGCAAGGAAGGATGGTTGGAAGGAAAGGAGTAAGGAGGGAGGAAGGGAGGGAGGGAGGAAGGAAGCAAGGAAGGATGGAAGGAAAGGACTAAGGAGAAAGGGAGGAAGGAAGGAAAGGAGTAAGGGAGGAGGAAGGAAGGAAGGATGTAAGGAAGGATGTAAGGAAGGAAAGGAGTAAGGGAGGAAGGAAGCAAGGAAGGATGTAAGGAAGGAAAGGAGGGAGGAGGGAGGTAGCTGGGTCCAGTCAGCTCTCCTGTCCTCTGAGGCTGGGGGATGATGGAGCCATCGCCATGTTTCTGCTAGATTTCATCCTTTCCCTCTTCCTGGCTGTTTTCTCAGCGCTCTCGCTCCGTACTTGCCGGTCCAGAAAGTGGGCTGGTATCACGGCTGGTGTGTGCACATTTTGGGGGTGTATCTAAAATGAAGCACTATGACCATGTTACAGGTACCGGCTGGCACCACGTAAACAGCTTATATGCTCTCTCTGGAAACAGGAGAAATAAGTGAGACGGGGCAAACTCTGCGTCCGTTTTTCATCTGGCTCAGCAGAAAGAGGGAGAGGATTTATTAAAACATTCACTATTTAAATCCTCCTCTGTTACAAACACTCAATGTTCTCTATGAAATAAACACCACTTGAAAATAAAATACTATTTGTCTTTTCTCATCTTTCAGCAAATACTGACTTACAAGTTTTGTGTGATTAAATAAATCAAAATGACAATAACCACTGTTACCCTGTAAGTTGTCTCTTTTCAACTTCATATAAAACATAGCTTATGTTACCACTTACATATAAAACATAGCTTGTTACCACTTACATATAAAACATAGCTTGTTACCACTTACATATAAAACATAGCTTATGTTACTACTTACATATAAAACATAGCTTGTTACCACTTACATATAAAACATAGCTTGTTACCACTTACATATAAAACATAGCTTGTTAACACTTACATATAAAACATAGCTTGTTACCACTTACATATAAAACATAGCTTGTTACCACTTACATATAAAACATAGCTTGTTACCACTTACATATAAAACATAGCTTGTTACCACTTACATATAAAACATAGCTTGTTACCACTTACATATAAAACATAGCTTGTTAACACTTACATCTGGTTCCTAAATGCATTTTCCATTTCCAACTCAAATTATTTTACTCTTTCAAAATGCATGAGCTGACAGATTTTTAACCTGTTTTTAAACACTTTTAAAATATATAAAATTCGTTTTTAACATTAGCTTTTAAACTTTTTACACAATATCATACATTTCAAAACTATTAGACTTTACAAAAATGTTCAAGGAGCTAAAAATAAAACTCTGCCCGACGTGACTCAGCAACAGGTGACGTCATCAGGCGAAGAAGCTAAAAATAAAACTCTGCCCGACGTGACTCAGCAACAGGTGACGTCATCAGGCGAAGAAGCTAAAAATAAAACTCTGCCCGAAGTGACTCAGCAACAGGTGACGTCATCAGGCGCGAAAATGCGGCTGCTGCTCTATGTACATATATGTCCGCATATTCATAAAACAGCCTTATTAGCGGACATTAAAACATTCTGCGACATGTCAACATATTACACTTCAGTTACTTAGCTTCATTTACTATTCCACCAACCTGGAAACAGGAGAAATAAGTGAGACAAACTCCGTTTTTCATCTCGCTCAGCAGAAAGAGGAAAGCTGCAAAGCAGACCAAACTGACGTAAAGCTCCCCGGAGCACAATAAGCGCCACACTGCCCCCTGCTGGCGACCCCACAATTACTCCTGACATCTATAGAAAATATTTTAGTGCAAGGATGGTGGAGACAGGTTGATTACCCCTCAACAAATATTCAAAACATGAATTATAAAATGACAGAAACTACCACAAATGTGATAACACTTTAGTGGGCAGGAAGAACACACACTATTGATCTGTTTTGGGGTTTTTGGTCCAAGCTGCAGTTCCAGTTTTAGTCCAGTAGGTGTCAGTAATGAGTCTGTAAGCTTCCCTTCCTTCTTGTCTTCTCTTCCTTCATAGGGAAGGAAAGGAGGAAGGAAGGGAGGAAGAAGAAAAGAAAGGAGGAAGGGAGGGAGGAAGAGGGAAGGAAAGGAGGAAGGAAGGGAGGAAGAAGAAAGGAAAGGAGGAAGGGAGGGAGGAAAGAAGGAAGGAAGGAAAGGAGGAAGGAAGGAAGGTAGGGGGGAGGAAAGAAAGAGAAGGAGGGAGGAAGGGAGGAAGGAAGGAAGGAAGGAAGGAAGGAAGGAAGGAAGGAAGGGTTAAACCTGTGTAATAATCTCAACTCAGGTATCACCCAACATCAATATTACTTATTTACTTTATGTTTCTATTATTTACTATATTTATATTACTACCATTGTCTTTTATTGCTTTTGTAGTTATTTGTTCTTTAATCTTTTTATTGAGGCTTTTTTTCCACTGTCCACGTTTCTGCTTTAACTCTGTAAATTTCCCCATCGTGGGACTAATAAAGTAAAATCTGGTTTATTAACAGAATATTTCCTTTCTTATTCTGGATGTTTCTTCACTTTTAGATTCATAATGTTCAGGTGATCCAGCTGATTATCTTTAATATAAATACACTAAAGATCATCATCACATTATTTTAGATCTTCTCTCCTCGTGTCCTGCAGCCGCAAACAGCGTCAATAACTCAATAAAACAAAGATTCAAATTAAAATATTTATTTAATGCACTTAAACTTAACTCAACTCTTCATACAGCTGTGTTCAAATCTTTTATACAGTTTCTCAGCAAAAAAAATTAAAGTGAAAAAAAGTTTAAAACTGTGAGAAAGTCTGTTTGTCCTCCGCGTAAAAACAGTGGAATGTCCTTTAAAACCGCGCCGTCGTCACATGACCCCCCCCCAATGACACCGCCCCCCCCCCACGACCCCCCCCCCCCCCACCGCCGCAGGAGAAAAACACATGAAGAAGAAAAAAAACATCTGTACAAAACCATGAAAGCAGGTCGTAGCTCCGCCTGACAGTCAAACATCAGGGAGGAACTTGAAGGCATCGTGCTGCGTTCAGGTACAACGGGAACAAACTGAGATCTGATTGACCCTGAAGCTTCGTTACCATCTGAGGCGTCTCCATGGAAACGGTTTGGAAAGCTCTGAGACTGCTCACTGGAAGCTGATTGGTTCAACCCTGACGAGTTTTTGTTGATCTCGTGAATCAAACTGAAACTCTTCGTATCTTTTAATTTATCGTTAAAATGTTCGTTAGTGTTTCCGACAGTTTTATACAATTTTTTAAATCATTCAAACTCAGAAAACATATTTATTCTTACTTCACTGGTTTGGCTCCGCATTCTGCTCCTCATTACTCCTCTTTGCTCCTCATTTCTCCTCATTACTCCTCTCTGCTCCTCATTACTCATTACTCCTCACTACTCCTCATTACTCCTCTTTGCTCCTCTCTGCTCCTCTCTGCTCCTCATTACTCCTCTCTACTCCTCACTGCTCCTCACTGCTCCTCATTTCTCCTCACTGCTCCTCCTCATTACTCCTCTCTGCTCCTCATTGCTCCTCTCCGCTCCTCTCTGCTCCTCACTGCTCCTCATTACTCCTCACTGCTCCTCTCTGCTCCTCATTACTCCTCACTGCTCCTCTCTGCTCCTCACTGCTCCTCATTACTCCTCACTGCTCCTCTCTGCTCCTCATTACTCCTCTCTGCTCCTCACTGCTCTTCACTGCTCCTCACTGCTCATCACTGCTCCTCATTACTCCTCTCTGCTCCTCACTGCTCCTCATTACTACTCACTGCTCCTCACTGCTTCTCATTACTCCTCTCTGCTCCTCACTACTCCTCATTACTCCTCTCTGCTCCTCACTGCTTCTCATTATTCCTCTCTGCTCCTCACTACTCCTCATTACTCCTCTCTGCTCCTCACTACTCCTCATTACTGCTCATTACTCCTCATTACTCCTCTCTGCTCCTCACTGCCCCTCACTGCTCCTCATTACTCCTCACTGCTCCTCATTACTCCTCACTGCTCCTCATTTCTCCTCACTGCTCCTCATTACTCCTCTCTGCTCCTCATTACTCCTCTCTGCTTCTCATTACTCCTCACTGCTCCTCCACTCCTCATTACTCCTCTCTGCTCCTCCACTCCTCATTACTCCTCTCTGCTCCTCACTACTCCTCTCTGTTTCTCATTACTCCTCACTGCTCCTCCACTCCTCATTACTCCTCTCTGCTCCTCCACTCCTCATTACTCCTCTCTGCTCCTCCACTCCTCATTACTCCTCACTGCTCCTCCACTCCTCATTACTCCTCTCTGCTCCTCCACTCCTCATTACTCCTCACTGCTCCTCCACTCCTCATTACTCCTCTCTGCTCCTCACTACTCCTCGTTTCTCCTCACTGCTCCTCACTACTCCTCCTACAGAGACACTGAGGAACCATAGTAGTAGACTGTAAACCCAGCACACAGAGGTTGAGTGAATGTGGTGTTGAAGGTGTGGAGGTGGATCAGTGTGTCAGAGGAGACTCTGTAGAAGGACAGAGTGCCAGCAGGACAGTCCACATACACTGCTACTCTGTTAGAGACAGAGGAGGAGGAGGAGGAGGAGGAGGAGGAGGAGGAGGAGTAGGAGGAGGAGGAGGAGGTGGAGGAGATGTGTGTATAGTTCTTATTGTGACGGACAGAGTAACGACCATCATCATCAGAGCAGTCCAGACTCCAGGACTGATCATTCCTTCCAAACAAACAGTCATCACTGTATCCTTTCCTGTTGATACTTCTGTAACTCACTGATATAAAAACTCTTCCTCTCCACTCGACCTCCCAGTAACAGCGACCAGTCAGATCATTTCTACACAGCAGCTGAGGACAGTAGTCAAATCTGTCTGGATGATCAGGATATGACTGATCCTCCTCATTTCTCACCTTCCTGTTGTTATCAGACAGTTTGAGGAGTCTGCTCATTGTGTTTGGATCCAGTTCCAGTTCACAGGCATCTGATGGAGAGAACGAGACACAATACAGCTGCAGTTTATCATCTGTTGATTTATTAACTACTTTACTGAAACCATTCAAACTTAAACCATCTCCATGACAACTGAGACATCACTGAGGAAGACCATGAGATGTGACTGAAAGCTTTGGACATACAGAGTAAGTGGACCTTTAGATGAGAATGTTTTTCAAAGTGAAACTTGATTCCAGCTGCGTCTGATGTTTGTCTGAATGTAATTAATGAAGTATTTAAGATGGTTAAAGAACAGGATTTTTCTATCAACTTAACTCATGTAACTTAAACCAGTAACGTTTCACATCTAGAAAGGAGTTAGTCTGTCTGTGTGTTCTTGGCTTGTTCTTGACATTCCCATCAGTATGTTTCTTATTCATGTCCACTGCTTTCATATTAGAGATGAGATGAAGTTGAGCTGGAAGCTAACAGTGGTGATGCAGGGAGAGGCAGCACTGCAGAGCTGCAGGTAGCTCAGCTCATTTTACTTTGTTGATAATGAGAGGAAGGTTTGAACACGCTTGAATTTAAATAATAATATAACAAACATGATTTTAATATTGCACTAGCTCTCCATCAGTATGTTTCTACCTTTTAAAGGGTTAGGTGATATATTCAAAACTTATGTTATTGTCAGTGACTTGTTAAATAAATGAATCCATTTGAAAGTGATCAGTGACATCATCGTCATTGATGATGAAAAGTCAAAGTATTTTCTTTTACATTTTGTAATGAATTAAGAGGGAGATATAAAAGGAGTCATTGGTAGAAATAAACCACCAAATCTCAGTATCATTTATAAAATATGTTTGTATGTTGTGCATATAGATAAGAGTGGAAGTCATGTATTTGAATACATGCATTCATACTTTTACATCTGTGAATAGTTTTAGTGTCAGTCTTTAGTATTTGGGCCATTAATTTAAAATAAAAAGATAAATATTTATAAATATAATATTAAAACACTCAACCCTTCCCCTTCTTTTCACTCAGAAGAATGTTTGTGTCAAAGTATTAAATTAATTATTGAGCTTTTAAATGTCAAAATGTCATTCAGTGTAACCGTCCCGAGTTAAATTCTAATGACAAAACTGTCTTTAAAACTGTTTTTAAAATGTATAAAATCATCCTAAAATATAAATTAACACACATGACATGATTATGTAAGTGATTGCAACACTATGTAGAATAATGCAACTTATTTTAATATGTGAATAACTTTTGTCCCAAAATGTGTGCGTCACCAATGTCATTCAGTGTAACAATGGGTAAAAAGTCATTTTAAAGCATACCACATGATCATGTGACAGTGTGTGACATCATGAAAAGGACCCTTAGAGGACCCTCTGTCCATGTGGTCATGTGACTACATCTCATCTGTAATATTTGATCATTTCAGTTTTTCACCCGCTTGTAACCTATGGTCCAAAAATGTCCTTCAGTGCGACTCAGAAAACAAACTTTAAATATTATGATTTTTAAAAAGCTAAATTAAATATGATAATTAATGATAATGTCTATCGGTGAAGGTCTTAACTTTATATAGGTAGCAAAGGAACTGCCTGATAAATGTGTTTATGTATGAGATCTGTCCTTCAGTGTTAAACATGTTACACTGAATGACAGAAACGTTACACTGAATGACAGAAACGTTAAACTGAATGACAGAACGTTACTCTGAATGACAGAAACGTTACACTGAATGACAGAAACGTTACACTGAATGACAGAAACGTTACACTGAATGACAGAAACGTTACTCTGAATGACAGAAACGTTACTCTGAATGACAGAAACGTTACTCTGAATGACAGAAACGTTACACTGAATGACAGAAACGTTAAACTGAATGACAGAACGTTACTCTGAATGACAGAAACGTTACACTGAATGACAGAAACGTTACTCTGAATGACAGAAACGTTACACTGAATGACAGAAACGTTACTCTGAATGACAGAAACGTTACTCTGAATGACAGAAACGTTACTCTGAATGACAGAAACGTTACACTGAATGACAGAAACGTTAAACTGAATGACAGAACGTTACTCTGAATGACAGAAACGTTAAACTGAATGACAGAACGTTACTCTGAATGACAGAAACGTTACACTGAATGACAGAAACGTTACTCTGAATGACAGAAACGTTGCACTGAATGACAGAAACGTTACATTGAATGACAGAAACGTTGCACTGAATGACAGAAACGTTACATTGAATGACAGAAACGTTACTCTGAATGACAGAAACGTTGCACTGAATGACAGAAGCGTTACACTGAATGACAGTGATAGTTTATAACATTTAATCATGCATCATATTTATTTGTTGTATTTAGTTGTTGTATTAATAGTGGATATTATCATTTATAACTATTTTATATCATTTGAATGTATTTTAAGGCACATTATCTGTAAACTGTCGACATCTTAAACATCTCGTCCTGATTTTAGTTTTTAACTTTAAAGAAAATACTGGTGCTGCTGCAGATAATTGTTTATAGGATCATTATTGTTGTTGCTAAAGGAATCACATTTAATCAATATTTTTGGGCCATTTTGATATTTGTCATTCAGTGTAACGTAATATTGTCATACAGTGTAACACCAATATTTTATATTTAAATACAGTAATTTGTCTTTTTTGACTCACAGAGACAAAAACAAATCTTAAAGGTAGTAAAAGGTATTTTTAAACATTTAAGAAAGAAATTCAGTGCAAGGCAGTAAATGTTTGTTAAAGACCTTCAACACATTTAGAGTTGTACCAATGACGCATCAAATATGTGATGTTCAAAATGAAATAATGTTTTCTGGGTAGTTATATTTCTGACAGTCTGAACATAAATATAGAACCAAATGATTGTGATAAATGGACATAAAAGACTTTTTGTTAAAACAACAATTAGGGTTACACTGAATGACATTTTTCCACAGTATATTCTTACTAATCACAATAAAAATGAATTACTGGTTTTATTCTTGAATATAACTAATATAAGTGCAAAGGTGACACTCCAATGAACATTAAAAAAACCTTTTAGGGAACTCTACTAGCTCTTTTATTTTTTTACTACTTTGAAAACCTCATACGTCTTTGACCCATTTATCACTGATCTGTACCTGTATGGGACTATAAGATCTGTGCTACTTTATATATTTCTGTATACTAATAAAATACATAGGAAACATGTAAATCATGTGACATTGTGACTGTTTTCCTTTTAGGGTGTTCAGAGCATGGACAGACAGCTGAGAGACACTGAAGTCAGGGGACAGAGGACAGAGTCATATCAGCCAGTTAGTGGAAATGTGGAAGGATATCACACTCAGGAGTAAAAACAAGTTGCTTTATATGTTAACATTTTGATGCTGTTTTTGCCTTTCACTTGAACCTTTACCTGTATCTGTGTCTGTTCATTGAGCCATAAGATACAACTAGGAAAAGAACATTTATTCACAACATTTGAATTCAAACTTTGATCAATATTCTTCCCATGTTATTTATTCATCTACAAAACTGGATGATTAGGCCTGCAATTAAAGAATTGATATTTGATATTTATCAGTTCATTACTTCCATTCAAAATGTGTTTTCCTTTACCTTTACTAATCTATCTTTTTAGTAGAATAAAATATATTTGTGAATGTTTTGCAGTGTAGTTAATTTATGACATATTTCTGTTCAAACCATTAACGGATCTGTCAGGTTTCCCATATGTGTCAATGTTAAACTCATTCCTACGCCCTTGCTCACCATACTGAAGTTACTGCGCTGAAGTTTGGGCCAATAATTACAAATCTAATGTACAGTCATTGTTTATTCTTCAGAAAAGAGCAATTTGTAACATCCATAATGCAGAGTACAGGGATCATTCAAATCCATTATTCTTACTGTCTCATTTACTGAAGTTTGCTGATCTGGTGGAATTTCAAATAGCTCAAACTATGTACAAAGCAAAAAACAACCAACTGCCTGCAAATATCCAACAAATGTTCAGTGTAAGAGAGGAGGGCTACAATCTAAGAGCTCATACTTATTTCAAAAGTGTTAGCGTGCCAACGATGAGGAGGAACTTTAGTATTTGTGTTTGTGGTGTGAGGCTATGGATCAGTCTAAATGTGGAACTGAGGGAATGTCCAAACATTACGTTTTTTATAAAGAGGTACAAAGAAATGATCTTCAGTAGGTATAGTAATCAAGATGCTATTATTATATATGTATTTATATTATATGTATGTGTATTATATGTGATTTGGTTGTGTCCAAAAATGAGTGGATGACATTGGACTTGGTACTTTGTGTACTATTATTTGTATTACTTTGAGTTAATGCTGATCATATTTATGATAGTGACAATGGTGGCAATGTAGTGATGATGATGATGATGATGATGATAATAATGATGATAAAGATATAATACTACGACTAGATAATAATAGTAAAAATAATAATGGTGATATAGACGGTAATGATAGTGATAATAATATTAATGATAATATATTTCTATATACTACACAGGAACACAGGTACATAAATGTAAGTTGATTGTGAATTAGGGGCAGGAATTAAATAAGTGTAAACTTCATCCTGCTCCTTTTCAGGCACAGTTACTGCCAGAAGAATGTCATTGTTTGCTTCTTTTATTTGTTTCATTCTTGGTTGATTTTCTTTTTTCCTTTTGGAATTGAAATTGTTCGTTTATGTCTGAAATAAACATGAACATAAAAAACATAAAATGATGAAATCAAACGTATTAGCTCGTAAAATGCATCTGTTAGTCTCTCAGCACCTGTCAGCATTCATTATAAATTTATTTCCAATGAGAGTCAATGTAAACCCTTCACAAGCACGTGACCTGAGGCTGCTCTCTGATTGGCTTCCTTCAGTTTTACAGGACACGCCCACTTTTATTGGCAGCAACTTGTTGTTGTTTTATGTTTTTAATCTACTGTGATTGGACAGTTGTATGATTATTGTACATTATAGAAAAACTGGTAAAAAATAGTTCCAAAAAAGGCTCTCAGAAAATTCTAGAGTGGTAAAGTTATTTATAATTAAATAATTGTATATTGACATGTGGTGGAAATGACATTTGTTCAACGCAGGTCAGAAAAATGTCCAAAATTAACAAATTGTCTTGTAATCTAATTTTGTCCTCTTACAGATCTTAAAGCTAGATGAGTTTTGAATAACTGTTTGACACAACTAATATTTTATTCCTGTCTCTGTGTGTCAGAGATACCATACTGGGACACACCAGGGAACACTTCTCCTTTATAAACTACCTAGTTAGTGCCACCTTGCTGCTGGGGGACAGGTCTGAACATTTCCTGAGGATGCACTGAGCAACACCTTGAAGGCCGACCCGATGCTCAATGGAAGCAAGCTGCGGTATGAAGTGGTGCTACGGTTTGTTTGACACTAACCCTAGGACGCCACCCCCCATAGCAAACTGCACCCCCCCAGTAGTCAGTATGAATGAATGAACTTTATCTGCAGGAGAGACATGAGGGACATTTTGGAGCAGGTAGCGCCACCATGTGGACATTTATAAAACATTTCTCTTTTAACTCCTGAACTGTGACCAACAGAAGGAAATTTCTGTTTCATGGATTCATTGGATCAAGATAAATGTCAGTTTAGGCCACGCCCATTTCTGACTAAACACATTTTCCATCATGTTCAACTTTTTTCACTTCTTTTACATATTTCATCCATTTTTTCTCAAAGTTCTCATGAATCAAACTGAAAACACACTCACACTTCCTCAGACCAGGTTTCAGTCTCTGCGGTCCACCATGGTCCATCCTGGAGGAAGAGACAAAGACACAATCAGCTTCATACACCTTCACTCATATCCACCATTAAACATGAACCAGAGTCCCTCAGTTAGTCAGAGTGTCTGTCCATTTGTCCATACCTGAGAGTGTTCACCTGTCTGTCCATACCTGAGTGTCCACCTGTCTGTCCATACCTGAGAGTGTCCAACTGTCTGTCCATACCTGAGAGTGTCCATCTGTCTGTCTGTCTATACCTGAGAGTGTCCAGTCTCCAGTGTGGATCCTCCAGTCCAGCAGACAGGATCTTCTCTCCTGAGTCTCCTGGATGATTGTAGCTCAGGTCCAGCTCTCTCAGATGGGAGGGGTTGGACGTCAGAGCTGAGGCCAGAGAAGCACAGCCTTCCTCTGTGATCAGACATCCTGACAGACTGAATAGAATAGAATAGACTTTATGGTCATTGCACAAGAACTACAACTAAATTAAGCAGCTTGAAAGCAGTGTTACACATGTTGTACGAGTTATGATTTTTTAATGAGCCACCGACCCCGATGTCCGCACCTTTACTTCATAAAATGACTGCATCTCTCACTATGGATGAAAAGGTGGAATGATACACTTCCCCTATCCACTTTGCTCTTAACCTGCCATGCCAGCTGTTCTTCAAATGAGTCTCCTGCAGGAACATAATGTCTGAGGCCGATGACTTTAGGAGGGTCACAACCTTCCCTCTCTTGACTGGGTTATTTACTCCACATACATTCCAACTGGAGAATGTGAACCCTTTCATCCTTCTACTATCATTATTTATATTATCATGCATCAGCTATATCTGACCAGTATAGTATCCATAGCAACACTAGAGTGAAAGGCCTTCCTGTCCCTCCCAAACCTTCTGATGGCCTCCCATCTTTGATCCGACAGCTTGGTAACTTCTAGAAAGGTTGCCACAGTAATATAACACACACACACACACACACACACACACTAGGCATGGGCCGGTATGAGATTCTGGCAGTATGATAACCATAAGAAAAAATATCACGGTTTCACGGTATGACGGTATTGCGATTACAGCTCTAAAATGTTCCTAAAAGGAAGAAAAATAAAGACAGACATGTTAATTTAACCTGAATCTGTAATGACAGTGTGAGGTGATACTCTACGCTGCAGCTGCTCCACCTGAGGGATTTCTGACCAGCACTTCCTGTCTTTGACCAGCACTTCCTGTCTTTGACCAGATAAAAAACAGCTCATACCTTAGCAACGGTATGACAGAACATTTGGCGGTTTCGGTCATCGTGACTTTTTCAAATCACGGTATACCTTGAACACGGTTATCATCCCATGCCTAACACACACACACACACACACACACACACACACACACACACACACACACACACACACCTATCTCCTGAGCAGAGATCATTCTCAGTGTTGATCCAGTATCATTTTGACTTAGTTTATCAGTTAAACAAAGTGTACTTCTAGCCAGAGAGTCAAAATGAAATGCATTAGAAGGAAATCTAAATGGGGATTGACATCAGTATAGACATTTGGACAAACTGCTGATATGTTGTGCATCCACAGAACAACACACCACCCCCTTATTCCCAAAGTAGGGATTTACATTACCTGTGTAATAAGAAAGAGAGTCTAAATATATGACCAAAAGAGTGAACTTAGTTGCACCTCCAACTGGAGAACTTCCATCATGAACACTGGTCACAATAACAGATAGAATCAGAGGAGGTAGTAACACGTCACACTGGGTATCATTCAGTAACAGTGAGCCACTTCTACACCTTAAAGAACTGAACAACTATTAAGGCTCTAAATAAGATACCTGAAAAACATGAACAGTGCAGACCTCATGCTGTATAAGGCAGGACATCAAACTTTACACTTATTTGTGTTCTGAGAGGAGCCGTTCTACAGTCAAGTACTAAGACACCAGCTGTGTGTAACTCTGTAGGTGACAGCAGAGGTGGAAAATAACTCATTACATTTAATCACTTTACTGTAATCGAGTCATTTTTTTGTGTACTTGTACTTTTTAAAGTAGTTTTAAAAATCTGTAACTTTACTTTTACTAAAGTATGTTTAGTTTGAAGTATTGTACTACGTTACATTTTAAATCACATCCGTTACTGAGTAGAAGAAATGTCCAAAATAATAAAAAGCAAACAGGATTGTCTCACTCTGCAGCTGTCTCTCTCTGTAGCTGTCTCTCTCTACAGCTGTCTCACTCTGCAGCTGTCTCTCTCTGTAGCTGTCTCTCTCTACAGCTGTCTCACTCTGCAGCTGTCTCTATCTGCAGCTGTCTCACTCTGCAGCCTTCCTGTTACAGAGACTTGAACATTCAGTTGGAATCAAAGGAACTGCAATAAACTGGTTTAAGTCTTATCTATCAGATCGACTTCAGTTTGTACGTTAATGATAAATCCTCCATGCAAACATAAGTTAGACACAATGTTCTCAGGGTTCAGTGCTTGGACCAAAACTATTCACCTTATATATGCTTAATTTACCGTCATACTATGAGAAATAATGCAGATGATACTCAATTAAGTCTTTGAATAAAGGCAGATGAAAGCAACCAGTTAACTCAACAACAAACATGCCTTAAGGACATAAAGGCCTGGATGACCTGCAACTTCCTGCTACTAAACTCAGAAAACACTGAAGTTACTGTGCTTGGCTTCAAACACGTAAGACATCCTGAACTCCTGTTGTCTATTCACTGATGAATTCATTAAAAATCCACAACAACCTGCATGTAGAGAACATGGCAGTAATTCAGTGTTGCATATTTTATATTAATTCAATTATATTAGACTTTCATGACTTAATGCACATCAAGTCTTTATTGAAGATTAAATGACAGAAACATAAATCCTGACTCACATGTTGGTGTGGAAGGAGTTGTACTTAAATGGTAAATGGACTGTACTTATATAGCGCCTTTCTAGTCTGTGCGACCACTCAAAGCGCTTTACATGACAAGTCATTCACCCTTTCACACACATTCATACACTGATGGCAGGGGCTACCACGCAGGGTGCCAACCTGCCATCAGGGGGATCTAACCATTCATACACATCCACACGTCGTTGGCACAGCAACGGGAGCAATTTTGGGGTTAAGTGTCTTGCCCAAGGACACATCGACATGTGGACTGGAGGAGCCGGGAATCGAAACACCAATCTTCCAATTGAAGGACGACCGCTCTACCTCCTGCCCACAGCCGCCCTAACTACTTAACTACTTACTGTATACTTGATGTTACATCACTTCAACTCAAGACAGTAAACTAAATCTTTTTGGTATCATAAACTCTTCATGTAAACTAGAAACTGAGGAGAAGCCAAAAATATGACTTTATATACACAGTAATAAAACTGACCTGAGAGTGTCCAGACCACAGTGTGGACTCTCCAGTCCAGCAGAAAGCTGCTTCACTCCTGAATCCTGCAGGTTGTTGTTACTCAAGTCCAGATCTCTCAGACTAGAGGACTGGGAGCTGAGAACTGAGGACAGAGCTGCACAGCTTCTCTCTGAGAGGTTACAGAGACTCAACCTGGAAGGACAAGTTAAATACATCAGACTCTGTGATGAACAGACATGTAATTCTCTAAATCCCATGATATTAAAGCAAAGAGCAGTTTCTCTATCTCACTGAATATATGTGTGCTGTAAAGTAGATGAAGCTCAGTCAAAGAAAGATAAACTGGAAAATTAAAATATTTTATTTTGTGTGATGAATAAAATACAGATGGAAAACTTCTGTGAATCAGAAATTCTAATCTTAGAAAGGCAGAACCTCATAATTAAGAAAATATTTCAAGACAAATGTATAACTTGATCTGACCTGAGATTTTCCAGTCCACAGTGTGGACTCTCCAGTGCAGCAGAAAGCTGCTTCACTCCTGAATCCTGCAGGTTGTTGTTACTCAGGTCCAGATCTCTCAGACTAGAGGACTGGGAGCTGAGAACTGAGGACAGAACTGCACAGCTTCTCTCTGAGAAGTTACAGTCATTCAACCTGGAGAAGAATCAGCAGAACAAAAAAATTGCAAACATTAATTTTCTTCACTGAGCAAAGATGAAACTACATTAATCTGGATAGTTCTGTGTGCACCTACAGAGCTTTGTTGGAGGCTTTGACCACTGGCAGCAGCCTCAGAAGAGCCACTTCTGAAGCAGAGTATTTCTTCAGGTCAAACACGTCCAGATCTTTTTCTGATGACAGTAAGATGAAGACCAGAGCTGACCACTGAGCAGGAGACAGTTTATCTGTAGGGAGACTTCCTGATCTCAGGTACTGTTGGATCTCCTCCACTAGAGAACGATCATTCAGTTCATTCAGACAGTGGAACAGATTGATGCTTCTCTCTGCAGACACATTCTCACTGATCTTCTCCTTGATGTACTTGACTGTTTTCTGATTGGTCTCTGACCTACTTCCTGTCTGAGTCAGCAGGCCTCGTAGGAGAGTCTGATTGGTCTGCAGTGAAAGACCCAGGAGGAAGCGGAGGAACAAGTCCAGGTGTCCATTTGGACTCTTTAAGGCCTCGTCCACAGCACTCTGGTAGAAACGTGTTGATTTGCCTCTGAACGCTTCAGACCAGGATGTTGTTTGTTCTTCTTCCAGCAGATTGACTCCAGACTTGATGAATGTCAGATGGACATGAAGAGCAGCCAGAAACTCCTGAAGGCTCAGATGGACGAAGCAGAACACCTTGTCCTGGTACAGCCCTCTCTCCTCTTTAAAGATCTCTGTGAACACTCCTGAGCACACTGAGGCTGCTCTGATATCGATGCCACACTCTGTCAGGTCTGATTCATAGAAGATCAGGTTACCTTTCTGCAGCTGCTCAAAAGCCAGTTTTCCCAGAGACTCAATCATCTTCCTGCTCTCTGGACTCCAGTGTGGATCTGTCTCAACTCCTCCATCATACTTGACCTTCTTCAGTTTGGACTGAACCACCAGGAAGTGGATGTACATCTCAGTCAGGGTCTTGGGCAGCTCTCCTCCCTCTCTGCTTTTCAACACATCCTCCAGAACTGTAGCAGTGATCCAGCAGAAGACTGGGATGTGGCACATGATGTGGAGGCTTCGTGATGTCTTGATGTGGGAGATGATGGTGCTGGCCTGCTCCTCATCTCTGAATCTCTTCCTGAAGTACTCCTCCTTCTGTGGGTCAGTGAACCCTCTGACCTCTGTCACCATGCCGACACACTGAGGAGGGATCTGATTGGCTGCTGCAGGTCGTGTGGTTATCCAGAGGCGAGCAGAGGGAAGCAGTTTCCCCCTGATGAGGTTTGTCAGCAGCACATCCACTGAGGTGGACTCTGTAACATCAGTCAGGATCTCAGTGTTGTGGAAGTCCAGAGGAAGTCGACACTCATCCAGACCGTCAAAGATGAACACAACCTGGAACTCTTCAAACCTGCAGATTCCTGCTTCTTTGGTTTCAGTAAAGAAGTGATGAACAAGTTCCACCAAGCTGTACTTTTTCTCTTTCACCACATTCAGCTCTCTGAAAGTGAATGGAAATGTGAAGTCTATGTCCTGGTTGGCTTTGTCTTCAGCCCAGTCCAGAGTGAACTTCTGTGTTAAGACTGTTTTCCCAATGCCAGCCACTCCCTTTGTCATCACTGTTCTGATTGGTTCATCTCTTCCAGGTGAGGCTTTAAAGAAGTCTTCATGTCTGATTGTTGTTTCTGGTCTGTCTGGTTTCCTGGATGCTGTTTCAATCTGTCTGACCTCATGTTCATCATTGACCTCTGCAGTCCCTCCCTCTGTGATGTAGAGCGGTGTGTAGATCTGATTCAGAAGGGTTGGGTTTCCTGCTTTAGCGATCCCCTCAAACACACACTGGAACTTCTTCTGCAGGTTAGACTTCAGTTTACGTCGGCACTTTGCAGCACGAGATCCTGAATGAACAAACAACAAATGAAATCAGTGAGTGGATCCTACAGAAAGTCTAGAAATCTGAACATGTAAGTGTGTCTGTGTAGTTTTTCCTCCTCCATCAGTTTTATTCAGCTCATCAGTGGAGGACAAACAGCCTCTGATCTGATGCAGATGTGTGCAGCATATTTACAGCAGAGTTTGAAATACAAACCTCTCCCATGTTGCCTCCATTTCCTCTCCATCATGTTAAATCTGTTAAAATCCTCTTACTGCTCTGCAGACGCTCAGCCAGCTCCTCCTGCTTCATTCTCCTCAGGAAGTGCAGTGTGATCTTCAGAAATGCCTCTCTGCTGCTCCTCCTCTGCTCTTCCTCCTCACCGTCCAACTCCTCCTCATCCTCACTCTGACTCTCTAAGCATTCTGGGTCATCTGGACTCAGACCCGTCTGGACTCTCTTCAGCTCGTTCTTCACAAAAGTGAGGATGTTCTCCTCCAGCAGCTGGAACAGAAAGATAAAGTGAACATTTCATTTAAACTGGTAGAACACAACATGTGATTCATGTGTCAGTGTTTGTACATGTACACACCATAAATATGGAGTCCAGCTGTGTTTGATGCTGCTGTGCAGAATGATCACTGGGAGCCTCTGAGCTCTGCTGCTGAACTCTGTGGAGAAAACATCACGTTTAAGGACATTTAATGACTCAAATCTGCCCTCAGCTTATTAAAGATGTTCTGTCATGATGACTAAATGAACTCCTGTAAATGCTGCTCTGATTACTGGATGTTCAATTCTTACCTTCCATCAGCAGGTCGTCCATCTTTAAACATAATAGGACGAGGCATTGACCAGTCACTCTTCATGGACACACAGCTGGGTTCAGGAGAGTCTGCTCTCTGCTGCTGCATCCTGATATGAATAAAGAAGTGAAAACAGCATGTAGGTAACACCAAAGAACTGCTGTCCAGCTTCACTGAGTCTCTGCTGTCCAGCTTCACTGAGTCTCTGCTGTCCAGCTTCACTGAGTCTCTGCTGCCTCCACAGACACCCAGTCAGCTCCCAAAACATCAGCCCCCCTGCTGAGGTCCTCCTGTCTCTTGGTCTCCTTTCTACATGGTTTTGTTGACACCTTGGTCTCCAAAGTTTCTGCCCTGAGCAGCTCTTTCAGCCTCCAGAGTAGTCCTGCCCATCTGTCCTGCCTTCTTTCTCCTCTTTGTTTTCTCCCTCCTGACCAGCCTGGAGGGACATTTGGGAGCTGTCCCTTGAGGGGCGACTGTCATGATTCCTGTTTAAGCTCTGTTTGTGTTGTCCTGTCTGTTTCTGTCCCTGCCTTCAGTTTCAAACCCACCTGCTCACCTGCTGCCACTGTGTAATTCCCTCATCAGCTCCTCACTACATATACTGCTCTCACTCATTTTCTTTCATTCTAGACACTAGATTGTGATGCTGTTCCTGTCTGTTCCTGTTCCTCTTGTTACCTGTTCCTGCTGGTTTCAACCTTATTTGAACTGCTTTCCCTTTATGGTCTGTAAGCCTGTCTGTTGGTTTCTGAGCATTAAAGCTGTTTCCATTTAACCTGTCTGTGGTGTTTGTGCCTGGTTCACCTGCTCCGCCCCACATAACACAGGAGGTTTATTCAGCCCAAACAGCCAACCAACCATTTTTAACTTCTTACCTTCCATCAGCAGGTTGTCCATCTTTAAACGTGATAGGACGAGGCATTGACCAGTCACTCTTCATGGACACACAGCTGGGTTCAGGAGAGTCTGCTCTCTGCTGCTGCATCCTGATATGAATAAAGAAGTGAAAACAGCATGTAGTTAACACCAAAGAACTGCTGTCCAGCTTCACTGAGTCTCTGCTGTCCAGCTTCACTGAGTCTCTGCTGTCCAGCTTCACTGAGTCTCTGCTGCCTCCACAGACACCCAGCCAGCTCCCAAAACATCAGCCCCCCTGCTGAGGTCCTCCTGTCTCTTGGTCTCCTTTCTACGTGGTTTTGTTGATACCTTGGTCTCCAAAGTTTCTGTCCTGAGCAGCTCTTTCAGCCTCCAGAGTGGTCCTGCCCATCTGTCCTGCCTTCTTTCTCCTCTTTGTTTTCTCCCTCCTGACCAGCCTGGAGGGACATTTGGGAGCTGTCCCTTGAGGGGCGACTGTCATGATTCCTGTTGAAGCTCTGTTTGTGTTGTCCTGTCTGTTTCTGTCCCTGCCTTCAGTTTCAAACCCACCTGCTCACCTGCTGCCACTGTGTAATTCCCTCATCAGCTCCTCACTACATATACTGCTCTAACTCATTTTCTTTCATTCTAGACACTAGATTGTGATGCTGTTCCTGTCTGTTCCTGTTCCTCTTGTTACCTGTTCCTGCTGGTTTCAACCTTATTTGAACTGCTTTCCCTTTATGGTCTGTAAGCCTGTCTGTTGGTTTCTGAGCATTAAAGCTGTTTCCATTTAACCTGTCTGTGGTGTTTGTGCCTGGTTCACCTGCTCCGCCCCACATAACACAGGAGGTTTATTCAGCCCAAACAGCCATCCAACCATCTTTAACTTCTTACCTTCCATCAGCAGGTTGTCCATCTTTAAACAGAATAGGACGAGGCATAGACCAGTCACTCTTTATGGACACACAGCTGGGTTCAGGAGAGTCTGCTCTCTGCTGCTGCATCCTGATACAAACAAACAAATCAAAGAGTTTAAAAAGATGAATTTTGAGCAGACTGTCAGCAGCTGAAGTTTTAGAAGCAGAATGAAAATCAGTAAGAAGACAGTGGATGAGAAACGTTCTCCTGTTCATCAAAATGTCATCTGATGAAAGATGCTGTCTCAATTCATTATTATCAGGCTGTCCTAACAAGTCTCTAAAGGCTCTCCAGCTGGTCCAGAATGCAGCTGCGAGTGTTCTGACAAAAACTAGAAAGAGAGATCATATTACTCCCATCTTGGCTTCACTGCATTGGCTTCCCGTAAAATTCAGAATAGAATTCAAAATCCTTCTCCTCACCTTCAAAGCTCTCAATGGTCAGGCTCCATCATATCTTAAAGAACTGATAGTATCTTATGTACCTACTAGAAGACTGCGCTCCCAGCATGCAGGTCTACTTGTGGTTCCTAGTATCTCTAAAAGTAGAACAGGAGGCAGAGCCTTCAGTTATCAGGCTCCTCTCCTGTGGAACCATCTTCCAGATTTGGTCCGGGGGCCAGACACCCTCCCTACATTTAAGAGTAGGCTTTCCTTTTTGATAAAGCTTATAGTTAGGGCTCTTTGAGCTCTTAACTTATGCGGCCATAGGCTTAGATTGCTGGGGGACCCCCATGATGCACTGAGCTCCTCTCTCCTCCTCCCTCTCTCTCTCTATCCATCCATCTATATCCATTAACATTCATGTTCTATTAATGCATCAATAAGCTAAACTTCATCCCCGGAGTTGTCTGTGCTTTCTGGTCTCACAGCTAATCTGGGCATGTAGACGTCTGGATGACGGATTCCAGTCCCGGACCTTCTGGCCTCATTGTTGATTTTCACTTCTCTCTTCTATCCTTCCTCTCTCTCCTCTCAACCCCAACCGGTCGAGGCAGATGTCCGCCCACTTCTGAGTCTGGTTCTGCCTGAGGTTTCTTCCTGTTAAAAGGGAGTTTTTTCTGCTCATGTGGGAATGTTGGGTCTCTTTAAAGTTAAAACCTGAAGAGTTCGGTTTAGAACCTGCTCTATGTGTAAAGTGCCTTGAGATAACTTTGTTGTGATTTGGCGCTTTATAAATAAAGATTGATTGATCATCTTAGTTGATTAGTTGACTAATCAGTGGTTGAGCTCTTTGTTAACTCACAAAGTTAGTAGTTCATTCTGAGTTATTGTGACTTATTATTCAGTAGTTGAGTGTCAGATGTGACAGTGAGTGTGAATAATGATGGTGGAGTGATGTGAGTGGAGAACAGTGATGGACAGTTAGAGATCCTCATCTCACCTCTGAGCTTTGGTCTGGCTGTCATGTTCCCCACACAGAGAGCTTTTAGAGGGAGGGACTCCCTCCTCTCTGTCCTCACACTGATCCATAGCAGAGAAACACCTTCACACAAACACAACAACATGCTCATTCATTACAACCAGCTGCACATCACACAGGTCTGCACTGCTGTCTAACATCCTGTCATTATTCATTCCACCACCAGATGGAGCCAAAGTAACAAACTATTTAAAGACTTTCACTCAGCTTTAATGTTTAATAACTTAGTTTCTGAATGTTCCACTGACTTTTCATTTGCCTGATTAAATAACTGAATATCATGAATGAAAAGATGTTTTCAACAGTATTTCTGTCACCTTCTTTTAACACATTTCATAGTATATTATTATATGGCTTTTATTACCTGTTCATCACTAACCGTCCCACCTGTGAAACAAACTCTTTCTGTTGTAACTGTGGATTAGTTATTATAATAACTGTCATCATGTTTGTCAGGTTCAAGATGACTGAATGAGGTGACCTTTGATACGACCAATTAAATGAATCAAACACACAATTACTGACTTCAAGAAACAGTTTTACAAAAACAACAGTCAATCACTTTAGCCTATTTATCTAAAGTTTAGTACAATGAATGTCATCGTACCCAAACCCTTTAACAGCCAGGTTCAGTTGTTGGGCAGGGTGCTGTACCATTTGAAAATGACCCAAAAGATGAGTCTAATCTTTATATTATATGGAGTACATACTGTATATTACATGTTCATACTCATATAACTCATTTTATAGTATTAGCATCAGTGAAAGTTTACATAGTGCTGTCATAGTGGAACAATGGGCAGTACAGTACTTATATTAATATCAATGTACATTATTATTAGTAATAGTGTGACAGAGTTCACACATGAACAGCTAACTGCTCAGTAACACTTTAAAAACATGCAGCTGAAATACACAGGCAGGAATGGAGGCTCCTAATAAAGCTTTGAACCCAAAACTAGAGAAAAGAAACCAGCAGTACACTCTCAGAAGATCACACATCATCAGCAAGTATCCACTGAAATACAGGCAACCAGTGTTATACTAGAAACACACAAAAAGGACATCTCTGAATTTATATGGAGCTCATAACTCCTGGATGATTTAGATAGAGCTCAAGAACTGCACCAAGCAGCTTTAAATAATGACAAGAAAAGAAAAACAAAGTGAAAGTAAAGAAAAAGGATTAGAAACAAAGGCCCGTACTCTAACCAAACTGGGACTAACTATATTCCACTTGGAGATGGTCCTATAACAATAAATATAACATGAGGCTATAATCAGTAAGTTTAGTGTCCTGATACCGATATGGATACAGGAGTCCAGAACCCCGAAATATGAACATTTTAACATCACTAGAGATGTCCCACAGAACCTGAATGCAGCACGAGTATTAGCGCTCAGTGAAAGTTTACATAGTGCTTCATACTGAGTTTGTTCCTGTGTGTTTAACTACATCCGGTCTCTGAAAGTTATATTAGGATGGAAATATGTATATTTAGGTATCGATCCGCCATCACTAATAACTAGCAGCCAAACCAGCGGCCTGCTTAATGTCGTGATGACGTCATTATATCTGCGATCAGTTGTCTGGAAACCTTCATTACAGTGATACGGAGAGATTTCTCTGCTTTCTACAGGGTTCAATACATTTCTCACTTTACATCATATTCATCATATTTGTATTAATACACTGCCTACCTCTTCCTCGCGCTGCTTCTCTTCCGTGTTTGCAGACAGGTGAGAGAGAGAGAGAGCACTCACCTGTGTTTTAGTCCCGCCCACCATGGACTCAGAGAGAGACTATAAACCACTGATTCTAATTATTATATATTATTAAAACTCATTATCAAACGTCTTAACGAGCTTCAGCTGCTTCATTACTAGTTCATCATTAGAAACAGGTGTGTTACAGTCCTTTCCTTTTTATGATTATTATATTATATATTTTAGTATATCATATCATATATTATATTATAGTACTAACTAACTACTACTACACTAACAACTATAAGAAGATCTGGTCAAATATTCAGCTACTCAACTGTTCATGTCCATTAAAACCAGCATTTAAGAAAGTAAAACAACAAAGAAGAAGAAGAATTGAGTTGTCCTTTGCATCCTTGAAGAATGGATGCAGCCATGTTTCTACTTTGGGCAGAGTTGTGTTGGTAGGATGGAAGGAGAGGAGGAAGGAAGCAAGAAGGATGGAAGGAGAGGAGTTGTGTTGGTAGAAAACACTCAGAACTTAACAATGTATATTACACAGCTGAATGTAAACTGGTTTTATACATGAAACAGTAATATTGCACAGGAAGGAAGCAAGGATGGATGGAAGGATGGAAGGAAAGGAGTAAGGAGGGACGGAGGTAGGAAGGAAGGAAGGAGTAAGGAGGGAGGGAGGTAGGAAGGAAGTGAGGAAAGACATGAAACAGTAATATTGCACAGCGTTGGACATTAAAAGTGCCTCACTGCTCCTCATTACTCCTCACAATTCCTCTCTCTCCTCCTCCTCTCCCATACCCATACTAGTGTAATAATATCTTAAACTAATCAACTCTAATACATTTAATGACTTAGTTGAAACAAAGGTAATTTTCTAGACAGCAGATGAACTTGTATTCTCAAGTTAAACCAATTCAAGATGTCTTACAGTCTGTCTGCACATTGTTGGACTTTCTTTCCAGTAGCAGATTTTGATATGAGGAGACCCAGGACGGTACGGAGCACACAGCAAAAGAACAAATATTGAGTTAATGTATTTTACGTGATGGGGTTAAAGTAGATTACCTGATGGGGTTAAAGTAGATTACCTGATGAGGTTAAAGTAGATTACCTGATGGGGTTAAAGTAGATTAACTGATGAGGTTAAAGTAGATTACCTGATGGGGTTAAAGTAGATTACCTGATGGGGTTAAAGTAGATTACCTGATGGGGTTAAAGTAGATTACCTGATGAGGTTAAAGTAGATTACCTGATGGGGTTAAAGTATTTTACCTGATGAGGTTAAAGTAGATTACCTGATGGGGTTAAAGTAGATTACCTGATGGGGTTAAAGTAGATTACCTGATGAGGTTAAAGTAGATTACCTGATGGGGTTAAAGTAGATTACCTGATGGGGTGAAAGTATTTTACCTGATGGGGTTAAAGTATTTTACCTGATGGGGTGAAAGTATTTTACCTGATGGGGTGAAAGTAGTTTACCTGATGGGGTTAAAGTATCTTACCTGATGGGGTGAAAGTATTTTACCTGATGGGGTCAAAGTAGATTACCTGATGAGGTTAAAGTAGATTACCTGATGGGGTTAAAGTAGATTACCTGATGAGGTTAAAGTAGATTACCTGATGGGGTTAAAGTAGATTACCTGATGGGGTTAAAGTAGATTACCTGATGGGGTTAAAGTAGATTACCTGATGGGGTTAAAGTAGATTACCTGATGAGGTTAAAGTAGATTACCTGATGAGGTTAAAGTAGATTACCTGATGGGGTTAAAGTAGATTACCTGATGGGGTTAAAGTAGATTACCTGATGAGGTTAAAGTAGATTACCTGATGGGGTTAAAGTAGATTACCTGATGGGGTTAAAGTAGATTACCTGATGGGGTTAAAGTAGATTACCTGATGGGGTGAAAGTATTTTACCTGATGAGGTTAAAGTAGATTACCTGATGGGGTTAAAGTAGATTACCTGATGGGGTTAAAGTAGATTACCTGATGAGGTTAAAGTAGATTACCTGATGGGGTTAAAGTAGATTACCTGATGGGGTTAAAGTAGATTACCTGATGGGGTTAAAGTAGTTTACCTGATGGGGTTAAAGTATTTTACCTGATGGGGTTAAAGTAGATTACCTGATGGGGGCCTCCGGGGGTCTGCAGCAGCTGGGCTCTGGTGGTGTGGGAGAAGTAATCTCTGATGGTTTCTGATTTCAGAGTGAGACGAGGAAGATTTTTGATCGCTCTGCCTAAAAGACTGCTGCAGTTTGTGATGGAGTCTCTCTGCTGGGAGTGTCTGGAATGAGGAAACACTCCAAGGTGTGTTTCAGCATTCTTTTAATGAAAGTATGAAAGATGAGCTGGTGTCAAAGGAGGAGCCTGACCGGTTGGACCAGCTCATTTACCTCCATCTGTGTCATCAACAGCCACCGTGAGCGTCGGAGGGAGAAAACAGGTTAGATAACCTCATCACACCTTCTACTTCACCTCGTTTATCTCCCCCGACTGCATCTGTCTCTTCCACACTGAGCCTATGCAACTTGGTTGAGCCAAGTACATGTAACAGACAGAAAAGGTCATAAATAATAAGTGGAAAATAACTTTTGTATTTATTTCTTGTGGCCAGTGTTCCTTTATAATCTCAAGTTTGATTGTTTTCATTGTTCTTGGTAATGAGAGTTCTGCATAAGTTTGCATCTTTGTGCTCTTATTATTTTTTTAAGTAAAATATATAAGGCTAGAGGATATGTGGTGGTAGCTCCTGTCTCTCCTCAGTCTCTGAACTTGACTGCAGAGGTTTGTAGACTATTTAAGACTCATCAAAAATTTAGATTTTTAAGTTTGAATGTTGAATTAAAGGCAAAAATCATTCTAATACTGTTCAGTGATGTGGCTGTGGTGTTTTCTGTTGTGTAAATTAGTTGTAAAATGAGTTTTGAGTACTAAAGTTAATAGTGTAATATACTTTGTCATGTATTTAGTAAAACAAAGCAACATTTGTTTTTCACTTATATTTTATATATTTTTATTTCAGTTACATGTTTTGAGTTCAAGTGCATCAGCAGTCTGCATGAACGTGACAGTGAGAGGAGTGTTGTCATGAAGATAAAATCCAGCATGTAACAGTGTGTTGCTCTCTCTGGTTACACTGCAGGAATAACCAGAGTTCATCAAGTCATGCCTGTGTCTGCAGTGTAGCTGAATAAATGCTAAGAGTTGCTGGTATTGTGGTCAGCCCTGTCATTCCTTTCCACCTGTTGCTGCTTCAGATAAAAGAGGCTCAACATTAGTGGGAGAGATACTGCTGAGTCAGACTGTTTCTATCTCCCTCCAGATCACAGCTCAATGTCTCCCTCTTGTGGCAGAACCAGTTAATGCCCCTTACAGCTCTCATTGGGCCAGATGCAAGAACATGTTCCTATTTTTATTTCTATTATATTCATGAGGTGGATCTGTCTGAGTGTGTCACGTTGGATTCACCAAACACTTGTATCACCTGGAAACAGTTGTAAATGAGCTGTGTGAACATGATGAATCCCACCTGTTCTAAATGAACCAGCTGTTTTTCTTTGTCCTGGTCAAAAAGGGATGAGCAGAATGTTTAAAGTTGGTTTTATTTTAGTTTCATATTTAATAATAAAAACAAAATAAAATAAAATCACTGGCAAACAGACAAAAAAGCCACAACTGTCTGACAGACTGTTTGAGTTTTTATAATGTTAATAACTCAGTTTAAACAAAAACTACAAGCTTTTCAGTCCATGACTTTACCTGAATATGTGTGTTTGATATGACACAGGACATTTTTAGTCACTTCATCAAACTAATGAATGTATTATGGTGCATGCATTCTGGTCTTCAGGTGACAGCTCTTTATATTGTTATGATCTTTTCCTCCGTCAGTGTAAAATAATGTGAATTATTTTGAGGCACTAATTTAGTGGTTTCAGGTCCTGGGCAGTAATTAGACTGCCTGGTCAGAGTATGTTTTATTTCAGGTAAGATTAGGTTTTTATATTGTTTATTTCAGATATAGTGAGTCAGTGGGGATCTGTTGGGTTAGGAAGTGTGTTTTGTTTTGTATGTTCATGATTTGGCGCCACCTGCAGCCGTTCTCTTTGATAGATACACATGACAGTCTGTCGGTTACTATTAAACTGGTTCTCCCTGGATTTTTTTTATTGCACTCTTGCCTTCATGATGATATCTGGTTTCAGAATAGAAGAAATGAAGTGTAAAAAAAAGAAGAAAAAACTACGTAAACTGAACCAACCAGTCGAGGCAGATGTTCTCCCACTCAGAGTCTGGTTCTGAGGGTTCTTCCTGTTAAAAGATGATCTCCCACTCTGAGTCTGGTTCTGAGGTTACTTCCTGTTAAAAGATGTTCTCCCACTTTGAGTCTGGTTCTGAGGGTTCTTCCTGTTAAAAGATGTTCTCCCACTCTGAGTCTGGTTCTGAGGGTTCTTCCTGTTAAAAGATGTTCTCCCACTCTGAGTCTGGTTCTGAGGGTTCTTCTTGTTAAAAGATGTTCTCCCACTCTGAGTCTGGTTCTGAGGGTTCTTCCTGTTAAAAGATGTTCTCCCACTCTGAGTCTGGTTCTGAGGGTTCTTCTTGTTAAAAGATGTTCTCCCACTCTGAGTCTGGTTCTGAGGGTTCTTCCTGTTAAAAGATGTTCTCCCACTCTGAGTCTGGTTCTGAGGGTTCTTCCTGTTAAAAGATGTTCTCCCACTCTGAGTCTGGTTCTGAGGGTTCTTCCTGTTAAAAGATGTTCTCCCACTCTGAGTCTGGTTCTGAGGGTTCTTCCTGTTAAAAGATGTTCTCCCACTCTGAGTCTGGTTCTGAGGGTTCTTCTTGTTAAAAGATGTTCTCCCACTCTGAGTCTGGTTCTGAGGGTTCTTCCTGTTAAAAGATGTTCTCCCACTCTGAGTCTGGTTCTGAGGGTTCTTCCTGTTAAAAGATGTTCTCCCACTCTGAGTCTGGTTCTGAGGTTACTTCCTGTTAAAAGATGTTCTCCCACTCTGAGTCAGGTTCTGAGGGTTCTTCCTGTTAAAAGATGTTCTCCCACTCTGAGTCTGGTTCTGAGGGTTCTTCCTGTTAAAAGATGTTCTCCCACTCTGAGTCTGGTTCTGAGGGTTCTTCCTGTTAAAAGATGTTCTCCCACTCTGAGTCTGGATCTGAGGGTTCTTCCTGTTAAAAGATGTTCTCCCACTCTGAGTCTGGATCTGAGGGTTCTTCCTGTGAAAAGATGTTCTCCCACTCTGAGTCTGGTTCTGAGGGTTCTTCTTGTTAAAAGATGTTCTCCCACTCTGAGTCTGGTTCTGAGGGTTCTTCCTGTTAAAAGATGTTCTCCCACTCTGAGTCTGGTTCTGAGGGTTCTTCTTGTTAAAAGATGTTCTCCCACTCTGAGTCTGGTTCTGAGGGTTCTTCTTGTTAAAAGATGTTCTCCCACTCTGAGTCTGGTTCTGAGGGTTCTTCCTGTTAAAAGATGTTCTCCCACTCTGAGTCTGGTTCTGAGGGTTCTTCCTGTTAAAAGATGTTCTCCCACTCTGAGTCTGGTTCTGAGGGTTCTTCTTGTTAAAAGATGTTCTCCCACTCTGAGTCTGGTTCTGAGGGTTCTTCCTGTTAAAAGATGTTCTCCCACTCTGAGTCTGGTTCTGAGGGTTCTTCTTGTTAAAAGATGTTCTCCCACTCTGAGTCTGGTTCTGAGGGTTCTTCTTGTTAAAAGATGTTCTCCCACTCTGAGTCTGGTTCTGAGGGTTCTTCCTGTTAAAAGATGTTCTCCCACTCTGAGTCTGGTTCTGAGGGTTCTTCCTGTTAAAAGATGTTCTCCCACTCTGAGTCTGGTTCTGAGGTTACTTCCTGTTAAAAGATGTTCTCCCACTCTGAGTCAGGTTCTGAGGGTTCTTCCTGTTAAAAGATGTTCTCCCACTCTGAGTCTGGTTCTGAGGGTTCTTCCTGTTAAAAGATGTTCTCCCACTCTGAGTCTGGTTCTGAGGGTTCTTCCTGTTAAAAGATGTTCTCCCACTCTGAGTCTGGTTCTGAGGGTTCTTCCTGTTAAAAGATGTTCTCCCACTCTGAGTCTGGATCTGAGGGTTCTTCCTGTTAAAAGATGTTCTCCCACTCTGAGTCTGGATCTGAGGGTTCTTCCTGTGAAAAGATGTTCTCCCACTCTGAGTCTGGTTCTGAGGGTTCTTCTTGTTAAAAGATGTTCTCCCACTCTGAGTCTGGTTCTGAGGGTTCTTCCTGTTAAAAGATGTTCTCCCACTCTGAGTCTGGTTCTGAGGGTTCTTCTTGTTAAAAGATGTTCTCCCACTCTGAGTCTGGTTCTGAGGGTTCTTCCTGTTAAAAGATGTTCTCCCACTCTGAGTCTGGTTCTGAGGGTTCTTCCTGTTAAAAGATGTTCTCCCACTCTGAGTCTGGTTCTGAGGGTTCTTCCTGTTAAAAGATGTTCTCCCACTCTGAGTCTGGTTCTGAGGGTTCTTCCTGTTAAAAGATGTTCTCCCACTCTGAGTCTGGTTCTGAGGTTACTTCCTGTTAAAAGATGTTCTCCCGGGGGCGCTGTTGAGCCGGCGATGGAGTAAGTCGTGTTTGTTTGAGCTCCCGTCGAACTTTTATTTTATTTTAAGTTAATAAGCGCGCAGTACATTAAAACATTGACTAATCTGCTCTGAAAATATTTCCGAAGCCGAGAAAAGGTCTACATTTGAGTGAATGGCGAATAATCTGCGTAAATTTCAATATACTGGAGCAGCGAACACAAGGCCCAACACCGGCGGGAGCCACATTGCCACTACCACCGCGGCAAGAGCATCTCCACCACAGCTACGGTCAGCTAACGTTAAACCAGAGATGGACGCCAAATCTCTGAAGTCGGAGATTCTTCTCTCGCTGAAAACTGAAATTTCGGCGGTGATAAAATCCGAAATGAAAAATGCACTTGCCGACGACTTCGACTTCCTTAAAAATGAGCTACAGGCATTAAAAGCAGAAGTTAAAAATAACACGGCGGCGATTCACTCGGAGATCGACCAAGTGAAAACCACGATCCGAGACGTGGAGACCGGACTGTCAGCATGGTCAGACGAGGTGGTGACTTTGCAGGCCACGGTGGACAACCTGAAGACGGAGGTGGCAGAGCTCCGAGACAAATGCGAGGACATGGAGGGAAGAGCGCGGCGGTGTAACATCAGAATACTGGGGGTGCCTGAGACGCCTGGATCGAGCTCCACGACGTCGGTCTCAAAGCTGCTACGAGAGGCGCTGCAGCTGGACAAGGATGTGCTCATTGATCGCTCTCACAGAAGTCTGGCTCCAAGAAAACCCGGCGGGAAACCACGAGTGATAGTAGCCAAACTTCACTATTTCCAAGACTGTGTTGAGGTACTGAACCGGGCGCGCACCCGTACTCCACTTCGGTACAACGGAGAGCCAGTTGCTATCTTCCCGGATTATACTACAAGAGTCGCCAAAGCTAGAGCCGCATTCACCGAGGTTAGAAAACTGCTCCACAACCGCCAGAACGTCCGGTTTGGCATACTGTTCCCAGCCCGTCTCCGTGTCACGCACAACGGGGAAGAAAAGGAATTCACCGATGCAGAAAAAGCGATGACCTACGTGAAGAACCACATCATCCCCTCTGAGGAGCGTGAGTGAGACTGTTTTATTCTGACAATACTTTATTTGTTTTCATCCATGGAAAGGCAGCTAACTGGCTGCGCGCAGTGGACTAATGTCACTGTTGTTAGACTGTTGCAGCTTCACCAGCTTATGCTGTCAATATTTGAAGTGGAAAACAAATGTAAAATGACCAAGAGACCCCTTCTCTCTCTCCTTTCTTTGTCAATGCTGATTACCTTTACTCACAAGCTTATTGTAATAGTTATTTGTTTTTGTTTTTTTTTGTTTTTTCTTACAACTTAAAGGTTGCCTTATAGTGAAAGGGCTTATCTGATTGAATATATTTCTGTTGATTACAAATTTAATTTTATAAGATGTGACTAATCCACAGTGTTTAATTTTAACACCTTTAAACTACTGATTCCATACGCGGTGTGGGGTTTAATGGCCCCTTTTATTTTGTTTTATTTTGTTGTTGTTCTTTTAAATTAATTAATTAATTTTCTCTCCTTCCTTTTTTTTTCTCTCTCTTTCCTTTCTCTTACTTGAATTCATAGCAGATGTTGAAAAACTACAATAACAATGCGCTAAATTGGTTTTCATGAGGCGTTCGATGGGAGCCTGAACAGTTGGCTCTATAGAGTTCCTCAACACAAACACATATGTGTGGATTTGTTCTTGAGGGGTACCATGTTTGCCTTGTTCTTCTAGGCACTAGGTGGGGTGGGGGAGGGTGGGATTATACCAGACCTGTTTATTTCTTGAATTTATTTTATGTATGTCTTTCTTCCTCTTTATTTGCTCAGCCAGATGTAAATTTCAAGTGCACTAAATCTCTTACTCAGTAGGTTATGACTGATCCTAATTCTACTAGAGGGCTGGGTGGACTCTCATCAGTGAACTTTGTGAGTTGGAACGTGAAGTCACTTAACCATCCAATTAAGAGAAAAAAGGTATTTACACACTTAAAGCAACTTAAGACCGGTATTGCGTTTCTTCAGGAGACGCACTTGCGCACGACAGACCTGTTCCGAATAAAAAGAGGATGGTCAGGACAAGTTTATCATTCTAATTTCCACACAAAGACTAGGGGGGCAGCAATCCTCATTGATAAAAATATACCATTTACAATGACTAATGTCGATTCTGATTCTGCAGGGCGCTACATTATTGTGACAGGGCAACTTTTTTCATTTCCGGTCATCCTGGCCAATATTTATGCACCAAACTGGGACAATCCAGAATTCTTTTCAAAATTTTTTTCTCGTCTACCAAACATGACATCACACCATCTTATCCTTGGTGGCGATATAAACTGTGTACTTTCCCCTACCTTAGATCGCAGTTCCTCCAAAAAGACATCCTTGTCTAAATCGGCACACACAATCCAGCTTTTTCTTAAAACATATGGTGTAGTGGATGTATGGCGATTTCGCAATCCCACTGCTAGAGCATACTCCTTTTTTTCCCCAGTGCATAAGAGCTATTCTCGCATAGATACTTTTTTCCTGGATAAAAGACTTCTATCTTCTGTAACTGAGTGTGATTATGATGCCATAGTCATTTCAGATCATGGTCCGCTGACCACGAAAATCACCATTCCTAACACACAAAATAGTTACCGCCCTTGGAGACTCAATCCTCTTCTCTTATCAGAAGAGTCTTTTACCAACTTTATTTCATCTGAAATACAATTTTTTCTTAATACTAATCAAACACCAGGGATGTCATATTCAAATATATGGGAATCTTTAAAAGCTTATCTACGAGGCCAAATCATCTCTTATTGCGCTAATAAAAAGAAAACAAATACAGCACGCCTTAAGGAACTAACAGATCAAATACTGGAATTAGATATGTTATACAGCCATCAGCCATCTCCTGACATAGTGAAAAAACGTCTGTCTTTGCAGACCGAATTTGATATCCTGTCAACGCAACAGGCGGAATATCTCCTCTCCAAATCTAGACACGGATGCTATGAACATGGGGAAAAAATTGGACGTATTCTCGCACATCAGTTACGTCAAAGAACTGCCAATCAGACTATACCTGCAATCAATGATGAACAAGGCTCAAAGTGTACAGATAGCCTCAAAATTAACTCCTGTTTTCAAAATTTCTATCAGGTATTATACACATCAGAATGTCCAACTGCACCCTCCGTATTGGAGGATTTTTTAAGATCCCTACATGTTCCATCCGTAGACCCAAACATAGCTGATTCATTGGAGAAAGACTTCTCGGCCCTGGAAATAATATCTGCAATCAGATCTATGCAAAGCGGCAAGTCCCCAGGGCCGGACGGATATCCGACAGATTTCTTCAAAAAATTCTCAGACCAACTTGCTCCTTTACTAATGTCAGTTTTTGAAGAATCACTTTCACTTAAGACCTTACCTCAGACCATGCGCCAAGCAGTAATCTCTGTAATTCTCAAAAAAGGGAAAAACCCTCTAGAGTGCAATTCATTCCGCCCAATTTCTCTCCTTAACACGGATGCAAAAGTCCTTGCCAAGGTTCTGGCACGCCGACTGGAAGGTGTTCTTCCTTGCATTATATCACCTGACCAAACAGGCTTTATTAGGAATCGTTACTCTTTTTTCAACGTCAGACGCCTTTTTAACATCCTTTATAGCCCCTCTCCACCTGGTGTGCCGGAGGTCGTCCTCTCACTTGATGCTGAAAAGGCGTTCGACCGGGTGGAGTGGGGCTATCTTTTCAGCACGCTGGAGAGGTTTGGATTTGGCAATAAATTCATATCATGGATCAGACTTTTATATACTTCTCCAGTGGCTGCTGTTCGTACTAATAATAATTTGTCCCCTTTCTTCGAGCTTAAACGTGGTACAAGACAGGGATGCCCCTTGTCACCGCTTCTTTTTGCGGTTGCTATGGAACCACTAGCTTTAGCTCTGAGGCAAAATACTGATATCAGAGGAATTCACCGAGCAGGGGAGGAGCACAAAGTCTCGCTTTATGCGGACGACATGCTATTATATATAGCACAACCCCTTTTGAGTCTGCCTAAGCTAATGGTCTTACTAAAAGAATTTGGCAAACTATCCGGCTACAGGGTCAATGTTCAAAAAAGTGAGCTGATGCCTGTTGGCACTGGTAATGATGAGACATCCTTAAATTCACTCCCCTTTAAAATTAGCCCCAAAAAATTCAAATACCTCGGCATATGGGTTACAGATAAACATAAAGATCTTTATGCTGCTAACTATCTGCCCCTGTTATCAAATCTAAATCAGGATATCGAACGATGGGATCCCCTGCCTCTCTCTCTGGGTGGAAGAATTAATACAGTAAAAATGAATATACTGCCCAAGTTTTTGTATATATTTCAGTGCCTTCCCATCTTTTTAACTAAGTCCTTTTTTACAAAATTAAATAATCAGATATCAAGTTTCATTTGGAACAAAAAACCGCCCCGGATAAAAAGAAGTGTACTTCAGAGACCTCGCTCTATGGGAGGAATGGCACTCCCTAATTTTTTGTATTACTATTGGGCAGTTAACATTCGAGTACTGTTATATTGGATGGATAACGATAACACTGACACTGAATGGCTAAACCTGGAGGGGGCATCTGTAAATTCCACTTCTTTAAAAGCTTTACTGTGTTCTAAGTTGCCATTTACTCAGCCCATTTCTAACTTTACCTCTAACCCTGTTGTTTTGCACTCAATTAAGATCTGGAACCAATTCAGAAGATCCTTTGCACTTACAGATCTATCTCAGGCTGCACCAATTGCATTGAATCATATGTTTGTCCCATCATTAATAGATGGGGTCTTTGATATGTGGTCCAGAAGAGGTATGATATCACTGTCTAATCTGTATATTGACGGTAGCTTTGCCTCCTTTGAACAGTTGGTACAAAAATATCACATTCCCAAATCACATTTTTATCGATACCTGCAACTTCGGAATTTTGTATTCTCAAACTTGATATGTTCTCCCTTACGTCCTCCAACTGGCCTGTTGGACTCAATTTTAGATTGTAAACTAGTCAGAAAACGAACTATTAGCACAATATACGAAATACTATATTCACATAACTTGATGCCTTTGGACCTCCTCAAAAATAAATGGGAGACAGATTTAAATGAGCAAATCACAGACGACACTTGGTACAAAATAATACAGGGAATTTTTTCATCTTCCATCTGTCTTAGACACGCTGTCATTCAGTTTAAAATTGTACACCGTCTGCACTGGTCTAAAGTTAGACTCTCTAAGATCAATGCTGATATAGACCCCACTTGTGATAGATGCGGGCGAGACCCAGCCACTCTCCTACACATGTTCTGGACATGTCCAAAGCTTTGCGCTTACTGGCAGCCCATCTTTGAGACCTTTTCTAAGATCTTTGCGAAAAGGCTTGCACCGTCTCCATTCATTGCACTTTTTGGTGTAACTCAGCCAGACTTCCATCTGGAGATGTGGGAAAGAGTAATGGTGGCTTTCTGCTCTCTCCTAGCTAGGAGACTGATATTATTGAAATGGAAAGACCCAGCACCCCCAACATACAGTCATTGGGTTAGAGAAATCATGTACCATATCAAATTGGAGAAGATCAGATACACAATTAGGGGGTCTACTAGGAAATTTTATAACATATGGCAACCTTTCTTGATGTTTGTTGAAGATATGGAGGCAGACAATATAGCACTGTAAACCTCTGTCGTTGTCCTCAGTCATCTTTATTATTGTATTTTATTTATTATTATTATTATTGTTATTTATTTTATTTTATTTTTTCTCGTTGTTGTTGTTATTGTTTGTTTTTTGTTATCTGGCTATATGAGTTCTGTATATTGAACTATGTATTTCATGCTGTAAACTCTGTGTCTGGTATTTGGGGGGGGGGGGGGTGGATGGGATTTACGGTTCGGTTTTTCTATGTTAAATTGTACACTATAACTTGTGAAACTAAATAAAAACACCTTGATCAAAAAAAAACATTAGATGTAACATAACACAGTAGGTACCAGTGTTGCAGAAGACAGGACAGTTGAAGACAATGTCGGACATAATCAGCTGAGTATACAACACTGCACTGAGGCAACAATCCAAGTTCAAGTATCCCACAGACATCAGGTAGCAACCACATGAAGTCTCACAGTGCACACACCACTCCAGGAGCAAACTACAAAACAGGACTTTCTGCAATATGCAGTTCAGCTGTCTGGGTACATGCATTTGTATGAGTTGTCCTCTTGTTGCATAAAATGTCAATAAATAAAGCAGCAATAAGGAAAGTAAAGAGTGCAGCAAAGCGTAACCACTAATTTTAAAGTGGAAAAGTTCACCCTTGAGCTTCGGAGCTATCATTTGACTGTATTGTTAATACAAAGTCCATTTTTTTAGCTTTTTCTGGGGCTTTCAAGAGCATCTTATTGCCCTTATTAGAGAATGGAGTTTGCAAAGTCATGATAACAGGTGTCTATCCACCCAGAGCATCACATGGCTGTACTGTCCATAACACTTGCGCACACACAAACTAGAAATCTTTATTTCACAAACACATTTCAACACAGGGTCATCATTAGTATGATTTACAGCATATGTTAAAACATACATACTCTAAAGAAGGCTGAATCCTCATCACTTATTCAATGAGATCACAGACACGTGTCTTTGAGATATAGACACATTGGTGGCCAGCCTCCAAAGGATGAGAGCAGAAACTTCTGAATAAAAGTACACAACAAAATGAAACAAATAGCAAAAAACATCCCCTGTGTTCAGTCATCCTGTCTTTGAGAGAGCAGTCCATTTCACCAACATGTGTATTATTGAATGGACAGCGGAATGGGCCTCAATAGGTGATGCCTTCTGGTTTCTGTTCAAATTGAAATGATTTTCACACTTAAAAGTTTCAGTATGTGGAACTGTTTCGACAATCCTGTCCGTGCCTTCCTCTCCTAGGTTGTCATTGTTTTTTTGTTGTTGTCTGACTGGTTCATTTTTGTAAAATGTGCTTTCTTTAATATTTTATGGGTATAAGCAGTGCAATATGTGAGGGGACTTCTGCTTCCTGTCTTAAATTGTACCTTTTTGGTGATTAACTAATTAGTATAGGATAGTCTCACATACTATGAGTGAGTAGATAAAGAGGTTATCTTGAAGTTATTTGTTATGAGTGGGACATTTTCATGTCCAAAAATAATATTTTGCAGCTTTTAGTTAAGTGACTCTTTGTTTTAATATTGAATGACAATAATGGACATAATCTAGTTTAAACCAGTTATTGTATCCATTATATCAAACTATGATTTTTTAACAAATTAAAAGGGCAATAAAAAAATAAAAAAAAAAAAAAGATGTTCTCCCACTCTGAGTCTGGTTCTGAGGGTTCTTCCTGTTAAAAGATGTTCTCCCACTCTGAGTCTGGTTCTGAGGGTTCTTCCTGTTAAAAGATGTTCTCCCACTCTGAGTCTGGTTCTGAGGGTTCTTCCTGTTAAAAGATGTTCTCCCACTCTGAGTCTGGTTCTGAGGGTTCTTCCTGTGAAAAGATGTTCTCCCACTCTGAGTCTGGTTCTGAGGGTTCTTCTTGTTAAAAGATGTTCTCCCACTCTGAGTCTGGTTCTGAGGGTTCTTCTTGTTAAAAGATGTTCTCCCACTCTGAGTCTGGTTCTGAGGGTTCTTCCTGTTAAAAGATGTTCTCCCACTCTGAGTCTGGTTCTGAGGGTTCTTCTTGTTAAAAGATGTTCTCCCACTCTGAGTCTGGTTCTGAGGGTTCTTCCTGTTAAAAGATGTTCTCCCACTCTGAGTCTGGTTCTGAGGGTTCTTCCTGTTAAAAGATGTTCTCCCACTCTGAGTCTGGTTCTGAGGGTTCTTCCTGTTAAAGGGAGTTTTTTCTCTCCACTGTCACCAAGTGCTGCTCATGTGGGAATGTTGGGTCTCTTTAAATGAAACCTGAAGAGTTGGGTTTAGACCTGCTCTATGTGGAAAGAGCCTTGAGATGACTTTGTTGTGATTTGGTGCTTTATAAATAAAGATTGATTGGTTGAGATTGATGAATCGAAATGTGGATTTTGTGAACCGTTCCACCCCTAATATAATAAATGAACACGATTGACGCTCTCAAAATACCATGAGGTCAGAAATCCAGCAGGTTGCAGAGAAGCTCCATTCATGAAAATAACACTAAAGACTAAGAAGAAAAGCTTTATGAGCTCTCAGACTGAGGTCCTGCTCTCAGAAATAGATCAACAGAAGCACATATTATTATTATTATTATTATTTAGTGTGTTAGTGGTGGAATTAAAGGGGCCATATTATGCTTTTTTCAATAAGTTAATCTAGGTTTCTGAGGTCCATAAAGCATGTTTGAAGCTGCTTGCTGAAAATACTCCTCAGATGACACATTTTGCATCTCTATTACCCCTCTGTTTCAGTCCATTTCAGAACAGGCTGTTTCTGTGTCTGTAGCTTTAAATGCAAATTCATTTTCAGTGTTTTGTAAACTATATTTTGCTCCATGTCCACATAACGTGCAACAAGTGACTTTTTCATCCTGTTTGAAACTTGACAGAACTCACTGCTCCTCCACCTCAGCCTGACACTGTCTGTCAGGTTTCTTGTTTTATATATTGTTTATTCTTGTTTTTCTTCATTAGCTTCTCTAATTCATCTGACTGCAGATAACATTTGCCACATACCTTGATACTTACTGTATATAATGCTCACTAGGTCACAGGACTGCTGCAGCAGCTTCATGTATGTAGACCATCCTGTTTACAAAGCGGACTATGGGTCTTCACACCTGAGGAGATTAGAGCAGTGTGATTATAATTGCATCTGTATGATTAGAGCTAATGATTCTGAGTCAAATATGTAAGATTTTATGCAATCTTGCTTCACATTGCTTGTGTTGTGTGATAATAACATGTCATACATCAATCATCAATAACTAAATAAGGTAGAAAAATATATGCATAATATTACCAACCTAATGTAAACAATAATTAGAAACAGGAAGTAATCAAAACCCTTTCATTCACACACAGATCACTTGTAATAAAGTTATTGAAGCCCATCAACTTACCGACTGTGTGACATCCCAATATAACACCATCACGTGGGTCGGCCTCTAAATGACCAGCACTGAATGAACAGAAGCCCTGTATGGGCAACACCACTAATACTTTTCACTTTGGGGCCTTTTCTACAATATTTCTGATTAGTAATTATGAAAAAGAGGAGTAATGTGATCATATTTTAACTTGTATATGACAAACACACCTGCTGCTTACTCACACTTCCTGTTGACCTTTTTTAGCCAGTGCTAAACAGCAAAGGAAACACACAGTGGAGCAAACCCATTTGGTTTTTTGTGCTTGCTGTTTCTGGTTTTGTCCACCAGAGGGCAGCTTGCATTGTTTGCAGGTTCATCTGGAAAAACAAATATCTGCTTTAGATGCATTTTTGACATGATTTCCCCATGTATACATTTCATGATTTGGGTTGCTTCTAAGAAAATGTCATTTCATCTGCTTTTATATATATTTTTACCTGTTTTGGAGATAATGGTTCCGTTTTTAAATAGTGAGATTTTATTTTGAAGATTTCCAACTTCCTTCCTGTGTCGTACTGCCGAACAAAACAAAGCCACTTGTTAGGAAGGAAGCAAGCAAGCAAGGAAGGATGGATGGAGGGAAGGGAGGAACGAAGGAAGGAAGGAGGGAGGAAGGAAAGAAATAGGGAGTGAGGGAGGAAGGCAGGAAGGGAGAAAGGAGGGAGGGAGGGAGGGAGGAGGGAAGGAAGGAAAGGAATAGGGAGTGAGGGAGGAATGGAGGAAGGAAGGAAGTGAGTAAGGAGGGAGGGAGGGAGGAAGGAAGCAAAGAAGGAAGGAAGGAAGGAAGGAAGGAAAGGAGGGAGTGAGGAAGGAAGCAAGAAAGGATGGCAGGAAGGAAAGGAGGAAAGAGGGAGGGAGGGAGGAAGCAAGGAAGGATGGAAGGAAGGAAAAGACTAAGGAGAGAGGGAGGAAGGAAGGAAGGAAGGATAGAAGGAAGGAAAGGAGTAAGGAGGGAGGGAGGAAGGAAGCAAGGAAGGATGGAAGGAAGGGAGGAAAGGAGGGAGGGAGGAAGGAAGGACTAAGGAGGGAGGGAGGGAGGAAGGAAGGAAACAAAGAAGGATGGAAGGAAGTGAGGAAAGGAGGGAGGGAGGAAGGAAGGAAGCAAGAAGGATGGAAGGAAGGAAAGGAGTAAGGAGGGAAGGAGGAAGGAAGGAAGCAAGGAAGGATGGAAGGAAATGAGGAAAGGAGGGAGGGAGGAAGGATGGAAGGAAATGAGGAAAGGAGGGAGGGAGGAAGGAAGGAAGGAAGCAAGAAGGATGTAAGGAAGGAAAGGAGGGAGGAGGGAGGTAGCTGGGTCCAGTCAGCTCTCCTGTCCTCTGAGGCTGGGGGATGATGGAGCCATCGCCATGTTTCTGCTAGATTTCATCCTTTCCCTCTTCCTGGCTGTTTTCTCAGCGCTCTCGCTCCGTACTTGCCGGTCCAGAAAGTGGGCTGGTATCACGGCTGGTGTGTGCACATTTTGGGGGTGTATCTAAAATGAAGCACTATGACCATGTTACAGGTACCGGCTGGCACCACGTAAACAGCTTATATGCTCTCTCTGGAAACAGGAGAAATAAGTGAGACGGGGCAAACTCTGCGTCCGTTTTTCATCTGGCTCAGCAGAAAGAGGGAGAGGATTTATTAAAACATTCACTATTTAAATCCTCCTCTGTTACAAACACTCAATGTTCTCTATGAAATAAACACCACTTGAAAATAAAATACTATTTGTCTTTTCTCATCTTTCAGCAAATACTGACTTACAAGTTTTGTGTGATTAAATAAATCAAAATGACAATAACCACTGTTACCCTGTAAGTTGTCTCTTTTCAACTTCATATAAAACATAGCTTGTTACCACTAACATATAAAACATAGCTTGTTACCACTTACATATAAAACATAGCTTGTTAACACTTACATATAAAACATAGCTTGTTACCACTTACATATAAAACATAGCTTGTTACCACTTACATATAAAACATAGCTTGTTACCACTTACATATAAAACATAGCTTGTTACCACTTACATATAAAACATAGCTTGTTAACACTTACATCTGGTTCCTAAATGCATTTTCCATTTCCAACTCAAATTATTTTACTCTTTCAAAATACATGAGCTGACAGATTTTTAACTTGTTTTTAAACACTTTTAAAATATATAAAATTCGTTTTTAACATTAGCTTTTAACCTTTTTACACAATATCATACATTTCAAAACTATTAGACTTTACAAAAATGTTCAAGGAGCTAAAAATAAAACTCTGCCCGACGTGACTCAGCAACAGGTGACGTCATCAGGTGAAGGAGCTAAAAATAACTCTGCCCGACGTGACTCAGCAACAGGTGACGTCATCAGGCGAAGGAGCTAAAAATAAAACTCTGCCCAACGTGACTCAGCAACAGGTGACGTCATGAGGCGCGAAAATGCGGCTGCTGCTCTATGTACATATATGTCCGCATATTCATAAAACAGCCTTATTAGCGGACATTAAAACATTCAGCGACATGTCAACATATTACACTTCAGTTACTTAGCTTCATTTACTATTCCACCAACCTGGAAACAGGAGAAATAAGTGAGACAAACTCCGTTTTTCATCTCGCTCAGCAGAAAGAGGAAAGCTGCAAAGCAGACCAAACTGACGTAAAGCCCCCCGGAGCACAATAAGCGCCACACTGCCCCCTGCTGGCGACCCCACAATTACTCCTGACATCTATAGAAAATATTTTAGTGCAAGGATGGTGGAGACAGGTTGATTACCCCTCAACAAATATTCAAAACATGAATTATAAAATGACAGAAACTACCACAAATGTGATAACACTTTAGTGGGCAGGAAGAACACACACTATTGATCTGTTTTGGGGTTTTTGGTCCAAGCTGCAGTTCTAGTTTTAGTCCAGTAGGTGTCAGTAATGAGTCTGTAAGCTTCCCTTCCTTCTTGTCTTCTTTTCCTTCCCTCTTGTCTTCTCACCTCTTCCTTCCATCTATCCTTGCTCACTTTCATCCTTCCTTCCTATATAGTTTTCCTTCCTTCCTTCCTTCCTTCCTATTAGTGGTCCGGCCCACATGAGATCAAATTGACACGCCTGATTTAAAGCATGAATTCTCATCACTTCCTGTTTCTCAGCATTAAGATCAAAGTCACTGTTAGATTAGTTAGTTAACACTCAATTCATTCACTTTATTCACATTTACAGTTACGTCATACATTCATTAACTTCACACCTTTTATTGATGTATTCATCTGTCTTTTATTTCTATGTTTGAGGCTGTTTGATGCTTTTATTCTGTTAACCTGCTGTTTATGTCTGCTCTATTTTTGCTATTTCATTCTTTTATTCTAGTGTTAATATTTGTTTTGACCTTTTAATAATTTACCTCACATTTCTGCTTGAACTGCTTTTATTTGATATCAATCAATCAGTGAGGAAACATCAGAGGTAGGAAGCAAGGAAGGATGGAAGGAAGTGAGGAATCAATCAAACAATCAGTGAGGAAACATCAGAGGTAGGATTTTAAAACATGTCAAAAATGAACAATACCCAAATCAAATCAAAGGCAATAAAAGATTAATCAAATATAATAAGGAAGTCATAAATAAAGTCAGTGTCAAATAAAGAGGGGGGGGGGGGGTATTAAAAGAAAAAATGAAAGAATAAAACTAAAAGTAAAGAAGTAAAAGCTGAAAACAGGAAATGAAACAGAATGAAAATCAAAAGTGTCCAACAGATGTTCTTCTAATGTTTAGCAGTTTAGGATCCCTCCTTTCCTCACTTCCTTCCTTCCTTCCTTCCTTCTAATGTTTAGCAGTTTAGGATGTTTAAATGTAGAAGCTCTATAATCAGGGGCAGCACTTACCGGATTTGGTGAAAACTATTGAATGAATGAATGAAGTTGAATAAATCAATACATTTTGATCAATCAGTCAACTTTGTGAATTGGTGTCTCTGCGGTTCAATAGATCCCTGTATCACTTCAAAGAATAGACACACACACAACTGACTGGATGTGATTAACTACACACTGTAGCATCCCCGGCTCAATGATGCTCACACTCTTTAACTCATGCTTCATTGGCTTTATTTTTACCAACCTTGGACACTTTGGAACTTTCTTTATAACGATGAACTTATCATATCATAGCCTTACAACATTCACCCAAATGAAATGATGTATTTTTAACTGTTAATTACCTTTTAACCCATTTTAACCTAAAGACAACCTCTAATAGAGCGCTGTATGTACAATCATATTTAACTTAAGTTACTTAAGTTTTAATCTGTCATTTTGTGTCAAATATGCAGTTTTAACTATATATATTTTAAAGCTAATATAAAAACACTAAATACATCTTTGCATCAATAAACAAATCAATGAAATAACTGCTTTTATCTCCTTTAATCTAAACCAATAAGATGCTAATTGACATTCCTGCTAGCTAAAACACATAATGATAAAAGTGCATCAAACTATGACAGACACAGTTTGAGCTAGACATTAAACATGACATAAAAGAAATGAGCACAAACCTTGTGCCCTTATCAGCCAGGTGCTAATTAAACATTATCTGGTTTCCTCCCGTCAGGTAGACACACTTTAAACTATACACACACACTGACGTTCAAAACTCCACATGCCCTTTTTTCCCCCGGTGAGACACTTTCAAAATAAAAGCACCAAATTGAAGGTCTGTTATAATTGAGGAAATAATAACCTGGCCTTAAAGAATGCTCAGAAAAGGAATAAATAAACATAAAAATAAGACATTTTAGAAATATTCTTCCCAGACTAAAGGTGATTTACACACACTACTAATAAATGATGAATCAATACATGTAATGATAAACTTGCAATACAAAATGAATCCAACAGATTGTTACTGGATACTCCTCACTGCTCCTCATTACTCCTCTCTGCTCCTCACTACTCCTCACTACTCCTCACTGCTCCTCATTACTCCTCTCTGCTCCTCACTACTCCTCACTGCTCCTCATTACTCCTCTCTGCTCCTCACTACTCCTCACTGCTCCTCATTACTCCTCACTGCTCCTCATTACTCCTCACTGCTCCTCACTACTCCTCACTGCTCCTCATTACTCCTCACTGCTCCTCACTGCTCCTCATTACTCCTCTCTGCTCCTCATTACTCCTCACTGCTCCTCATTACTCCTCTCTGCTCCTCATTACTCCTCTCAGCTCCTCATTACTCCTCACTGCTCCTCATTACTCCTCACTGCTCCTCATTACTCCTCTCTGCTCCTCATTACTCCTCACTGCTCCTCACTGCTCCTCATTACTCCTCACTGCTCCTCATTACTCCTCTCTGCTCCTCATTACTCCTCACTGCTCCTCATTACTCCTCTCTGCTCCTCATTACTCCTCTCTGCTCCTCATTACTCCTCATTACTCCTCACTGCTCCTCATTACTCCTCTCTGCTCCTCATTACTCCTCACTGCTCCTCATTACTCCTCTCTGCTCCTCATTACTCCTCATTACTCCTCTCTGCTCCTCATTACTCCTCACTGCTCCTCATTACTCCTCACTGCTCCTCACTACTCCTCACTGCTCCTCATTACTCCTCATTACTCCTCTCTGCTCCTCACTGCTCCTCTCTGCTCCTCACTGCTCCTCATTACTCCTCACTGCTCCTCATTACTCCTCACTGCTCCTCATTACTCCTCACTGCTCCTCACTACTCCTCACTGCTCCTCATTACTCCTCATTACTCCTCTCTGCTCCTCACTGCTCCTCTCTGCTCCTCACTGCTCCTCATTACTCCTCACTGCTCCTCATTACTCCTCTCTGCTCCTCATTACTCCTCACTGCTCCTCATTACTCCTCTCTGCTCCTCACTGCTCCTCATTACTCCTCACTGCTCCTCATTACTCCTCTCTGCTCCTCTCTGCTCCTCATTACTCCTCACTGCTCCTCATTACTCCTCACTGCTCCTCATTACTCCTTTCTGCTCCTCATTACTCCTCACTGCTCCTCATTACTCCTCTCTGCTCCTCACTGCTCCTCATTACTCCTCACTAATCCTCTCTACTCCTCATTACTCCTCTCTGCTGCTCATTACTCCTCTCTGCTCCTCTCTATTCCTCATTGCTCCTCATTACTCCTCACTGCTCCTCTCTGCTCCTCATTACTCCTCACTACTCCTCTCTGCCCCCCATTGGTCCTCTCTGCTCCTCACTGCTCCTCACTGCTCCTCATTACTCCTCTCTGCTCCTCACTGCTCCTCTCTGCTCCTCATTACTCCTCATTGCTCCTCATTACTCCTCAATGCTCCTCATTACTCCTCATTGCTCCTCACTGCTCCTCTCTGCTCCTCATTACTCCTCATTGCTCCTCATTACTCCTCAATGCTCCTCATTACTCCTCTCTGCTCCTCACTGCTCCTCTCTGCTCCTCATTACTCCTCATTGCTCCTCATTACTCCTCAATGCTCCTCATTACTCCTCTCTGCTCCTCACTGCTCCACATTACTCCTCATTGCTCCTCACTGCTCCTCTCTGCTCTTCATTACTCCTCACTGCTCCTCATTACTCCTCTCTGCTCCTCTTTTCTCCTCACTGCTCCTCTCTGCTCCTCTCTGCTCCTCCTACAGAGACACTGAACCAGACCAGACTGCAAATCCAGCATAGAGAGGTTGAGTGAATGTGGTGTTGAAGGTGTGGAGGTGGATCAGTGTGTCAGAGGAGACTCTGTAGAAGGACAGAGTGCCAGCAGGACAGTCCACATACACTGCTACTCTGTTAGAGACAGAGGAGGAGGAGGAGGAGGAGGAGGAGGAGGAGGAGATGGATGTATAGTTGTTATTGTGCCAGACAGAGTAACCATCATCATCAGAGCAGTCCAGACTCCAGGACTGATCATTCCATCCAAACAAACAGTCATCACTGACTCCTTTCCTGCTGATTCTTCTGTAACTCACTGATATATGAACGTATCCGCTCCACTCGACCTCCCAGTAACAGCGACCAGTCAGATCATTTCTACACAGCAGCTGAGCCAAGGAGTCAAATCTGTCTGGATGATCAGGATATGACTGATCCTCCTCCACAAATGTCACCTTCCTGTTGTTATCAGACAGTTTGAGTTTTCTGCTCATTGTGTTTGGATCCAGTTCCAGTTCACAGGCATCTGATGGAGAGAACGAGACACAATACAGCTGCAGTTTATCATCTGTTGATTTATTAACTACTTTACTGAAACCATTCAAACTTAAACCATCTCCATGACAACTGAGACATCACTGAGGAAGACCATGAGATGTGACTGAAAGCTTTGGACATACAGAGTAAGTGGACCTTTAGATGAGAATGTTTTTCAAAGTGAAACTTGATTCCAGCTGCGTCTGATGTTTGTCTGAATGTAATTAATGAAGTATTTAAGATGGTTAAAGAACAGGATTTTTCTATCAACTTAACTCATGTAACTTAAACCAGTAACGTTCCACATCTAGAAAGGAGTTAGTCTGTCTGTGTGTTCTTGGCTTGTTCTTGACATTCCCATCAGTATGTTTCTTATTCATGTCCACTGCTTTCATATTAGAGATGAGATGAAGTTGAGCTGGAAGCTAACAGTGGTGATGCAGGGAGAGGCAGCACTGCAGAGCTGCAGGTAGCTCAGCTCATTTTACTTTGTTGATAATGAGAGGAAGGTTTGAACACGCTTGAATTTAAATAATAATATAACAAACATGATTTTAATATTGCACTAGCTCTCCATCAGTATGTTTCTACCTTTTAAAGGGTTAGGTGATATATTCAAAACTTATGTTATTGTCATGGTCCATGGTCCAAAAATGTCCTTCAGTGCGACTCAGAAAACAAACTTTAAATATTATGATTTTTAAAAAGCTAAATTAAATATGATAATTAATGATAATGTCTATCGGTGAAGGTCTTAACTTTATATAGGTAGCAAAGGAACTGCCTGATAAATGTGTTTATGTATGAGATCCGTCCTTCAGTGTTAAACATGTTACACTGAATGACAGAAACGTTACTCTGAATGACAGAAACGTTACTCTGAATGACAGGAACGTCACACTGAATGACAGAAACGTTGCACTGAATGACAGAAACGTTACACTGAATGACAGAAACGTTACACTGAATGACAGTGATAGTTTATAACATTTAATCATGCATCATATTTAGTTGTTGTATTAATAGTGGATATTATCATTTATAACTATTTTATATCATTTGAATGTATTTTAAGGCACATTATCTGTAAACTGTCGACATCTTAAACATCTCGTCCTGATTTTAGTTTTTAACTTTAAAGAAAATACTGGTGCTGCTGCAGATAATTGTTTATAGGATCATTATTGTTGTTGCTAAAGGAATCACATTTAATCAATATTTTTGGGCCATTTTGATATTTGTCATTCGGTGTAACGTAATATTGTCATACAGTGTAACACCAATATTTTATATTTAAATACAGTAATTTGTCTTTTTTGACTCACAGAGACAAAAACTAATCTTAAAGGTAGTAAAAGGTATTTTTAAACATTTAAGAAAGAAATTCAGTGCAAGGCAGTAAATGTTTGTTAAAGACCTTCAACACATTTAGAGTTGTACCAATGACGCATCAAATATGTGGTGTTCAAAATGAAATAATGTTTTCTGGGTAGTTATATTTCTGACAGTCTGAACATAAATATAGAACCAAATGATTGTGATAAATGGGCATAAAAGACTTTTTGTTAAAACAACAATTAGTGTTACACTGAATGACATTTTTCCACAGTATATTCTTACTAATCACAATAAAAATGAATTACTGGTTTTATTCTTGAGTATAACTAATATAAGTGCAAAGGTGACACTCCAATGAACATTAAAAAGCCTTTTAGGGAACTCTACTAGCTCTTTTATTTTTTACTACTTTGAAAACCTCATACGTCTTTGACCCATGTATCACTGATCTGTACCTGTATGGGACTATAAGATCTGTGCTACTTTATATATTTCTGTATACTAATAAAATACATAGGAAACATGTAAATCATGTGACATTGTGACTGTTTTCCTTTTAGGGTGTTCAGAGCAGGGACAGACAGCTGAGAGACACTGAAGTCAGGGGACAGAGGACAGAGTCATATCAGCCAGTTAGTGGAAATGTGGAAGGATATCACACTCGGGAGTAAAAACAAGTTGCTTTATATGTTAACATTTTGATGCTGTTTTTGCCTTTCACTTGAACCTTTACCTGTATCTGTGTCTGTTCATTGAGCCATAAGATACAACTAGGAAAAGAACATTTATTCACAACATTTGAATTCAAACTTTGATCAATATTCTTCCCATGTTATTTATTCATCTACAAAACTGGATGATTAGGCCTGCAATTAAAGAATTGATATTTGATATTTATCAGTTCATTACTTCCATTCAAAATGTGTTTTCCTTTACCTTTACTAATCTATCTTTTTAGTAGAATAAAATATATTTGTGAATGTTTTGCAGTGTAGTTCATTTATGACATATTTCTGTTCAAACCATTAACGGATCTGTCAGGTTTCCCATATGTGTCAATGTTAAATCATTCCTACGCCCTTGCTCACCATACTGAAGTTACTGCGCTGAAGTTTGGGGCAATAATTACAAATCTAATGTACAGTCATTGTTTATTCTTCAGAAAAGAGCAATTTGTAACATCCATAATGCAGAGTACAGGGATCATTCAAATCCATTATTCTTACTGTCTCATTTACTGAAGTTTGCTGATCTGGTGGAATTTCAAATAGCTCAAACTATGTACAAAGCAAAAAACAACCAACTGCCTGCAAATATCCAACAAATGTTCAGTGTAAGAGAGGAGGGCTACAATCTAAGAGGTCATACTTATTTCAAAAGTCTTAGCGTGCCAACGATGAGGAGGAACTTTAGTATTTGTGTTTGTGGTGTGAGGCTATGGATCAGTCTAAATGTGGAACTGAGGGAATGTCCAAACATTACGTTTTTTATAAAGAGGTACAAAGAAATGATCTTCAGTAGGTATAGGAATTAAGATGCTATTATTATATATGTATTTATATGATATGTATGTGTATTATATGTGATTTGGTTGTGTCCAAAAATGAGTGGATGACATTGGACTTGGTACTTTGTGTACTATTATTTGTATTACTTTGAGTTAATGCTGATAATATTTATGATAGTGACAATGGTGGCAATGTAGTGATGATGATGATGATGATGATGATGATGATGATGATGATGGTAATAATGATGATGAAGATATAATACTACGACTAGATAATAATAGTAAAAATAATAATGGTGATATAGACGGTAATGATAGTGATAATAATATTAATGATAATATATTTCTATATACTACACAGGAACACAGGTACAGAAATGTAAGTTGATTGTGAATTAGGGGCAGGAATTAAATAAGTGTAAACTTCATCCTGCTCCTTTATGCATGCATATTAATGCATATTAATGGCCAATTGGTGCAATGACGTCTTGTAAATATACTGGGTTTAGCTCAAGGCTAATTTCCACCCGTAGTCCTCACATTAAAAGACAGACAGACATAACATAAAAACAAACAACTTAAAATATAAAAAAATATAAAAGAAGGCACAATGTTAGCAGCAACTCTATCCCAGGATACTGTAAAGGATATGATACAGTGAGAAATAAGGGCTACAGTAATACTGTATTAAGTGCTAGTCAGTAAGTTATTCATGGGACAGTAACCATTCTTTAAGATGTTTGTTAAAAGCAGTAAAAGTGGAACTATCTCTGATTGGAGTTGGGAGACTATTCCAACATGAACTGCACCTCACAGTCCCTCTGGAGGCAGATCTGCACCTCACAGTCCCCTCTGGAGGCAGATCTGTACCTCACAGTCCCCTCTGGAGGCAGATCTGGTGCTGAGTGTGCTGAGGAGCCAGCCCATTGAGGGTTTTATAGATAAGGCAGCTGATTTTAAAACTTTTAAGATTTTCAAAACTTAAGAAGTTGTACCTCGCAAGAATTGGACAGTGATGAGAAGAATAGGGTTTTCTGGCAAATACCTTAATAGATTTTTTATATAGTTGTTCGATCGGTTTCAGTGTGGTGACACCAGCAAACGACCACAAAACAATATTCAATATGGGACAGAATCATACGGTGAAGGTAAGATTTAGCTGCATCAGACGAGATGAGGGGTCTGATTTGTTTTGCAGGCTGAATCTTATTGTGTTTGATGTGTTTTTTAAAAGTGAGATTTGAGTCTAGTGTAACACCAAGGTACTTGAACTGGGTTACCAATTCAAGTTCCTCTCCTCCAATGAATACGTTAGATCTGTTCTGGTTTACTGGTCGTTTGGTGAAAGTCATACAAACCGTTTTTTTTTGTATTGAGCATAATGCAGTTGTTATTAAGCCAGTCTTGTACCTTAGTTAAAGCGTTTGTTAGTTTGCTGGAAGTAATGTCAGAGTTGGAACCGTGAGTAAAAATGACTGCCAGAAGAATGTCATTGTTTGCTTCTTTTATTTGTTTCATTCTTGGTTGATTTTCTTTTTTCCTTTTGGAATTGAAATTGTTCGTTTATGTCTGAAATAAACATAAAAAACATAAAATGATGAAATCAAACGTATTAGCTTGTAAAATGCACCTGTTAGTCTCTCAGCACCTGTCAGCATTCATTATAAATTGATTCCAATGAGAGTCAATGTAAACCCTTCACAAGCACGTGACCTGAGGCTGCTCTCTGATTGGCTACCTTCAGTTTTCCAGGACACGCCCACTTTTATTGGCAGCAAATTGTTGTTGTTTTATGTTTTTAATCTACTGTGATTGGACAGATGTATGATTATTGTACATTATAGAAAAACTGGTAAAAATAGTTACAAAAAAGACTCTCAGAAAATTCTAGAGAGGTAAAAATTATTTACCCTAACCCTAACCCTATTAAATAAATAAATAATTATAATTTTAATTTAACTAAAAAAATGTCCAAAATTAACAATTTGTCTTGTAATCTAAGTTTGTACTCTTACAGATCTATAAAACTAGATGAGTTTTGAATAACTTTTTTAATTCAAGTTCACACGGCTAAAAGTGCACCTAGTTGATGACACAACTAAAATATATCTGGTGATGTTTCTTTTTAAGCACATTAACTTATTGGTAACTTGACTTTAACTGTTGGTAACTTTAGGTGATGTGAGTGAAATAGACATTTTGTCATGTCTGATTATAATGTTTTATTCCTGTCTCTGTGGGTCAGAGATACCATACTGGGACACACCAGGGAACACTTCTCTTTTATAAACTACCTAGTTAGTGCCACCTTGCTGCCGGGGGACAGGTTTGAACATTTCCTGAGGATGCACTGAGCAACACCTTGAAGGCCGACCCGATGCTCAATGGAAGCAAGCTGAAGACAGAGTTTAGTCTCATCTACAGCAGGACGAGTTCAGAGCCTGTTGTGGTGCTGTGGATCTATTCCAGTTGTTTATGGAGAGAACAATGTTGAAGAAGTCTTCTCAGAGACTGTCACTTTCCTAAAGATCCTCATCACCCATGACCACAGCGGAAGCTGAGAAGTGCTTCTCAACCATGAAAAGAATTCAAACTGTTCTCAGAAACAGCATGACCCAGGAGAGGCACTGGCCATGCTGTCAATGGAAAAGAGACTGGTGACTGACTTTAACCAGAGAGTCATTGACAAGTTCTGTTCAAGTAGTACTACCGGCTGTGTTTAGGCACCATTACAGTGTGTTGTGTTGTTTTTAGATTGGCTTTCCTTCCTCCTTTTGCTGCGGTATGAAGTGGTGCTACGGTTTGTTTGACACTAACCCTAGGACCCCCCCTCCCATAGCAAAGTATGGATGAATGAACTTTATCTGCAGGAGAGACATGAGGGACATTTTGGAGCAGGTAGCGCCACCATGTGGACATTTATAAAACATTTCTCTTTTAACTCCTGAACTGTGACCAACAGAAGGAAATTTCTGTTTCATGGATTCATTGGTTCAAGATAAATTTAGGCCACGCCCATTTCTGACTAAACACATTTTCCATCATTTTGAACTTTTTTTACTTCTTTTTTTCATTTTTCATCCAGTTTTTCTCAAAGTTCTCATGAATCAAACTGAAAACACACTCACACTTCCTCAGACCAGGTTTCAGTGTCTGCGGTCCACCATGGTCCATCCTGGAGGAAGAGACAAAGACACAATCAGCTTCATACACCTTCACTCATATCCACCATTAAACATGAACCAGAGTCCCTCAGTTAGTCAGAGTGTCTGTCCATCTGTCCATACCTGAGAGTGTCCACCTGTCTGTCCATACCTGAGAGTGTCCATCTGTCTGTCCGTACCTGAGAGTGTCCATCTGTCTGTCCATACCTGAGAGTGTCCACCTGTCTGTCCATACCTGAGAGTGTCCACCTGTCTGTCCATACCTGAGAGTGTCCACCTGTCTGTCTGTACCTGAGAGTGTCCAGTCTCCAGTGTGGATCCTTCAGTCCAGCAGACAGAAGCTTCTCTCCTGAGTCTCCTGGATGATTGTATCTCAGGTCCAGCTCTCTCAGATGGGAGGGGTTGGACCTCAGAGCTGAGGCCAGAGAAGCACAGCCTTTCTCTGTGATCAGACATCCTGACAGACTGAACACACACAACAGTTCATCTAATGACCTTAAAAACATTCAACAAATCAATAAACAGGATTTTGTCCTTCAGGCCTTTATGTTCACACTCAGCGCCCCCTACTGTATGTTGGTGCCATGCAGATACATTTTCGGTTAGTAGTAGGAGAGAAAGCACATGTTCCTGCTGGAGGCTGCATTCTGATTTATGTTAGCAGAAGATATACCTTTAAAGTTAACTATTGATCCACAGAAAATCGAAAGAAGATTTCAGAGAAATGTACTGATGTTATAACTTAGTTCTTATTTTTCATCCCAACAATGTTCACTGTGAGATCACAATAATTTAATTAGGCAACTTAAATATACTTAAATATTACTTTATATACACAGTAATGAAACTGACCTGAGGGTGTCCAGACCACAGTGTGGACTCTCCAGTCCAGATGAAAGCTGCTTCACTCCTGAATCCTGCAGGTCGTTGTTACTCAGGTCCAGATCTCTCAGACTAGAGGACTGGGAGCTGAGAACTGAGGACAGAGCTGCACAGCTTCTCTCTGAGAGGTTACAGCCGCTCAACCTGGAAATATGAAGAAAAACAACACAAGAAATAGGTTACTTATTTAATTTATTTTAAAAAGACAGCAGAGTATCTAAATAATAATGAATAAAGCCAACTATCTGAGTACTTACAGAGCTTTGTTGGAGGCTTTGACCACTGGCAGCAGCCTCAGAAGAGCCTCCTCTGAAGCAGAGTATTTCTTCAGGTCAAACACGTCCATATCTTTTTCTGATGACAGTAAGATGAAGCCCAAAGCTGACCACTGAGCAGGAGACAGTTTATCTGTGGAGAGACTTCCTGATCTCAGGGACTGTTGGATCTCCTCCACTAGAGAACGATCATTCAGTTCATTCAGACAGTGGAACAGATTGATGCTTCTCTCTGCAGACACATTCTCACTGATCTTCTTCTTGATGTACTTGACTGTTTTCTGATTGGTCTTTGAGCTACTTCCTGTCTGAGTCAGCAGACCTCGTAGGAGAGTCTGATTGGTCTGTAGTGAAAGACCAAGCAGGAAGCGGAGGAACAAGTCCAGGTGTCCATTTGGACTCTTTAAGGCCTTTTTCACTGCTCTCTGGTAGAAACGTGTCTGGGATGTTGTTTGTTCTTCTGCCAGCAGATTGACTCCAGACTTGATGAATGTCAGATGGACATGAAGAGCAGCCAGAAACTCCTGAAGGCTCAGATGGACGAAGCAGAACACCTTGTCCTGGTACAGCCCTCTCTCCTCTTTAAAGACCTGTGTGAACACTCCTGAGCACACTGAGGCTGCTCTGATATCGATGCCACACTCTGTCAGGTCTGATTCATAGAAGATCAGGTTGCCTTTCTGCAGCTGCTCAAAAGCCAGTTTTCCCAGAGACTCAATCATCTTCCTGCTCTCTGGACTCCAGTGTGGATCTGTCTCAGCTCCTCCATCATACTTGACGTTCTTCAGTTTGGACTGAAGTACCAGGAAGTGGATGTACATCTCAGTCAGGGTCTTGGGCAGCTCTCCTCTCTCTCTGCTTTTCAACTCATCCTCCAGAACTGTAGCAGTGATCCAGCAGAAGACTGGGATGTGGCACATGATGTGAAGGCTTCGTGATGTCTTGATATGGGAGATGATGGTTCTGGCCTGCTTCTTATCTCTGAATCTCTTCCTGAAGTACTCCTCCTTCTGTGGATCAGTGAACCCTCTGACCTCTGTCACCATGCCAACACACTCAGGAGGGATCTGATTGGCTGCTGCAGGTCGTGTGGTTATCCAGAGGCGAGCAGAGGGAAGCAGTTTCCCCCTGATGAGGTTTGTCAGCAGCACATCCACTGAGGTGGACTCTGTAACATCAGTCAGGATCTCAGTGTTGTGGAAGTCCAGAGGGGGTCGACACTCATCCAGACCGTCAAAGATGAACACAACCTGGAAGTCTTCAAACCTGCAGATTCCTGCTTCTTTGGTTTCAGTAAAGAAGTGATGAACAAGTTCCACCAAGCTGTACTTTTTCTTTTTCACCACATTCAGCTCTCTGAAAGTGAATGGAAATGTGAAGTGTATGTCCTGGTTGGCTTTGTCTTCAGCCCAGTCCAGAGTGAACTTCTGTGTTAAGACTGTTTTCCCAATGCCAGCCACTCCCTTTGTCATCACTGTTCTGATTGGTTCATCTCTTCCAGGTGAGGCTTTAAAGATGTCTTCATGTCTGATTGTTGTTTCTGGTCTGTCTGGTTTCCTGGATGCTGTTTCAATCTGTCTGACCTCATGTTCATCATTGACCTCTGCAGTCCCTCCCTCTGTGATGTAGAGCGGTGTGTAGATCTGATTCAGAAGGGTTGGGTTTCCTGCTTTAGCGATCCCCTCAAACACACACTGGAACTTCTCCTTCAGGTTAGACTTGAGTTTACGTCGACACTTTGCAGCACGAGCTCCTGAATGAACAAACAACAAATGAAATCAGTGAGTGGATCCTACAGAAAGTCTAGAAATCTGAACATGTAAGTGTGTCTGTGTAGTTTTTCCTCCTCCATCAGTTTTATTCAGCTCATCAGTGGAGGACAAACAGCCTCTGATCTGATGCAGATGTGTGCAGCATATTTACAGCAGAGTTTGAAATATAAACCTCTCCCATGTTGCCTCCATTTCCTCTCCATCATGTTAAATCTGTTAAAATCCTCTTACTGCTCTGCAGACGCTCAGCCAGCTCCTCCTGCTTCATTCTCCTCAGGAAGTGCACTGTGATCTTCAGAAATGCCTCTCTGCTGCTCCTCCTCTGCTCTTCCTCCTCACCGTCCAACACCTCCTCATCCTCATTCTGACTCTCTGAGCATTCTGGGTCATCTGGACTCAGACCCCTCTGGACTCTTTTCAGCTCGTTCTTCACAAAAGTGACTATGTTCTCCTCCAGCAGCTGGAACAGAAAGATAAAGTGAACATTTCATTTAAACTGGTAGAACACAACATGTGATTCATGTGTCAGTCTGAAGGCCTGCTGGTCTAAACAGAGCAGCATGGACACTGTTAGGACCTGAATGCTACTTTAGTGTTTCATCTGTGGTTGATGGAGTTAATAGTAAAAGGTGTGTTTGTACATGTACACACCATAAATATGGAGTCCAGCTGTGTTTGATGCTGCTGTGCAGACTGATCACTGGGAACCTCTGAGCTCTGCTGCTGAACTCTGTGGAGAAAACATCACGTTTAAGGACATTTAATGACTCAAATCTGCACTCAGCTTATTAAAGATGTTCTGTCATGATGACTAAATGAACTCCTGTAAATGCTGCTCTGATTACTGGATGTTAAATTCTTACCTTCCATCAGCAGGTTGTTCAATATTAAAGTTAACAGGACAACCCATAGACCAGTCACTCTTCATGGACACACAGCTGGGTTCAGGAGAGTCTGCTCTCTGCTGCTGCATCCTGATATGAATAAAGAAGTGACACAAGCATGGAGTTAACACCAAAGAACTGCTGCCCAGTTTCACAGAGTCTCTACTGCCCAGCTTCACTGAGTCTCCGCTGTCAGCCCCCCTTGCTGAGGTCCTCCTGTCTCTTGTTCTCCTTTCTACGTGGTTTTGTTGACACCTTGGTCCCCAAAGTTTCTGTCCTGAGCAGCTCTTTCAGCCTCCACAGTGGTCCTGCCCATCTGTCCTGCCTTCTTTCTCCTCTTTGTTTTCTCCCTCCTGACCAGCCTGGAGGGACACTTGGGAGCTGTCCTTTGAGGAGACGACTGTCATGATTCCTGTTTAACCACTTAATACACACCCCTGTTTTTTATGCTGTTAGCCTAAACGACATGCCCAAGTTGTGAGCAGCACAGATCCCACATAGTTTGAGACTCAGAGATGTGTCTGGTATCATTGGAAAGGAAACACTCTCTGGATTCTTGTAAAAGTGTCTGTGTGATTCTGTGACTTACTGACAAAGAGTGGCAGAGGTTACAATGATGGGGTTGTTTACTCGCCCATAGGTTTGCCTTTACAATGACGTGTACAGACATTCAGGGACCTCTCAGCAGGATATAGACACAATGAGGCCACAGCCACAGGTCTTGGCTTCATGCAGTCCAAATTTGCAGTCAAAAGACCAAAAGATGAATTTTTCTGAATTATTTTTCAACAGGTATGTCCATGCGTTTTCCTCAGGTCCTTTTTGGAGACTCCAAATGGACATTTGGTTACCAAAGCTCTATAACCACAATCAAACACCTATAAGTTATACTTATACAACCCCTTTGCCTACAATCAAAATCTTGGTCTCTAATGAAAGCTGACACCATATTATTATTATTATTATTATTATTATTATTATTACATATAACCTATTTTTTTTTGTTTGGCCATATCTATCTATCTATCTATCTGTTTATTTTGCTATAAGTCATATGTCAAGTCGAAGAAGAACCAACCGTGTACCAAAATGCCGTGTGCGTAATGATATATGGTTCAACCCTTTTACGCACCGGGCGCACGCCGGTTACGCTTGGAGTTTGTTTATGGACAGACAAACTAATAGCTTAGTGTCATACACCGTTGGAAACCTCTGACTATTGGCTAAAAGGTTATCAACTTCATTTCACCGAATATTTCCATAGGCTGGAACAGCAGTCAATCAAAGCCATGTCGTCATTGTTGTCGGTCACATGTCCTCACTGGCTTTGGAGACATGTACTGCCTAATCCTAAACACCGATTGGCTGGTGTGTGGTGTCGTCAGAAGCAGAAGAGGCTCACGGTCGTAAACATCTAGTCACGTGTACTCTGAGATGGATGTGCAGGTCAGGAAATGACGTAAACGGACCGCATATGGTTTGTTATTTGTGTTATTACGTTACGTGTTGGACTAAATACATGTTGACATATTGAGGAAAGTATTCCGGTTTTATGGAAACGGATTTCATATTTCAGCAGAATGGATACTTGGCGAGCTGTACAGAAAGTCCTGAGTCATAAGATGATCGTTGTGGATAAAGGGAAGACTTTGAAGGTATGTAGGCATTATAGCTTTTCTTACTTAGCTGAGTGGCTAGCCGAGCTAATCGCTAATACTATTACGGCTGTGAGCAACCATATAAGTCGTGAGTGGTCTTGAATGAATCAGGAGAATCTAAGCTTTCCAACGATGTACGGCATGAATATATATGTTTAAGGGTTGGTGCTTAAAACATTCAGAAGCACGTGTGGCTGGGGTTGAGCATAGCTCAGCGGGTTGAGCACCCGCCCCATGTGCTGAGGCTACAGTCCTCGCTGCAGGCGATCCCGGTTCGAATCCCGAGTCGAGCGATCTTATCCTGCGTGTCATTTCCCCTCTCTCTGCCTCCTGTTTCCTGTCTGTCTCCACTGTCCTGTCCATTAAAGGCAAAAAAGCCCGAAAAAATATACTTTAAAAAAAAAGAAGCACGTGTGGCTACCTCCTAACATCCGTCCCGTCCCGTAGACGGAGCAGCGTGCATTAAGAGGTTAAGCTCTGTTTGTGTTGTCCTGTCTGTTTCTGTCCCTGCCTTCAGTTTCAAACCCACCTGCTCACCTGCTGCCACTGTGTAATTCCCTCATCAGCTCCTCACTACATATACTGTTCTCACTCATTGTCATTCTAGACACTAGATTGTGATGCTGTTCCTAGAATAGAATAGATCTTTATTGTCATTGTCACCAGGTACAACGAAATTAAAAGTGCTTTCCAGTCAGTGCATCAAAAAAAAAAAATATATATATCTAGACACATTCACCCCTCCACACATACATCAACACACGGACATTACACAAACTTTCATCAACATACAATCATTTTGTTATTGCACATTAGCTCCTAGTTTTGTTGAGAGCTGTTATTGCTGTTGGGTAAAAGCTGTGTTTGAGTCTGTTTGTCCTTGTTTTCCTGTCTGTTCCTGTTCCTCTTGTTACCTGTTCCTGCTGGTTTCAACCTTATTTGAACTGCTTTCCCTTTATGGTCTGTAAGCCTGTCTGTTGGTTTCTGAGCATTAAAGCTGTTTCCATTTAACCTGTCTGTGGTGTTTGTGCCTGGTTCACCTGCTCCGCCCCACATAACACAGGAGGTTTATTCAGCCCAAACAGCCAACCAACTATTTTTAACTTCTTACCTTCCATCAGCAGGTTGTCCATCTTTAAACACAATAGGAAGTATCATAGACCAGTCACTCTTCATGGACACACAGCTGGGTTCAGGAGAGTCTGCTCTCTGCTGCTGCATCCTGATACAAACAAACAACAAATCAAAGAGTTTAAAAAGATGAATTTTGAGCAGACTGTCAGCAGCTGAAGTTTTAGAAGCAGAATGAAAATCAGTAAGAAGACAGTGGATGAGAAACGTTCTCCTGTTCATCAAAATGTCATCTGATGAAAGATGCTGTCTCATCTTAGTTGATTAGTTGACTAATCAGTGGTTGAGCTCTTTGTTAACTCACAAAGTTAGTAGTTCATTCTGAGTCATTGTGACTTATTATTCAGTAGTTGAGTGTCAGATGTGACAGTGAGTGTGAATAATGATGGTGGAGTGATGTGAGTGGAGAACAGTGATGGACAGTTAGAGATCCTCATCTCACCTCTGAGCTTTGGTCTGGCTGTCATGTTCCCCACACAGAGAGCTTTTAGAGGGAGGGACTCCCTCCTCTCTGTCCTCACACTGATCCATAGCAGAGAAACACCTTCACACAAACACAACAACATGCTCATTCATTACAACCAGCTGCACATCACACAGGTCTGCACTGCTGTCTAACATCCTGTCATTATTCATTCCACCACCAGATGGAGCCAAGGTGCTGTCATAGTGGAACAATGAGCAGTACAGTACTTATATTAATATCAATGTACATTATTATTAGTAATAGTGTGACAGAGTTCACACATGAACAGCTAACTGCTCAGTAACACTTTAAAAACATGCAGCTGAAATACACAGGTAGGAATGGAGGCTCCTAATAAAGCTTTGAACCCAAAACTAGAAAAGAAACCAGCAGTACACTCTCAGAAGATCACACATCATCAGCAAGTATCCACTGAAATACAGGCAACCAGTGTTATACTAGAAACACACAAAAAGGACATCTCTGAATTTATATGGAGCTCATAACTCCTGGATGATTTAGATAGAGCTCAAGAACTGCACCAAGCAGCTTTAAATAATGACAAGAAAAGAAAAACAAAGTGAAAGTAAAGAAAAAGGATTAGAAACAAAGGCCCGTACTCTAACCAAACTGGGACTAACTATATTCCACTTGGAGATGGTCCTATAACAATAAATATAACATGAGGCTATAATCAGTAAGTTTAGTGTCCTGATACCGATATGGATACAGGAGTCCAGAACCCCGAAATATGAACATTTTAACATCACTAGAGATGTCGCACGGAACCTGAACGCAGCACGAGTATTAGCGCTCAGTGAAAGTTTACATAGTGCTTCATACTGAGTTTGTTCCTGTGTGTTTAACTACATCCGGTCTCTGAAAGTTATATTAGGATGGAAATATGTATATTTAGGTATCGATCCGCCATCACTAATAACTAGCAGCCAAACCAGCGGCCTGCTTAATGTCGTGATGACGTCATTATATCTGCGATCAGTTGTCTGGAAACCTTCATTACAGTGATACGGAGAGATTTCTCTGCTTTCTACAGGGTTCAATACATTTCTCACTTTACATCATATTCATCATATTTGTATTAATACACTGCCTACCTCTTCCTCGCACTGCTTCTCTTCCGTGTTTGCAGACAGGAAGAGAGAGAGATGAGACGCTCCTCTGCTTCTGAAGACCGAAACTCAAGTTAAAGCTGCAGCAGCGTTGGGCGGGACCTCGCCCCCTGTTAGGGGCATTTAGATGCCTTCAGATCCGACTTTTATCTAACACTGCAATAAGTAGATTTACACACTCTCTGTTTGATCTAGACTTTGACAGCAATGTGAAGTTCCTCATCAGGTATCATGAGTCATTACAAGTTTTCTCCACCAGGTGGCACACTAAGACCACAAATGAATCAGGATGCTCAGTTCAGTAAAGTTCCGGATCAATAAGTCCCAGGCGAAGTGTTGTTTAAACATAAATGATGAGTTGTCCTCACAGTAATAGTCCAGACTACGAGCTGCACGGACCAACAAGCCGTCCTCTGATGTGGAAGGATAACACGGAGCGTCTGCAAGGAAGAACTGCTCTGCTATTAAATATAAAGACTCTAAAATCAGCACACACATCAGTCTGCTCCTGCTCACACTACAACAGCTGTTTGGGAAATATATGCTGTTATCTTTTATTGAGATGAATCATTAATAACTTCAATATGAATCAATAACTGTTGAACAGTATTGAGACTCTAACTCTTTAATGTCTCTCTCAAACATTCCTCCTAATATAAAAAGATGTGTTATCCTCAGAAAACAATCACAGAAATCTAAACAGACAAAAGCAATCAAAGCAGATCGTTGAGCCGACAACCTATTAGAATAAATGAGGTGAAATTATACAACAATATATATTTCCCAAACAGCTGTTGTAGTATGACCATGAAGTGTACAACATTTATTATTATTATTATTATTATTGAAATCAAACATAAGTACCAAAGACCAATCATCAGTGTCTGTCTCAGCTCTTCCTCTTTTGTCTTCCTCTTCCTGGGTTTGTGTAAATCAATATGAAATGATGGTCTGCTTGCCTCTGATTTACTGTAACACCATAACACACTATTATATGTGAAATAAGTCCAGAGTGAAGTTTGTTACTTAACATACAAGTAAAGACACATTAGCTTTTATTTAACTTTATCCTATATTCTGTATATTTGTGCTCATTTACTTTTTATTCACTATTAATGCTCAAGGAGATACTGGAAGGATAGAAGGGAAGGGAGGGAGGAAGGAAGCAAGGAAGGATGTAAGGAAGGAAAGGAGTAAGGATGAAAGGAAGGAATGAAGGATGGTTGGAAGGAAAGGAGTAAGGAGGGAGGGAGGAAGCAAGGAAGGATGGTTGTAAGGAAAGGAGTAAGGAGGGAGGGAGGAGTAAGGAGGGAGGGGGAGAGGAGGGAGGAGGGAGGGAGGGAGGGAGGAAGGAAAGGAGTAAGGAGGGAGGGAGGGAGGAGGGAGGGAGGGAGGGAGGGAGGGAGGGAGGAGGGAGGAAGGGAGGGAGGAAGCAAGGAAGGATGGAGGGAGGAAGGAAGCAAGGAAGGATGGTTGTAAGGAAAGGAGTAAGGAGGGAGGGAGGAGTAAGGAGGGAGGGGGAGAGGAGGGAGGAGGGAGGGAGGGAGGGAGGAAGGAAAGGAGTAAGGAGGGAGGGAGGGAGGAGGGAGGGAGGGAGGGAGGGAGGGAGGAGGGAGGAAGGGAGGGAGGAAGCAAGGAAGGATGGAGGGAGGAAGGAAGCAAGGAAGGAAGGAAGGAAGGAAAGGAGTAAGGAGGGAGGGAGGTAATAATCATGTGGGGAGAAAGACATCAGTCATCATGGAAATCTTCTTATTAATAAATGAAGAGTAACAGGAAGAACACACACTATTGATCTGTTTTGGGGTTTTTGGTCCAAGCTGCAGTTCCAGTTTTAGTCCAGTAGGTGTCAGTAATGAGTCTGTAAGCTGGTCCGCCGACCGCCGTTTGAGCTGCTAGAAGAGGTTGTTGCTGTTAGCTCCACCCTGCAGCAGGGAGGGAGGAGGAAGGAGGGAGGGAGGGGGGAGTGAGGGAGGGAGGAAGGAAGGAAGGAGGGAGGGAGGGAGGGAGGAGAGGGAGGGAGGGAGGATGTGAGGAAAGGAGGGAGGGAGGAGTAAGGAGGGAGGGAGGAAGGGAGGAAGGATGGGAGGAAGGAGGGAGGATGGAGGGAGGGAGGGAGGGAAGGGAGGGAGGGAGGGAGGAAGGGAGAAAGGGAGGAGGGAGGGAGGAAGGAAGCAAGGAAGGATGGAAGGAAGGAGGGAGGAAGGTAGGAAGGAAGTAAGCAAGGAAAGGAGGGAGGGAGGGAGGGAGGGAGGAAGCAAGGAAGGATGGAAGGAAGTGAGGAAAGGAGGGAGGGAGGAAGGAAGGAAGGATGGAAGGAAAGGTGTAAGATGGGAGGAAGGAAGGAAGGAGTAAGGAGGGAAAGAAGTGAGGAAGGAAGGAAAGGAGTAAGGAGGGAGGTAGGAAGGAAGCAAGGAAGGATGAAAGGAAGTGAGGAAAGGAGGGAGGGAGGGAGGAAGGATGGATGGAAGGATGGAAGGAAGGAGGGAGGGAGGAAGGAAGGATGGAAGGAAGTGAGGAAAGGAGGGAGGAAGGAAGGAACCAAGAAGGATGGAAGGAAGTGAGGAAAGGAGGGAGGGAGGAAGGAAGGAAGGAAGCAAGGAAGGATGGAAGGAAGGAAAGGACTAAGGAGAAAGGGAGAAAGGAAGGAAGGAATGAAGGAAGGAAGGAAAGGAGTAAGGGAGGAAGGAAGCAAGGAAGGAATGAAGGAAGGATGGGAGGAAGGAAAGGAGGGAGGAGGGAGGTAGCTGGGTCCAGTCAGCTCTCCTGTCCTCTGAGGCTGGGGGATGATGGAGCCATCGCCATGTTTCTGCTAGATTTCATCCTTTCCCTCTTCCTGGCTGTTTTCTCAGCGCTCTCGCTCCGTACTTGCCGGTCCAGAAAGTGGGCTGGTATCACGGCTGGTGTGTGCACATTTTGGGGGTGTATCTAAAATGAAGCACTATGACCATGTTACAGGTACCGGCTGGCACCACGTAAACAGCTTATATGCTCTCTCTGGAAACAGGAGAAATAAGTGAGACGGGGCAAACTCTGCGTCCGTTTTTCATCTGGCTCAGCAGAAAGAGGGAGAGGATTTATTAAAACATTCACTATTTAAATCCTCCTCTGTTACAAACACTCAATGTTCTCTATGAAATAAACACCACTTGAAAACAAAATACTATTTGTCTTTTCTCATCTTTCAGCAAATACTGAGTTACAAGTTTTGTGTGATTAAATAAATCAAAATGACAATAACCACTGTTACCCTGTAAGTTGTCTCTTTTCAACTTCATATAAAACATAGCTTGTTACCACTTACATATAAAACATAGCTTAGGTTACCACTTACATATAAAACATAGCTTGTTACCACTTACATATAAAACATAGCTTGTTACCACTTACATATAAAACATAGCTTAGGTTACCACTTACATATAAAACATAGCTTGTTACCACTTACATATAAAACATAGCTTGTTACCACTTACATATAAAACATAGCTTGTTAACACTTACAAAACATAGCTTGTTACCACTTACATATAAAACATAGCTTGTTACCACTTACATATAAAACATAGCTTGTTAACACTTACATATAAAACATAGCTTGTTAACACTTACATATAAAACATAGCTTGTTACCACTTACATATAAAACATAGCTTGTTACCACTTACATATAAAACATAGCTTGTTACCACTTACATATAAAACATAGCTTGTTAACACTTACATATAAAACATAGCTTGTTAACACTTACATATAAAACATAGCTTGTTAACACTTACATCTGGTCCCTAAATGCATTTTCCATTTCCAACTCAAATTATTTTACTCTTTCAAAATGCATGAGCTGACAGATTTTTAACTTGTTTTTAAAATATATAAAATTCGTTTTTAACATTAGCTTTTAACCTTTTTACACAATATCATACATTTCAAAACTATTAGACTTTACAAAAATATTCAAGGAGCTAAAAATAAAACTGCCCGACGTGACTTAGCAACAGGTGACGTCATCAGGCGAAGGAGCTAAAAATAAAACTCTGCCCGACGTGACTCAGCAACAGGTGACGTCATCAGGCGCGAAAATGCGGCTGCTGCTCTATGTACATATATGTCCGCATATTCATAAAACAGCCTTATTAGCGGACATTAAAACATTCAGCGACATGTCAACATATTACACTTCAGTTACTTAGCTTCATTTACTATTCCACCAACCTGGAAACAGGAGAAATAAGTGAGACAAACTCCGTTTTTCATCTCGCTCAGCAGAAAGAGGAAAGCTGCAAAGCAGACCAAACTGACTTAAAGCTCCCCGGAGCACAATAAGCGCCACACTGCCCCCTGCTGGCGACCCCACAATTACTCCTGACATCTATAGAAAATATTTTAGTGCAAGGATGGTCAACAAATATTCAAAACATGAATTATAAAATGACAGAAACTACCACAAATGTGATAACACTTTAGTGGGCATCACAACGACTTCACTGAGGCTTGCTGAATCAAATATAATAAGGAAGTCATCAATTAAAGTCAGTGTCAAATAAAGAGGGAGGGGTATTAAAAGAAAGAATGAAATAATAAAAGTAAAAGTAAAGAAGTAAAAGCTGAAAACAGGAAATGAAACAGAATGAAAATCAAAAGTGTCCAACAGATGTTCTTCTAATGTTTAGCAGTTTAGGATGTTTAAATGTAGAAGCTCTATAATCAGGGGCAGCACTTACCGGATTTGGTGAAAACTATTGAATGAATGAATGAAGTTGAATAAATCAATACATTTTGATCAATCAGTCAACTTTGTGAATTGGTGTCTCTGCGGTTCAATAGATCCCTGTATCACTTCAAAGAATAGACACACACACAACTGACTGGATGTGATTAACTACACACTGTAGCATCCCCGGCTCAATGATGCTCACACTCTTTAACTCATGCTTCATTGGCTTTGTTTTACCTTCCTTCCTCCCTTCCTCCTTTCCTTCCTTCCTTCCTTCCTTCCTCCCCGGCTCAATGATGCTCACACTCTTTAACTCATGCTTCATTGGCTTTATTTTTACCAACCTTGGACACTTTGGAACTTTCTTTATAACGATGAACTTATCATATCATAGTCTTACAACATTCACCCAAATGAAATGATGTATTTTTAACTGTTAATTACCTTTTAACCCATTTTAACCTAAAGACAACCTCTAATAGAGCACTGTATGTACAATCATATTTAACTTAAGTTACTTAAGTTTTAATCTGTCATTTTGTGTCAAATATGCAGTTTTAACTATATATATTTTAAAGCTAATATAAAAACACTAAATACATCTTTGCATCAATAAACAAATCAATGAAATAACTGCTTTTATCTCCTTTAATCTAAACCAGGGGGGTCAAACTCATTTTCATTAAAGGGCCACATACATTAAAAAGAAGGAAGGAAGGAAGGAAGGAAGGAAGGAAATAAGAAGGGAAGGAAGGAAAGACAGGCAAAAGGAAGGAGGAAAGAAGGAAGGACGGACAGATGGAAGGAAGGAAAAAAGGAAGGTAGGACGGACAGATGGAAGGAGGGAAGGAAGGAAGGAAGGACAGATGGAAGGAAGGTAGGAAAGACAGACAGACGGAAGGGAGGAAAGAAGGAAGGTAGGAAGGAAAAATGGAAGGTAGAAAGGAAGGAAGGACAGATGGAAGGAAGGAAAGAAAGAAGGACAGATGGAAGGAAGGAAAGACAGAAGGAAGAAAGGAAGGTAGGAAGGAAAAAAGGAAGGTAAGAAGGACAGATGTAAAGAAGGAAAAGAATGCTAATTAAACATGATCTGGTTTCCTCCCGTCAGGTAGACACACTTTAAACTATACACACACACTGACGTTCAAAACTCCACATGCCCTTTTTTCCCCCGGTGAGACACTTTCAAAATAAAAGCACCAAATTGAAGGTCTGTTATAATTGAGGAAATAATAACCTGGCCTTAAAGAATGCTCAGAAAAGGAATAAATAAACATAAAAATAAGACATTTTAGAAATATTCTTCCCAGACTAAAGGTGATTTACACACACTACTAATAAATGATGAATCAATACATGTAATGATAAACTTGCAATACAAAATGAATCCAACAGATTGTTACTGGATACTCCTCTCTGCTCCTCATTACTCCTCTCTACTCCTCATTACTCCTGTCTGCTCCTCACTGCTCCTCTCTGCTCCTCATTACTCCTCACTACTCCTCATTACTCCTCTCTGCTCCTCATTACTCCTCACTGCTCCTCATTACTCCTCACTGCTCCTCATTACTCCTCTCTGCTCCTCATTACTCCTCTCTACTCCTCATTACTCCTCACTGCTCCTCATTACTCCTCCCTGCTCCTCTCTGCTCCTCATTACTCCTCATTACTCCTCATTACTCCTCACTGCTCCTCATTACTCCTCCCTGCTCCTCTCTGCTCCTCATTACTCCTCATTACTCCTCATTACTCCTCACTGCTCCTCATTACTCCTCCCTGCTCCTCTCTGCTCCTCATTACTCCTCTCTGCTCCTCATTACTCCTCTCTGCTCCTCATTACTCCTCACTACTCCTGATATATCAGCATGAAATTAAATGAAGGACATGGAATTATGTGGAAACTAAGAAACTGCTCCTCATTTCTCCTCTCTGGTCCTTTCTGCTCCTCACTGCTCCTCATTACTGCTCTCTGCTCCTCATTGCTCCTCACTGCTCCTCACTGCTCCTCATTACTCCTCTCTGCTCTTCATTACTCCTCACTGCTCCTCTCTGCTCCTCACTGCTCCTCATTACTCCTCTCTACTCCTCACTGCTCCTCACTGCTCCTCTCTACTCCTCTCTGCTCCTCATAACTCCTCACTGCTCCTCATTACTCCTCTCTGCTCCTCATTACTCCTCTCTACTCCTCACTGCTCCTCATAACTCCTCACTGCTCCTCATTACTCCTCTCTGCTCCTCATTACTCCTCTCTACTCCTCACTGCTCCTCACTGCTCCTCACTGCTCCTCTCTGCTCTTCATTACTCCTCACTGCTCCTCCTACAGAGACACTGAGGAACCATAGTCGTAGAACCTAAACCCAGCATACAGAGGTTGAGTGAATGTGGCGTTGAAGGTGTGGAGGTGGATCAGTGTGTCAGAGGAGACTCTGTAGAAGGACAGAGTGCCAGCAGGACAGTCCACATACACTGCTACTCTGTTAGAGATAGAGGAGGAGGAGGAGGAGGAGGAGGAGGAGGAGGAGGAGGAGGAGGAGGAGGAGGAGGAGATGGATGTTTTTCTCATATTGTGCCAGACATAGTAACCATCATCATCAGAGCATCTCAGACTCCAGGACTGATCATTCCTTCCAAACCCACAGTCATCACTGTCTCCTTTCCTTCTGATTCTTCTGTAACTCACTGATATATCAACTCTTCCTCTCCACTCGACCTCCCAGTAACAGCGACCAGTCAGATCATTTCTACACAGCAGCTGAGGACAGGAGTCAAATCTGTCTGGATGATCAGGATATGACTGAACCTCCTCCACACATGTCACCTTCCTGTTGTTATCAGACAGTTTGAGGAATCTGTTCATTGTGTTTGGATCCAGTTCCAGTTCACAGGCATCTGATGGAGAGAACGAGACACAATACAGCTGCAGTTTATCATCTGTTGATTTATTAACTACTTTACTGAAACCATTCAAACTTAAACCATCTCCATGACAACTGAGACATCACTGAGGAAGACCATGAGATGTGACTGAAAGCTTTGGACATACAGAGTAAGTGGACCTTTAGATGAGAATGTTTTTCAAAGTGAAACTTGATTCCAGCTGCGTCTGATGTTTGTCTGAATGTAATTAATGAAGTATTTAAGATGGTTAAAGAACAGGATTTTTCTATCAACTTAACTCATGTAACTTAAACCAGTAACGTTCCACATCTAGAAAGGAGTTAGTCTGTCTGTGTGTTCTTGGCTTGTTCTTGACATTCCCATCAGTATGTTTCTTATTCATGTCCACTGCTTTCATATTAGAGATGAGATGAAGTTGAGCTGGAAGCTAACAGTGGTGATGCAGGGAGAGGCAGCACTGCAGAGCTGCAGGTAGCTCAGCTCATTTTACTTTGTTGATAATGAGAGGAAGGTTTGAACACGCTTGAATTGAAATAATAATATAACAAACATGATTTTAATATTGCACTAGCTCTCCATCAGTATGTTTCTACCTTTTAAAGGGTTAGGTGATATATTCAAAACTTATGTTATTGTCAGTGACTTGTTAAATAAATGAATCCATTTGAAAGTGATCAGTGACATCATCGTCATTGATGATGAAAAGTCAAAGTATTTTCTTTTACATTTTGTAATGAATTAAGAGGGAGATATAAAAGGAGTCATTGGTAGAAATAAACCACCAAATCTCAGTATCATTTATAAAATATGTTTGTATGTTGTGCATATAGATAAGAGTGGAAGTCATGTATTTGAATACATGCATTCATACTTTTAGATCTGTGAATAGTTTTAGTGTCAGTCTTTAGTATTTGGGCCATTCATTTAAAATAAAAAGATAAATATTTATAAATATAATATTAAAACACTCAACCCTTCCCCTTCTTTTCACTCAGAAGAATGTTTGTGTCAAAGTATTAAATTAATTATTGAGCTTTAAAATGTCAAAATGTCATTCAGTGTAACCGTCCTGAGTTAAATTCTAATGACAAAACTGTTTTTAAAATGTAGAAAAATCATCCTAAAATATAAATTAACACACATGGCATGATTATGTAAGTGTTTGCAACACTATGTAGAATAATGCAACTTATTTTAATATGTGAATAACTTCTGTCCCAAAATGTGTGCGTCACCAATGTCATTCAGTGTAACAATGGGTAAAAAGTCATTTTAAAGCATACCACATGATGCTGATCATGTGACAGTGTGTGACATCATGAAAAGGACCCTGAGAGTACCCTCTGTCCATGTGGTCATGTGACTACATCTCTCTGTAATATTTGATCATGTCAGTTTTCCACCCGCTTGTAACCCATGGTCCAAAAATGTCCTTCAGTGCGACTCAGAAAACAAACTTTAAATATTATGATTTTTAAAAAGCTAAATTAAATATGATAATTAATGATAATGTCTATCGGTGAAGGTCTTAACTTTATATAGGTAGCAAAGGAACTGCCTGATAAATGTGTTTATGTCTGAGATCTGTCCTTCAGTGTTAAACATGTTACACTGGATGACAGAAACGTTACACTGAATGACAGAAACGTTACTCTGAATGACAGAAACGTTGCACTGAATGACAGAAACGTTACACTGAATGACAGAAACGTTACACTGAATGACAGAAACGTTACACTGAATGACAGAAACGTTACACTGAATGACAGAAACGTTACACTGAATGACAGTAGCGTTACACTGAATGACAGAAACGTTACACTGAATGACAGAAACGTTACACTGAATGACAGAAACGTTACACTGAATGACAGAAACGTTACACTGAATGACAACAACGTTACACTGAATGACAGTGATAGTTTATAACATTTAATCATGCATCATATTTATTTGTTGTATTTAGTTGTTGTATTAATAGTGGATATTATCATTTATAACTATTTTATATCATTTGAATGTATTTTAAGGCACATTATCTGTAAACTGTCGACATCTTAAACATCTCGTCCTGATTTTAGTTTTTAACTTTAAAGAAAATACTGGTGCTGCTGCAGATAATTGTTTATAGGATCATTATTGTTGTTGCTAAAGGAATCACATTTAATCAATATTTTTGGGCCATTTTGATATTTGTCATTCGGTGTAACGTAATATTGTCATACAGTGTAACACCAATATTTTATATCTAAATACAGTAATTTGTCTTTTTTGACTCACAGAGACAAAAACAAATCTTAAAGGTAGTAAAAGGTATTTTTAAACATTTAAGAAAGAAATTCAGTGCAAGGCAGTAAATGTTTGTTAAAGACCTTCAACACATTTAGAGTTGTACCAATGACGCATCAAATATGTGGTGTTCAAAATGAAATAATGTTTTCTGGGTAGTTATATTTCTGACAGTCTGAACATAAATATAGAACCAAATGATTGTGATAAATGGACATAAAAGACTTTTTGTTAAAACAACAATTAGGGTTACACTGAATGACATTTTTCCACAGTATATTCTTACTAATCACAATAAAAATGAATTACTGGTTTTATTCTTGAATATAACTAATATAAGTGCATAGGTGACACTCCAATGAACATTAAAAAGCCTTTTAGGGAGCTCTACTAGCTCTTTTATTTTTTTACTACTTTGAAAACCTCATACGTCTTTGACCCATTTATCACTGATCTGTACCTGTATGGGACTATAAGATCTGTGCTACTTTATATATTTCTGTATACTAATAAAATACATAGGAAACATGTAAATCATGTTTCTTTCTTTTTTATTTTTTTTGCTGCTATATGAAGTGGTGCTATGGTTTGTTTGACACTAACCCTAGGACCCCCCCACAGCAAACTGCGCCCCCCCAGTAGTCAGTATGAATGAATGAACTTTATCTGCAGGAGAGACATGAGGGACATTTTGGAGCAGGTAGCGCCACCATGTGGACATTTATAAAACATGTCTCTTTTAACTCCTGAACTGTGACCAACAGAAGGAAACTTCTGTTTCATGGATTCATTGGTTCAAGATAAATGTCAGTTTAAGCCACGCCCATTTCTGACTAAACACATTTTCCATCATTTTGAACTTTTTTCACTTCTTTTACATATTTCATCCAGTTTTTCTCAAAGTTCTCACGAATCAAACTGAAAACACACTCACACTTCCTCACACCAGGTTTCAGTCTCTGCGGTCCACCATGGTCCATCCTGGAGGAAGAGACAAAGACACAATCAGCTTCATACACCTTCACTCATATCCACCATTAAACATGAACCAGAGTCCCTCACTTAGTCAGAGTGTCTGTCCATACCTGAGAGTGTCCACCTGTCTATACCTGAGAGTGTCCATCTGTCTGTCCATACCTGAGAGTGTCCACCTGTCTATACCTGAGAGTGTCCACCTGTCTGTCCATACCTGAGAGTGTCCACCTGTCTGTCTGTACCTGAGAGTGTCCACCTGTCTGTCCATACCTGAGAGTGTCCACCTGTCTGTCCATACCTGATGGTGTCCACCTGTCTGTCCAAATCTGAGAGTGTCTGTCTGTCCATACCTGAGAGTGTCCATCTGTCTGTCCATACCTGAGAGTGTCCACCTGTCTATACCTGAGAGTGTCCACCTGTCTGTCCATACCTGAGAGTGTCCACCTGTCTGTCTGTACCTGAGAGTGTCCACCTGTCTGTCCATACCTGAGAGTGTCTACCTGTCTGTCCATACCTGAGTGTCCACCTGTCTGTCCATACCTGAGAGTGTCCAGTCTCCAGTGTGGATCCTTCAGTCCAGCAGACAGGATCTTCTGTCCTGAGTCTCCTGGATGATTGTAGCTCAGGTCCAGCTCTCTCAGATGGGAAGGGTTGGAGCTCAGAGCTGAGGCCAGAGAAGCACAGCCTTCCTCTGTGATCAGACATCCTGACAGACTGAATAGAATAGACTTTATGGTCATTGCACAAGATACACGAGTTATGATATATATATATAATGAGCCACCGACAGCCATGCCAGCTGTTCTTCAAGTGAGTCTCCTGCAGGAACATAATGTCTGAGGCCGATGACTTTAGGAGGTTCACAACCTTCCCTCTCTTGACTGGATTATTTAATCCACATACATTCCAACTGGAGAATGTGAAACCTTTCATCCTTCTACTATGATTATTTATATTATCATGCATCAGCTATTTCTGACCAGTATAGTATCCATAGCACACTAGAGTGGAATAGCTATAGCTTGGCAACTTCTAGAAACGTTAAGTAGTCTTAATGAAGATAAGAATAAGTAATCAGACACACACACACACACACACACACACACACACACACAGACACACACACACACAGACACACACACAGACACACACACACACACACACACACAACCACACACACACACACACACACACACCTATCTCCTGAGCAGAGATCATTCTCAGTGTTGATCCAGTATCATTTTGACTCTAGTTTATCAGTTAAACAAAGTGTACTTCTAGCCAGAGTGTCAAAATGAAATGCATTAGAAGGAAATCTAAATGGGGACATCAGTATAGGCATTTGGCCAAACTGCTGATATGTTGTGCATCCACAGAACATCACACCACCCCCTTATTCCCAAAGTAGGGATTTACATTACCTGTGTAATAAGAAAGAGAGTCTAAATATATGACCAAAATCTGCTGGTGCTTTAAACATAAAAGATCTTTTGCCGAAAGATTTATTGACATTGGGAACAGAAAAATAGAGATCATATCAGAATGTCTAATATGATAAATTGAAGTATATGGTATAAGAAACTGCTGTAGATAAGGTGGATAATTAAGGTAAATACATTTGTATATAAGCTGCAACCAGTGCATATGTCTTCTCACATTCAATGATGGCCAGTTGAGTCTATTGTACATCGTGCAGTGATGGTGTGATAAGGGCAACCAAGGACAAACCTACAGAGTCTATTGTCGGCTGTGTTAAGTGCAGCAAGGTCTTAATGGGAGATTTATTTACATAGATTGAGAATAGAAGTGGTACGAGTGTTGAGCCCTGAGGGACACCACGCTGCTGAATAAGGAGATCGGATTGAAATCCATTCAAGACAACACAATGTTTTCTGTTGTGAAGCTATGAGCTAAACCACTTGACTGCATTGAGAGAAAGACCAATATTGTGAAGTTTGTCTAAAAGCAAATAACGATCAACCAAATCAAAGGCTTTAGTTAAATCAATGAATATCGCAGCAGTGAGTTCGCCATGTTCTGCGGCAGAAAACACATCATCTGTAAACTTTAAAAGAGCAGTTGTCATTGAATAATTGGACCTGAAGCCAGACTGGAATGGTGATAATATGTTGTTAATAGTGAGATAGCGGGAAAGTTGATAAATTAACTTTTCAAATAATTTAGCGATGGAACATATGATTGAGATTGGCCTGTAATTATTGGTGTCAGGTACATCGCCTCCTTTACAGAGTGGGGTGATGCGAGCACATTTCCAAACAGTTGATAACTCACAGGTGGACAGTGAAGGGTTAAATAGATCAGTAAGAGGATATATTAGAATATGGGAAGCTAACTTGATGAACTTGTTCTCTAAACCATCAAGTCCTGATCTGCTATTTACTTTCAGATCGTTGATGGCGTTCTGAACTTCTAATGGAGAAACGAAAAAGAACTGGAACACGCTGGAATATGGATGGAGGAGGACGGAGATATATCGGATTCAGGTAGTAGTGAGGAACAGACAGTCGAGAAATGCTGATTGAAAGTTTGGACAATAGCTAATGAGTCATGAATTATAGTATTATCAGCTCTTATTTTATTAATAGTAAGTTCGTCAGATGTCCTAATAATGTTTAGGGTTCTTAAAGTCAGATGCAAGAGATTCTTTATAGTAGTTGGACTTTGCATTACGGGTTTTTGTTTTGCTCATGTTACGTAGTTGCCGGTACACTTCCCAATCAGCATTATCTTGTGTTCGACGATAAGTTGCCCAGGCTTTGTCCCTCTCTCTAAAGAGACTTATGAGATCAGGATTTATTCAAGGTAGATGTTTCCCCATGACTTTAACAGTTCTCCAGGGTGCATGCCTGTTCACAATTTCAGTAAATTCATTGTACAGAAAATCCTGAACAAAAAGGTATAAGTTGGTATCTGTCCCAATAAATATTGATCAAATCATTAATAAATAGATCAGGGTTCAATTTCTTATATTGTCGGTTGCGCACTAAATCAAGCAGACCGACACCTCCTTGGTCCACTTGACTCCACACCATATGCCGACCTACCGGAAGATGAGGGAACGTCAATCGGACCAATTTTGATTTGTTTGCAGCGCAGCGCTGTCTGGTGCGGACCAAATAATCTAACTTAATGCACATTGAGTCTTTAAATGACAAAAATATCACATGTTGGTGTGGAAGGAGTTTTACTTACTGTATACTTCATGTTACATCACTTCAGATCAGACAGTACACTAAATCTTTTTGGTATCATAAACTCTTCATGTAAACTAGAAACTGAGGAGAAGCCAAAAATATGACTTTATATACACAGTAATAAAACTGACCTGAGAGTTTCCAGTCCACAGTGTGGACTCTCCAGTCCAGCAGAAAGCTGCTTCACTCCTGAATCCTGCAGGTTGTTGTTACTCAGGTCCAGATCTCTCAGACTAGAGGACTGGGAGCTGAGAACTGAGGACAGAGCTGCACAGCTTCTCTCTGAGAGGTTACAGTCACCCAACCTGGAGAACAATCAGCAGAACAAAAGAATTGCAAACATTACTTTTCTTCATTGAGCAAAGATGAAACTACATTAATCTGGATAGTTCTGTGTGCACCTACAGAGCTTTGTTGGAGGCTTTGACCACTGGCAGCAGCCTCAGAAGAGCCTCCTCTGAAGCAGAGTATTTCTTCAGGTCAAACATGTCCAGATCTTTTTCTGATGACAGTAAGATGAAGACCAGAGCTGACCACTGAGCAGGAGACAGTTTATCTGTGGAGAGACTTCCTGATCTCAGGTACTGTTGGATCTCCTCCACTAGAGAATGATCATTCAGTTCATTCAGACAGTGGAACAGATTGATGCTTCTCTCTGCAGACATATTCTCACTGATCTTCTCCTTGATGTACTCGACTGTTTCCTGATTGGTCTGTAAGCTACTTCCTGTCTGTGTCAGCAGACCTTGTAGAAGAGTCTGATTGGTCTGCAGTGAAAGACCCAGGAGGAAGCGGAGGAACAAGTCCAGGTGTCCATTTGGACTCTTTAAGGCCTCGTCCACAGCACTCTGGTAGAAACGTGTTGGTTCAGGTTTGTCTTTAAAGACTTTAGACCAGAGGGATGTTGCCAGCAGATTGACTCCAGACTTGATGAATGTCAGATGGACATGAAGAGCAGCCAGAAACTCCTGAAGGCTCAGATGGACGAAGCAGAACACCTTGTCCTGGTACAGTCCTCTCTCCTCTTTAAAGACCTGTGTGAACACTCCTGAGTACACTGAGGCTGCTCTGATATCGATGCCACTCTCTGTCAGGTCTGATTCATAGAAGATCAGGTTGCCTTTCTGCAGCTGCTTAAAAGCCAGTTTTCCCAGAGACTCAATCATCTTCCTGCTCTCTGGACTCCAGTGTAGATCTGTCTCAGCTCCTCCATCATACTTGACGTTCTTCAGTTTGGACTGAACCACCAGGAAGTGGATGTACATCTCAGTCAGGGTCTTGGGCAGCTCTCCTCTCTCTCTGCTTTTCAACACATCCTCCAGAACTCTAGCAGTGATCCAGCAGAAGACTGGGATGTGGCACATGATGTGGAGGCTTCGTGATGTCTTGATGTGGGAGATGATGGTGCTGGCCTGATCCTCCTCTTTGAATCTCTTCTCGAAGTACTCCTCCTTCTGTGGGTCAGTGAACCCTCTGACCTCTGTCACCATGCTGACACACTCAGGAGGGATCTGATTGGCTGCTGCAGGTCGTGTGGTTATCCAGAGGCGAGCAGAGGGAAGCAGTTTCCCCCTGATGAGGTTTGTCAGCAGCACATCCACTGAGGTGGACTCTGTGACATCAGTCAGGATCTTATTTTTTTTGAAGTCCAGAGGAAGTCGACACTCATCCAGACCATCAAAGATGAACACAACCTGGAACTCTTCAAACCTGCAGATTCCTGCTTCTTTGGTTTCAGTAAAGAAGTGATGAACAAGTTCCACCAAGCTGTACTTTTTCTCTTTCACCACATTCAGCTCTCTGAAAGTGAATGGAAATGTGAAGTCTATGTCCTGGTTGGCTTTGTCTTCAGCCCAGTCCAGAGTGAACTTCTGTGTTAAGACTGTTTTCCCAATGCCAGCCACTCCCTTTGTCATCACTGTTCTGATTGGTTCATCTCTTCCAGGTGAGGCTTTAAAGATGTCTTCTTGTCTGATTGTTGTTTCTGGTCTGTCTGGTTTCCTGGATGCTGTTTCAATCTGTCTGACCTCATGTTCATCATTGACCTCTGCACTCCCTCCCTCTGTGATGTAGAGCGGTGTGTAGATCTGATTCAGAAGGGTTGGGTTTCCTGCTTTAGCGATCCCCTCAAACACACACTGGAACTTCTTTTCCAGGTTAGACTTGAGTTTACGTCGACACTTTGCAGCACGAGTTCCTGAATGAACAACAAATGAAATCAGTGAGTGGATCCTACAGAAAGTCTAGAAATCTGAACATGTAAGTGTGTCTGTGTAGTTTTTCCTCCTCCATCAGTTTTATTCAGCTCATCAGTGGAGGACAAACAGCCTCTGATCTGATGCAGATGTGTGCAGCATATTTACAACAGAGTTTGAAATATAAACCTCTCCCATGTTGCCCCCATTTCCTCTCCATCATGTTAAATCTGTTAAAATCCTCTTACTGCTCTGCAGACGCTCAGCCAGCTCCTCCTGCTTCATTCTCCTCAGGAAGTGCACTGTGATCTTCAGAAATGCCTCTCTGCTGCTCCTCCTCTGCTCTTCCTCCTCACCGTCCAACACCTCCTCATCCTCACTCTGACTCTCTAAGCATTCTGGGTAATCTGGACTCAGACCCCTCTGGACTCTCTTCAGCTCATTCTTCACAAAAGTGAGGATGTTCTCCTCCAGCAACTGGAACAGAAAGATAAAGTGAACATTTCATTTAAAGAGTTTAAAAAGATGAATTTTGAGCAGACTGTCAGCAGCTGAAGTTTTAGAAGCAGAATGAAAATCAGTAAGAAGACAGTGGATGAGAAACGTTCTCCTGTTCATCAAAATGTCATCTGATGAAAGATGCTGAAAGATGTTTTCAACAGTATTTCTGTCACCTTCTTTTAACACATTTCATAGTATATTATTATATGGCTTTTATTACCTGTTCATCATTAACCGTCCCACCTGTGAAACAAACTCTTTCTGTTGTAACTGTGGATTAGTTATTATAATAACTGTCATAATGTTTGTCAGGTTCAAGATGACTGGATGAGGTGACCTTTGATACGACCAATTAAATGAATCAAACACACAATTACTGACTTCAAGAAACAGTTTTACAAAAACAACAGTCAATCACTTTAGCCTATTTATCTAAAGTTTAGTACAATGAATGTCATCGTACCCAAACCCTTTAACAGCCAGGTTCAGTTGTTGGGCAGGGTCCTGTACCATTTGAAAATGACCCAAAAGATGAGTCTAATCTTTATATTATATGGAGTACATACTATATATTACATGTTCATACTCATATAACTCATTTCATCATTATATATATTTATCACTATAACTACCATCTCTACTGTTATCAGATCATTTTAACAGCTGCTGACACAAACATGATGAAAACTGTCGGCTACGTTTCCTTTAGATGCTGAAAATCATCTGAATGAAGCTGATGAGTGAAGGTGAAATATATCAGCAGCTTCAACCAGCCAGCGATAGTGCCATCAACATTTAAACAAGCAGAAGAAGAAGAAACATGTAACTCACAGCAGGAGGTTTTTTAAGGTCTGTTGGTTCACAGTCTCATCTCTCTGTGTTCATCTTTAATCTGAAGTCTTCTTTAAGGAAATGTGATCACAGAACAGCAGCTCTGAACTTTGGAACAACTGAAGTCAAACATTAACAGACAGTATAAATCTTTATCAGCTTTGTTCTTTGTCCTCAGAGCGATAACTCTGCTGCACAGTACTGAATCACAGTTTTAAATTCTTTTCTTAGTGTTGATTGATTGTGATTTGTCTGTCTTGTTCTTTCATGTGATAGTTTTTTATGATTTTGATTGTTGTCTATTTTTTAACCTGCAAGTCTGAACTATTCTAACATGTGTCCTCATAAACATACTGTCCTCATTAATGCTGCTAAAACCTCACTGTCATCATACACACTGCAGAACACACTTCTCTGGGCTCTACAGGGTTAAATTCATTTCTCACTTCACATCATATTGATCATGTTTTTCATTAATACACTGCCTACCTCGTCCTCGCGCTGCTTCTCTTCTGTGTTTCCAGACAGGTGACAGAGAGAGAGAGCGCTCACCTCTGTCCTACCTACAGGTTACCTCTCACTTCCGTTTCCCTCACCTGTGTTTTAGTCCCGCCCACCGTGGAAACATAGAGAGATGCAAGGAAACCACTGAGGATTCAAAAGGAAAGGCTAGAACTAACTATTGCTCTCGCTGTAATGGAAGTGTGCTCAATAATCCAGAAACAAGTCATCAAGTCATGGCAACACGAGCAGGATAGAGAACAAACCCCATATGGACTCAGCCTCCTCAATGTCTGGTGGTGTTTGTATAGTGGGTGTGTGTATGTATATTGTTCGTGTCCAGCAGGTCACTTGGGAAAATAAATTCTATCTATCACGGCAACACGAGCAGGATAGAGAACAAAAAGGCAGATGTAGAACAGCAGCTCTGAACTTTGGAACAACTGAAGTCAAACGTTAACAGACAGTATAAATCTTTATCAGCTGAATCATGAAGTCTGATCATACTTTGTTCTCAAGCAGAGAAATTCTTCACAAAGGTTGAAACTAAAATGTAAACACATATCAGCGGTTACATCTCTCCTCACCTCGTCTCTCTTGGACCTCGTCGTGCACTTTGGGTATACACATGAAGAAAAAACATTTAAACATTAAAATGAAATGTGTAGAATAAAGTTATATCATATATATATCATGTTTCCAAAGGTAGGAGGTAGGAAGGAAGCAAGGAAGGATGGGAGGAGGGAGGAAGGAAAGGAGTAAGGAGTAAGGAGGGAGGGAGGAAGGAAAGCAAGGAAGGATGGAAGATAGGAAAGGAGTAAGGAGGGAGGGAGGGAGGAAGCAAGGAACAATGGAAGGAAAGGAGTAGGGAGTGAGGGAGGAAAGGAGGAAGGAGGGAGAGAGGAAGGAAGCAAGTAAGGATGGAAGGAAGGAAAGGAGTAAGGAGGGAGGGAGGAAGGAAGGAGTAAGGAGGGAGGGAGGGAGGAAGCAAGGAAGGATGGAAGGAAGGAAAGGACTAAGGAGAGAGGGAGGAAGGAAGCAAGGAAGGATGTAAGGAAGGAAAGGACTAAGGAGGGAGGGAGGAAAGAAACAAGGAAGGATATAAAGAAGGAAAGGAGTAAGGAGGGAGGGAGGAAGCAAGGAAGGATGTAAGGAAGGAAAGGAGTAAGGAGGGAGGGATGTAGGATGGAAGGAAGGATGGAAGGACAGAAAGGAGTAAGGGAGGAAGGAAGCAAGGAAGGATGTAAGGAAGGAAAGGAGGGAGGGAGGAAGGAAGGAAGCAAGGAGGGAAGGAAAGAAAGGAGTAAGGAGGGAGGGAGGAAGGAAGCAAGGAAGGATGTGAGGAAGGAAAGGAGTAAGGAGTAAGGAGGGAGGGAGGAAGGAAGCAAGGAAGGATGGAAGGAAGGAAAGGAGTAAGGGAGGAAGGAAGCAACAAACAATGGAAGGAAATGAGTAGGGAGTGAGGGAGGAAAGGAGGAAGGAGGGAGGAAAGGAGGAAGGAGGGAGAGAGGAAGGAAGCAAGTAAGGATGGAAGGAAGGAAAGGAGTAAGGAGGGAGGGAGGAAGGAAGGAGTAAGGAGGGAGGGAGGGAGGAAGCAAGGAAGGATGGAAGGAAGGGAAGGACTAAGGAGAGAGGGAGGAAGGAAGGATGGAAAGGAGTAAGGGAGGCAGGAAGCAAGGAAGGATGTAAGGAAGGAAAGGAGTAAGGGAGGAAGGAAGCAAGGAAGGAGTAAGGAGGGAGGGAGGGAGGAAGGAAGCAAGGAAGGATGGAAGGAAGGAAAGGAGTAAGGAGTAAGGAGGGAGGGAGGAAGGAAGCAAGGAAGGATGGAAGATAGGAAAAGAGTAAGGAGGGAGGGAGGGAGGAAGCAACAAACAATGGAAGGAAATGAGTAGGGAGTGAGGGAGGAAAGGAGGAAGGAGGGAGGGAGGAAGGAAGGAGTAAGGAGGGAGGGAGGGAGGAAGCAAGGAAGGATGGAAGGAAGGGAAGGACTAAGGAGAGAGGGAGGAAGGAAGGACGGAAGGAAGGAAAGGAGTAAGGGAGGAAGGAAGCAAGGAAGGATGTAAAGAAGGAAAGGAGTAAGGGAGGAAGGAAGCAAGGAAGGATGTAAGGAAGGAAAGGAGTAAGGAGGGAGGAAGGAAGGATGGTTGGAAGGAAAGGAGTAAGGAGGGAGGGAGGAAGGAAGCAGGGAAGGATGTGAGGAAGGAAAGGAGGAAGGGAGGAAGGAAGCAAGGAAGGATGGAAGGAAGGAAAGGAGTAAGGAGGGAGGGAGTAACGGAGTAAGAGAGGAAGCAAGGAAGGAAGGAAGTGAGGAAAGGAGGGAGGGAGGAAGGAAGGAAGGAAGGAAGGATGGTTGGAAGGAAAGGAGTAAGGAGGGAGGGAGGAAGGAAGCAAGGAAGGAAGGATGGTTGGAAGGAAAGGAGTAAGGAGGGAGGGAGGAAGGAAGCAAGGAAGGATGGTTGTAAGGAAAGGAGTAAGGAGGGAGGGAGGAAGGAAGCAAGGAAGGATGTGAGGAAGGAAAGGAGTAAGGAGGGAGGTAGGAAGCAAGGAAGGATGGAAGATAGGAAAGGAGGGAGGGAGGAAGGAAGGAAGGAAGCAAGGAAGGATGGTTGTAAGGAAAGGAGTAAGGAGGGAGGGAGGTAATAATCATGTGGGGAGAAAGACATCAGTCATCATGGAAATCTTCTTATTAATAAATGAAGAGTAACAGGAAGAACACACACTATTGATCTGTTTTGGGGTTTTTGGTCCAAGCTGCAGTTCCAGTTTTAGTCCAGTAGGTGTCAGTAATGAGTCTGTAAGCTGGTCCGCCGACCGCCGTTTGAGCTGCTAGAAGAGGTTGTTGCTGTTAGCTCCACCCTGCAGCAGGGAGGGAGGAGGAAGGAGGGAGGGAGGGAGGGAGGAGGAAGGAAGTATGGAAGGAAGGAGGAGGGAGGGAGGGAGGAAGGGGGGGAGGAAGGAAGGAGGGAGGGAGGGAGGGAGGATGGGAGGAAGGGAGGGAGGGAGGAAGCAAGGAGGGAGGGAGGGAGGGAGGGAGGGAGAGGGAGAGGGAGGGAGGGAGGGAGGGAAGGGAGGAATGAAGGAAGTATGTAAGGAAGGAAAGGAGTAAGGAGGGAGGGAGGAAGGAGGAAGGAGTAAGGGAGGGAGGGAGGGAGGAAGGCAGCAGGGAGGGAGGGAGGGAGGAAGGAGGGAGGGAGGGAGGAAGGATGGGGGGAGGGGGGGAGGGAGGGAGGGAGGGAGGGAGGGAGGAAGGGAGGAGAGAGGAGAGAGGGAGGAAGGAAGAAAGAAAGATGGAAGGAGGGAGGGAGGTAGGAAGGAAGCAAGGAAGGATGTGAGGAAGGAAAGGAGTAAGGAGGGAGGAAGGAAGCAAGGAAGGATGGTTGGAAGGAAAGGAGTAAGGAGGGAGGGAGGGAGGAAGGAAGGAAGGAAGATGGTTGTAAGGAAAGGAGTAAGGAGGGAGGGAGGTAATAATCATGTGGGGAGAAAGACATCAGTCATCATGGAAATCTTCTTATTAATAAATGAAGAGTAACAGGAAGAACACACACTATTGATCTGCTTTGGGGTTTTTGGTCCAAGCTGCAGTTCCAGTTTTAGTCCAGTAGGTGTCAGTAATGAGTCTGTAAGCTGGTCCGCCGACCGCCGTTTGAGCTGCTAGAAGAGGTTGTTGCTGTTAGCTCCACCCTGCAGCAGGGAGGGAGGAGGGAGGAGGGAGGGAGGGAGGAGGGAGGAAAGGAGGGAGGGAGGGAGGGAGGGAGGAAGGAGGGAGGGAGGAAAGGAGGGAGGAAGGGAGGAAGGGAGGGAGGGAGGAGGGAGGAGGGAGGAAGGGAGGAGAGGGAGGGAGGGAGGGAGGGAGGGAGGGAGGGAGGGAGGGAGGAGAGAGGGAGGGAGGGAGGAAGGGAGGGAGGGAGGATGGGAGGAAAGGAGTAAGAGAGGAAGGAAGCAAGGAAGGATGTAAGGAAGGAAAGGAGTAAGGAGGGAGGGAGGAAGGAAGCAAGGAAGGATGGTTGGAAGGAAAGGAGTAAGGAGGGAGGGAGGTAGGAAGCAAGGAAGGAGTGAGGAAGTGAGGAAAGGAGGGAGGGAGGGAGGGAGGAAGCAGGATGGAGGGAGGAAGTGAGGAAAGGAGGGAGGGAGGAAGGAAGGAGTAAGGAGGGAGGGAGGAAGGAAGCAAGGGAGGAGTGAGGAAGTGAGGAAAGGAGGGAGGGAGGAAGGAAGCAAGGAAGGATGGTTGGAAGGAAAGGAGTAAGGAGGGAGGGAGGTAATAATCATGTGGGGAGAAAGACATCAGTCATCATGGAAATCTTCTTATTAATAAATGAAGAGTAACAGGAAGAACACACACTATTGATCTGTTTTGGGGTTTTTGGTCCAAGCTGCAGTTCCAGTTTTAGTCCAGTAGGTGTCAGTAATGAGTCTGTAAGCTGGTCCGCCGACCGCCGTTTGAGCTGCTAGAAGAGGTTGTTGCTGTTAGCTCCACCCTGCAGCAGGGAGGGAGGAGGAAGGAGGGAGGGAGGGAGGAAGGAGGGAGGGAGGGAGGAGGGGAGGAGGGAGGAGGGAGGGAGGATGGAAGGAAGTGAGGGAGGGAGGGAGGAAGGAAGGAAGCAAGGAGGTTGTTGCTGTTAGCTCCACCCTGCAGCAGGGAGGGAGGAGGAAGGAGGGAGGGAGGGAGGAAGCAAGGAAGGAGGGAGGAAGGAAGGAAGGATGGAAGGAAAGAAGGGAGGAAGGAAGGAAGGAGGAAGGAGGGAGGGAGGAAGGAAGGAAGGGAGGAAAGGAGGAGGGAGGGAGGATGGGAGGGAGGAGGGAGGGAGGAAGGGAGGATGGAAGGGAGGAGGGAAGGAGAAAGGGAGGAAGGAAAGAAGCAAGGAAGGATGGTTGGAAGGAAAGGAGTAAGGAGGGAGGAAGGAAGCAAGGAAGGATGGTTGGAAGGAAAGGAGTAAGGAGGGAGGGAGGTAATAATCATGTGGGGAGAAAGACATCAGTCATCATGAAATCTTCTTATTAATAAATGAAGAGTAACAGGAAGAAACACACACTATTGATCTGTTTTGGGTTTTTGGTCCAAGCTGCAGTTCCAGTTTTAGTCCAGTAGGGTGTCAGTAATGAGTCTGTAAGCTGGTCCGCCGACCGCCGTTTGAGCTGCTAGAAGAGGTTGTTGCTGTTAGCTCCACCCTGCAGCAGGGAGGGAGGAGGAAGGAGGGAGGGAGGGAGGGAGGAGGGAGGGAGGGAGGGAGGAAGGGGAGGGAGGGAGGGAGGGAGGAAGCAAGGGGGGAGTGAGGGAGGAGGAAGGAAGGAAGGAGGGAGGGAGGGAGGGAGGGAGGGAGGAAGGGAGGAAGGAAGGGAGGATGTAAGGAAGGAAAGAAAGGAGGGAGGGAGGAGGGAGGGAGGGAGGGAGGAAGGAAGTGAGGAAAGGAGGAAAGGAGGGAGGGAGGGAGGGAGGGAGGGAGGAGGGAGGGAGGAAGGGAGGAGGGAGGGAGGGAGGGATGAAGGAAGGAAGGATGGAAGGAAGTGAGGAAAGGAGGGAGGGAGGGAGGGAAGAGGGGGGGAGGGAGGAGGAAGGAAGGAGGGAGGAGGGAGGGGGGGAGGGAGGGGAGGGAGGAAGGAGGAAGGAGGGAGGAAGGGAGGAGTAAGGAGGGAGGGAGGGAGGGAGGAAGGGAAGGAGGAGGGAGGGAGGAAGGGAGGAAGGGAGGGAGGAGGAAGGGAGGAGTAAGGAGGGAGGGAGGAAGGGAGGAAGGAAGGATGGAAGAACGGAGGGAGGGAGGGAGGAAGGAAGCAAGGAAGGATGGAAGGAAGGAAAGGACTAAGGAGAAAGGGAGGAAGGAAGGAAGGAAGGAAGGAAAGGAGTAAGGTAGGAAGGAAGCAAGGAAGGAAGGAAAGGAGTAAGGGAGGAAGGAAGCAAGGAAGGATGTAAGGAAGGAAAGGAGGGAGGAGGGAGGTAGCTGGGTCCAGTCAGCTCTCCTGTCCTCTGAGGCTGGGGGATGATGGAGCCATCGCCATGTTTCTGCTAGATTTCATCCTTTCCCTCTTCCTGGCTGTTTTCTCAACGCTCTCGCTCCGTACTTGCCGGTCCAGAAAGTGGGCTGGTATCACGGCTGGTGTGTGCACATTTTGGGGGTGTATCTAAAATGAAGCACTATGACCATGTTACAGGTACCGGCTGGCACCACGTAAACAGCTTATATGCTCTCTCTGGAAACAGGAGAAATAAGTGAGACGGGGCAAACTCTGCGTCCGTTTTTCATCTGGCTCAGCAGAAAGAGGGAGAGGATTTATTAAAACATTCACTATTTAAATCCTCCTCTGTTACAAACACTCAATGTTCTCTATGAAATAAACACCACTTGAAAATAAAATACTATTTGTCTTTTCTCATCTTTCAGCAAATACTGACTTACAAGTTTTGTGTGTTTAAATAAATCAAAATGACAATAACCACTGTTACCCTGTAAGTTGTCTCTTTTCAACTTCAAATAAAACATAGCTTATGTTACCACTTACATATAAAACATAGCTTGTTACCACTTACATATAAAACATAGCTTATGTTACCACTTACATATAAAACATAGCTTGTTACCACTTACATATAAAACATAGCTTGTTACCACTTACATATAAAACATAGCTTGTTACCACTTACATATAAAACATAGCTTGTTAACACTTACATATAAAACATAGCTTGTTACCACTTACATATAAAACATAGCTTATGTTACCACTTACATATAAAACATAGCTTGTTACCACTTACATATAAAACATAGCTTGTTACCACTTACATATAAAACATAGCTTGTTACCACTTACATATAAAACATAGCTTGTTACCACTTACATATAAAACATAGCTTGTTACCACTTACATATAAAACATAGCTTGTTACCACTTACATATAAAACATAGCTTATGTTACCACTTACATATAAAACATAGCTTGTTACCACTTACATATAAAACATAGCTTGTTAACACTTACATATAAAACATAGCTTGTTACCACTTACATATAAAACATAGCTTGTTACCACTTACATATAAAACATAGCTTGTTACCACTAACATATAAAACATAGCTTGTTAACACTTACATATAAAACATAGCTTGTTACCACTTACATATAAAACATAGCTTGTTACCACTTACATATAAAACATAGCTTGTTAACACTTACATATAAAACATAGCTTGTTACCACTTACATATAAAACATAGCTTGTTACCACTTACATATAAAACATAGCTTGTTACCACTAACATATAAAACATAGCTTGTTAACACTTACATATAAAACATAGCTTGTTAACACTTACATCTGGTTCCGAAATGCATTTTCCATTTCCAACTCAAATTATTTTACTCTTTCAAAATGCATGAGCTGACAGATTTTTAACTTGTTTTTAAACACTTTTAAAATATATAAAATTCGTTTTTAACATTAGCTTTTAACCTTTTTACACAATATCACACATTTCAAAACTATTAGACTTTACAAAAATGTTCAAGCAGCTAAAAATAAAACTCTGCCCGACGTGACTTAGCAACAGGTGACGTCATCAGGCGAAGGAGCTAAAAATAAAACTCTGCCCGAAGTGACTCAGCAACAGGTGACGTCATCAGGCGCGAAAATGCGGCTGCTGCTCTATGTACATATATGTCCGCATATTCATAAAACAGCCTTATTAGCGGACATTAAAACATTCAGCGACATGTCAACATATTACACTTCAGTTACTTAGCTTCATTTACTATTCCACCAACCTGGAAACAGGAGAAATAAGTGAGACAAACTCCGTTTTTCATCTCGCTCAGTAGAAAGAGGAAAGCTGCAAAGCAGACCAAACTGACGTAAAGCCCCCCGGTGCACAATAAGCGCCACACTGCCCCCTGCTGGCGACCCCACAATTACTCCTGACATCTATAGAAAATATTTTAGTGCAAGGATGGTGGAGACAGGTTGATTACCCCTCAACAAATATTCAAAACATGAATTATAAAATGACAGAAACTACCACAAATGTGATAACACTTTAGTGGGCAGGAAGAACACACACTATTGATCTGTTTTGGGTTTTTTGGTCCAAGTTGCAGTTCCAGTTTTAGTCCAGTAGGTGTCAGTAATGAGTCTGTAAGCTTCCCTTCCTTCTTGTCTTCTCTTCCTTCATAGGGAAGGAAAGGAGGAAGGAAGGGAGGAAGAAGAAAAGAAAGGAGGAAGGGAGGGAGGAAGAGGGAAGGAAAGGAGGAAGGAAGGGATGGAGAAAGGAAGGATGGAAGGGAAGAAAGAAGGAAGGAAGGAAGGAAGGGAGGAATAGGGAAGGAAAGGAGGAAGGAAGGGAGGAAGAATAAAATAAAGAAGGAAGGGAGGGAGGAAGAGGGAAGGAAAGGAGGACAGAGGAAAGAAGGAAGGGAGGAAGGTAGGGGGGAGGAAAGAAAGAGAAGAAGGGAGGAAGGAATGAAGGAAGGGAGGAAGGAAGGATGGAAGGAAGGAAGGAAGGATGGAAGGAAGGAAGGAAGGAATGAAGGAAGGAATGAAGGAAGGGTTAAACCTGTGCAATAATCTCAACTCAGGTATCACCCAACATCAATATTACTTATTTACTTTATGTTTCTATTATTTACTATATTTATATTACTACCATTGTCTTTTATTGCTTTTGTAGTTATTTGTTCTTTAATCTTTTTATTGAGGCTTTTTTTCCACTGTCCACGTTTCTGCTTTAACTCTGTAAATTTCCCCATCGTGGGACTAATAAAGTAAAATCTGGTTTATTAACAGAATATTTCCTTTCTTATTCTGGATGTTTCTTCACTTTTAGATTCATAATGTTCAGGTGATCCAGCTGATTATCTTTAATATAAATACACTAAAGATCATCATCACATTATTTTAGATCTTCTCTCCTCGTGTCCTGCAGCCGCAAACAGCGTCAATAACTCAATAAAACAAAAAGTCAAATTAAAATATTTATTTAATGCACTTAAACTTAACTCAACTCTTCATACAGCTGTGTTCAAATCTTTTATACAGTTTCTCAGCAAAAAAATTAAAGTGAAAAAAAGTTTAAAACTGTGAGAAAGTCTGTTTGTCCTCCGCGTAAAAACAGTGGACTGTCCTTTAAAACCGCGCCGTCGTCACATGACCCCCCCCCCACATGACCCCCCCCCCCCCCCACCCCACCCCCCACCGCCGCAGGAGAAAAACACATGAAGAAGAAAATAAACATCTGTACAAAACCATGAAAGCAGGTCGTAGCTCCGCCTGAGAGTCAAACATCAGGGAGGAACTTGAAGGCATCGTGCTGCGTTCAGGTACAACGGGAACAAACTGAGATCTGATTGACCCTGAAGCTTCGTTACCATCTGAGGCGTCTCCATGGAAACGGTTTGGAAAGCTTTGAGACTGCTCACTGGAAGCTGATTGGTTCAAACCTGACGAGTTTTTGTTGATCTCGTGAATCAAAGTGAAACTCATCGTATGTTTTAATTTATCGTTAAAATGTTCGTTAGTGTTTCCGACAGTTTTAAACAATTTTTTAAATCATTCAAACTCAGAAAACATATTTATTCTTACTTCACTGGTTTGGCTCTGCATTCTCCTCCTCATTACTCCTCACTGCTCCTCATTACTACTCACTGCTCCTCACTGCTCCTCATTACTCCTCTCTGCTCCTCACTGCTCCTCATTACTCCTCTCTGCTCCTCACTGCTGATCTCTGCTCCTCACTGCTTCTCATTATTCCTCTCTGCTCCTCACTACTCCTCTCTGCTCCTCACTACTCCTCATTACTCCTCACTGCTCCTCATTACTCCTCACTGCTCCTCATTACTCCTCTCTGCTCCTCATTACTCCTCACTACTCCTCATTACTCCTCTCTGCTCCTCATTACTCCTCACTACTCCTTACTGCTCCTCATTACTCCTCTCTGCTCCTTACTGCTCCTCTCTGCTCCTCATTACTCCTCTACTCCTCATTACTCCTCACTACTCCTCACTGCTCCTCACTGCTCCTCTCTGCTCCTCATTACTCCTCTCTGCTCCTCTCTGCTCCTCACTGCTCCTCTCTGCTCCTCATTACACCTCACTGCTCCTCATTACTCCTCACGCTCCTCATTACTCCTCTCTGCTCCTCCTTACTCCTCTCTGCTCCTCACTACTCCTCTCTGCTCCTCTCTGCTCCTCATTACTCCTCTCTGCTCCTCTCTGCTCCTCTTTTCTCCTCTCTGCTCCTCTATGCTCCTCATTACTCCTCTCTGCTCCTCATTACTCCTCTCTGCTCCTCATTACTCCTCTCTGCTCCTCATTACTCCTCACTGCTCCTCATTACTCCTCACTACTCCTGATATATCAGCATGAATGAAACATGATGCTGAAACAGGAATTTAAATGAAGGACATGGAATTATGTGGAAACTAAGAAACTGCTCCTCATTACTCCTCTCTGCTCCTCTCTGCTCCTCACTGCTCCTCTCTGCTCCTCTCTGCTCCTCCTACAGAGACACTGAGGAATCATAGCCGAACGCAAACCCAGCATACAGAGGTTGAGTGAATGTGGTGTTGAAGGTGTGGAGGTGGATCAGTGTGTCAGAGGAGACTCTGTAGAAGGACAGAGTGCCAGCAGGACAGTCCACATACACTGCTACTCTGTTAGAGGCAGAGGAGGAGGAGGAGGAGGAGGAGGAGGAGGAGGAGGAGGAGGAGGAGGAGGAGATGGGTGTTACTCTGTTATTGTGCCAGACAGAGTAACGACCATCATCATCAGAGCAGTACAGACTCCAGGACTGATCATTCCCTCCAAACACACAGTCATCTCTGTCTCCTTTCCTGTTGATTCTTCTGTAACTCACTGATATATGAACGTTTCCTCTCCACTCGACCTCCCAGTAACAGCGACCAGTCAGATCATTTCTACACAGCAGCTGAGAAGAGGAGTCAAATCTGTCTGGATGATCAGGATATAACTGAAACCCCACACATGTCACCTTCCTGTTGTTATCAGACAGTTTGAGGAATCTGTTCATCGTGTTTGGATCCAGTTCCAGTTCACAGACATCTGATGGAGAGAACGAGACACAATACAGCTGCAGTTTATCATCTGTTGATTTATTAACTACTTTACTGAAACCATTCAAACTTAAACCATCTCCATGACAACTGAGACACTCCATCACTGAGGAAGACCATGAGATGTGACTGAAAGCTTTGGACATACAGAGTAAGTGGACCTTTAGATGAGAATGTTTTTCAAAGTGAAACTTGATTCCAGCTGCGTCTGATGTTTGTCTGAATGTAATTAATGAAGTATTTAAGATGGTTAAAGAACAGGATTTTTCTATCAACTTAACTCATGTAACTTAAACCAGTAACGTTCCACATCTAGAAAGGAGTTAGTCTGTCTGTGTGTTCTTGGCTTGTTCTTGACATTCCCATCAGTATGTTTCTTATTCATGTCCACTGCTTTCATATTAGAGATGAGATGAAGTTGAGCTGGAAGCTAACAGTGGTGATGCAGGGAGAGGCAGCACTGCAGAGCTGCAGGTAGCTCAGCTCATTTTACTTTGTTGATAATGAGAGGAAGGTTTGAACACGCTTGAATTTAAATAATAATATAACAAACATGATTTTAATATTGCACTAGCTCTCCATCAGTATGTTTCTACCTTTTAAAGGGTTAGGTGATATATTCAAAACTTATGTTATTGTCAGTGACTTGTTAAATAAATGAATCCATTTGAAAGTGATCAGTGACATCATCGTCATTGATGATGAAAAGTCAAAGTATTTTCTTTTACATTTTGTAATGAATTAAGAGGGAGATATAAAAGGAGTCATTGGTAGAAATAAACCACCAAATCTCAGTATCATTTATAAAATATGTTTGTATGTTGTGCATATAGATAAGAGTGGAAGTCAAATAATGGTGATATAGACGGTAATGATAGTGATAATAATATTAATGATAATATATTTCTATATACTACACAGGAACACAGGTACAGAAATGTAAGTTGATTGTGAATTAGGGGCAGGAATTAAATAAGTGTAAACTTCATCCTGCTCCTTTTCAGGCACAGTTACTGCCAGAAGAATGTCATTGTTTGCTTCTTTTATTTGTTTCATTCTTGGTTGATTTTCTTTTTTCCTTTTGGAATTGAAATTGTTCGTTTATGTCTGAAATAAACATGAACATAAAAAACATAAAATGATGAAATCAAACGTATTAGCTTGTAAAATGCACCTGTTAGTCTCTCAGCACCTGTCAGCATTCATTATAAATTGATTCCAATGAGAGTCAATGTAAACCCTTCACAAGCACGTGACCTGAGGCTGCTCTCTGATTGGCTTCCTTCAGTTTTCCAGGACACGCCCACTTTTATTGGCAGCAGATTGTTGTTGTTTTATGTTTTTAATCTACTGTGATTGGACAGATGTATGATTATTGTACATTATAGAAAAACTGGTAAAATAGTTACAAAAAAGGCTCTCAGAAAATTCTAGAGTGGTAAAAGTTATTTATAATTAAATAATTGTATATTGAGATGTGGTGGAAATTACATTAGTTCAACGCAGGTCAGAAAAATGTCCAAAATTAACAATTTGTCTTGTAATCTAAGTTTGTCCTCTTACAGATCTTAAAACTAGATGAGTTTTGGATAACATTTTAATTTAACTAAAATATATATAGTGGTTTCTCTTTTTAAGCACATTAACTTATTGGTAACTTTACTTTAACTGTTTGTAACTTTAGGTGATGTGAGTGAAATGGACATTTTGTCAGGTCTGTGCTATCTTTAAAGTTAAGTTAAATAAGTTAAATAAGTTATTGGTTAAAAGAGTAAAATGTGAGTGCTCTGTTCGTCAGGTCTCAGAAATAGCGGCAGAGTGAGCGCTCTGTTCTGTATGTTTTTATCGCAGCTCTGTAGCTCTCCTGCTAGTTTAGCTGCTTCTTCAGTGACAAGCAAGACAGGCAGATGAACACATGTTGCTGAACACTTTATGATACGCTTCTGCCCTGGAGACTATTTGTCTGTAAGTAGCCTAGTGTGTGTGGAGAGTCATCTGACACTTTTGGTTTTTGAGAATGTTATGTTGTGTGCTGCTAGCTAGTATTTAGCAGTAGACTTTAGCTGCCTTATTTTTTGATGAGAATTGTGCGATATGTTATTGTATACTGATTTATGTTCTTATCAGAGGTGTTCACAAGTCATTTTTTGCAAGTCCAAGTCAAGTCTCAAGTCTTTGAGCAAGAGTCCGAGTCAAGTCTCAAGTCTCTGAGGGTCAAGTCCAAGTCAAGTCTCAAGTCTCTGGTTAAGAGTCCAAGTCAAGTTTCAAGTCTCTCGCAAACACTAAATCAAATTCAAATTCTATAAGCTCTGTAAAATCCTCTATATAAGACAGTATTGATGATTGTTTCACTAGAATCTACAGCAATGTGATGTGGAACAAATACAAAGGATTGTTTCAATTTCATAACTGTATTCTTCAATGCCGTAAAATACAATAAAAGAAATATATCGCACCAACAATGTATTTTGATAACAGGCACGCAGCACACAATATTTTGCATTTTAACAATAAATGAAAAAACACACCCACAATGGTGCAAGTAAATTATGAGTTGTACTCATTTGACTTACTAACTTAAAAATGAAAAACTGGTTCTTTAAAACCTCTTTCACATTCCTGAAAAAAACATAAAATTTAACGACCCAAGCGACTCTTGTTGGGCTTCTTTCACTCGCCATTGTCTTGAAATCAGAGAGTTTCTAATACAGTATACAGTAGTAGACGGGCTCTGCTCGAAATGCGCACGTACACACGGCGCATGCGTGATGTTGGTGTTTACTGTCAGCCTCAGTCACAGCCAGAGATCACTTCCCAAATGCAAACAGAGAAGACGAATGACAGATAATAAATAATGAGAATATAAATGATAACATGAAAATAATGGTACTTTGCGAGTCTCCAGCCTCGAGTCCGAGTCAAGTCTGAAGTCTTTTGAGGTCGAGTCTGAGTCGAGTCTGAAGTCAATGTGTAGTGCGACTTAAGTGCGACTCGAGTACGAGTCGCAAGTCCGAGTCACCAGCTCTGGTTCTTATCTCTGTAATATTTCAGTTTTACAAAAACAAAAGAGGAAACCAGTAAATACAAGAAAAGTCAAGCCTTGTGTCGTTATTGGAGGACTCATCGTATGTTAACTGGCTTTTGAACATTTCCTGAGGATGCACTGAGCAACACCTTGAAGGCCGACCCGATGCTCAATGGAAGCAAGCTGAAGACAGAGTTTAGTCTCATCTACAGCAGGATGAGTTCAGAGCCTGTTGTGGTGCTGTGGATCTATTCCAGTTGTTTATGGAGAGAACAATGTTGAAGAAGTCTTCTCAGAGACTGTCACTTTCCTAAAGATCCTCATCAGCCATGACCACAGCGGAAGCTGAGAAGTGCTTCTCAACTATGAAAAGAATTCAAACTTTTCTCAGAAACAGCATGACCCAGGAGAGGCACTGGCCATGCTGTCAATGGAAAAGAGACCGGTGACTGACTTTAACCAAAGAGCCATTGACAAGGCTTTCCTTTCTTTCTTTTTATTTTTTTTTTGCTGCGGTATGAAGTGGTGCTACGGTTTGTTTGACACTAACCCTAGGACCCCCAACCCCACCAAACTGCCCCCCCAAACTGCTCCCCCCCCAGAAATAATTTCACCATCTGCCACTGATTATTTTCATCTCAAACTGTCTGTTGCAAACACATTTTAGTCCAAATGCTCCAAACAGCTGAAGTCAGTATGAATGAATGAACTTTATCTGCAGGAGAGACATGAGGGACATTTTGGAGCAGGTAGCGCCACCATGTGGACATTTATAAAACATTTCTCTTTTAACTCCTGAACTGTGACCAACAGAAGGAAATTTCTGTTTCATGGATTCATTGGTTCAACATAAATGTCAGTTTAGGCCACGCCCATTTCTGACTAAACACATTTTCCATCATTTTGAACTTTTTTCACTTCTTTTACATTTTTTATCCAGTTTTTATCAAAGTTCTCATGAATCAAACTGAAAACACACTCACACTTCCTCAGACCAGGTTTCAGTGTCTGCAGTCCACCATGGTCCATCCTGGAGGAAGAGACAAAGACACAATCAGCTTCATACACCTTCACTCATATCCACCATTAAACATGAACCAGAGTCCCTCAGTTAGTCAGAGTGTCTGTCCATCTGTCCACACCTGAGAGTGTCCACCTGTCTGTCCATACCTGAGAGTGTCCACATGTCTGTCCATACCTGAGAGTGTCCACCTGTCTGTCCATACCTGAGTGTCCACATGTCTGTCCATACCTGAGAGTGTCCACCTGTCTGTCCATACCTGAGAGTGTCCACTTGTCTGTCCATACCGGAGAGTGTCCACCTGTCTGTCCATACCTGAGAGTGTCCAGTCTCCAGTGTGGATCCTTCAGTCCAGCAGACAGGATCTTCTTTCCTGAGTCTCCTGGATGATTGTAGCTCAGGTCCAGCTCTCTCAGATGGGAGGGGTTGGAGCTCAGAGCTGAGGCCAGAGAAGCACAGCCTTCCTCTGTGATCAGACATCCTGACAGACTGAATACAATAGAATAGACTTTATTGTCATTGCCTGAATATAAAAACTAGAAAATAGACAGTAATAAATACACAAACATGTACACAATCATCCCAAATAAATAAATACATATATTTTAAAATAAAGGGATAATCTATGTTGGGGTCATATATATTTACTAGAGTGAGAGAAATGTTGTGAATTTCACCAGTTACTAAAATGTAACAGCTGTCTCTGTCAATGACTGTTTTTTCTGTTAGAAGGACGCACCTTTACTTCATAAAATGACTGCATCTCTCACTGTGGATGAAAAGGTGGAATGATACACTTCCCCTATCCACTTTGCTCTTAACCTGCCATGCCAGCTGTTCTTCATTAACCGTCATACTATGAGAAAGAATCTATACATTTTTCATTGTTATACAGACAATACTCAATTATATCTTTCAATAAAGGCAGATGAATGCAACCAGTTAACTCAACTACAAACATGCCTTAAGGACATAAAGGCCTGGATGACCTGCAACTTCCTGTTATTGTGCTTGGCCACAAACACGTAAGACAACCTGAACTACTGTTCTCTATTCACCTATGAATGGGCTCCTTGATTAAAAATCCACAACAACCTGCATGTAGAGAACATGACAGTAATTCTGTGTTGTATATTTTCTGTAATTAATTCAATTATATTACACTTTCACGACTTAATGCAAATTGAGTCTTTATTGAAGATTAAATGACAGAAACATAAATCCTGACTCACATGTTGGTGTGGAAGGAGTTTTACTTCCTGTATACTTGATGTTACATCACTTCAGATCAGACAGTACACTAAATCTTTTTGGTATCCTAAACTCTTCATGTAAACTAGAAGCTGAGGAGAAGCCAAAATATGACTTTATATACACAGTAATAAAACTGACCTGAGAGTTTCCAGTCCACAGTGTGGACTCTCCAGTCCAGCAGAAAGCTGCTTCACTCCTGAATCCTGCAGGTTGTTGTTACTTAGGTCCAGATCTCTCAGACTAGAGGACTGGGAGCTGAGAACTGAGGACAGAGCTGCACAACTTCTCTCTGAGAGGTTGCAGCCACTCAACCTGGAGAAGAATCAGCCGAATAAAAGAATTGCAAATATTACTTTTCTTCATTGAGCAAAGATGAAACTACATTAATCTGGATAGTTTTGTGTGCACCTACAGAGCTTTGTTGGAGGCTTTGACCACTGGCAGCAGCCTCAGAAGAGCCTCCTCTGAAGCAGAGTATTTCTTCAGGTCGAACACGTCCAGATCTTTTTCTGATGACAGTAAGATGAAGCCCAGAGCTGACCACTGAGCAGGAGACAGTTTATCTGTGGAGAGACTTCCTGATCTCAGGTACTGTTGGATCTCCTCCACTAGAGAACGATCATTCAGTTCATTCAGACAGTGGAACAGATTGATGCTTCTCTCTGCAGACACATTCTCACTGAGCTTCTTCTTGATGTACTTGACTGTTTTCTGATTCGTGTCTGACCTACTTCCTGTCTCTGTCAGCAGACCTCGTAGGAGAGTCTGATTGGTCTGCAGTGAAAGACCCAGGAGGAAGCGGAGGAACAAGTCCAGGTGTCCATTTGGACTCTTTAAGGCCTCGTCCACAGCTCTCTGGTAGAAACGTGTTGATTTGCCTCCAAATGCTTCAGACCACCAGGATGTTGTTTGTTCTTCTGCCAGCAGATTGACTCCAGAGTTGATGAATGTCAGATGGACATGAAGAGCAGCCAGAAACTCCTGAAGGCTCAGATGGACGAAGCAGAACACCTTGTCCTGGTACAGCCCTCTCTCCTCTTTAAAGATTTCTGTGAACACTCCTGAGCACACTGAGGCTGCTCTGATATCGATGCCACACTCTGTCAGGTCTGATTCATAGAAGATCAGGTTGCCTTTCTGCAGCTGGTCAAAAGCCAGTTTTCCCAGAGACTCAATCATCTTCCTGCTTTCTGGACTCCAGTGTGGCTCTGTCTCAACTCCTCCATCATACTTGATGTTCTTCAGTTTGGACTGAACCACCAGGAAGTGGATGTACATCTCAGTCAGGGTCTTGGGCAGCTCTCCTCCCTCTCTGCTGTTCAACACATTCTCCAGAACTGTAGCAGTGATCCAGCAGAAGACTGGGATGTGGCACATGATGTGGAGGCTTCGTGATGTCTTGATGTGGGAGATGATGGTGCTGGCCTGCTTCTCATCTCTGAATCTCTTCCTGAAGTACTCCTCCTTCTGTGGGTCAGTGAACCCTCTGACCTCTGTCACCATGCCGACACAGTCAGGAGGGATCTGATTGGCTGCTGCAGGTCGTGTGGTTATCCAGAGGCGAGCAGAGGGAAGCAGTTTCCCCCTGATGAGGTTTGTCAGCAGCACATCCACTGAGGTGGACTCTGTAACATCAGTCAGGATCTCAGTGTTGTGGAAGTCCAGAGGAAGTCGACACTCATCCAGACCGTCAAAGATGAACACAACCTGGAACTCTTCAAACCTGCAGATTCCTGCTTCTTTGGTTTCAGTAAAGAAGTGATGAACAAGTTCCACCAAGCTGTACTTTTTCTCTTTCAGCACATTCAGCTCTCTGAAAGTGAATGGAAATGTGAAGTGTATGTCCTGGTTGGCTTTGTCTTCAGCCCAGTCCAGAGTGAACTTCTGTGTTAAGACTGTTTTCCCAATGCCAGCCACTCCCTTTGTCATCACTGTTCTGATTGGTTTATCTCTTCCAGGTGAGGCTTTAAAGAAGTCTTCTTGTCTGATTGTTGTTTCTGGTCTGTGTGGTTTCCTGGATGCTGTTTCAATCTGTCTGACCTCATGTTCATCATTGACCTCTGCAGTCCCTCCCTCTGTGATGTAGAGCGGTGTGTAGATCTGATTCAGAAGGGTTGGGTTTCCTGCTTTAGCGATCCCCTCAAACACACACTGGAACTTCTTCTGCAGGTTAGACTTGAGTTTACGTCGACACTTTGCAGCACCAGTTCCTGAATGTACAAACAACAAATGAAATCAGTGAGTGGATCCTACAGAAAGTCTAGAAATCTGAACATGTAAGTGTGTCTGTGTAGTTTTTCCTCCTCCATCAGTTTTATTCAGCTCATCAATGGAGGACAAACAGCCTCTGATCTGATGCAGATGTGTGCAGCGTATTTACAGCAGAGTTTGAAATATAAACCTCTCCCATGTTGCCTCCATTTCCTCTCCATCATGTTAAATCTGTTAAAATCCTCTTACTGCTCTGCAGACGCTCAGCCAGCTCCTCCTGCTTCATCCTCCTCAGGAAGTGCAGTGTGATCTTCAGAAATGCCTCTCTGCTGCTCCTCCTCTGCTCTTCCTCCTCACCGCCCAACACCTCCTCATTCTCACTCTGACTCTCTAAGCATTCTGGGTCATCTGGACTCAGACTCCTCTGGACTCTCTTCAGCTCATTCTTCACAAAAGTGACGATGTTCTCCTCCAGCAGCTGGAACAGAAAGATAAAGTGAACATTTCATTTAAACTGGTAGAACACAACATGTGATTCATGTGTCAGTCTGAAGGCCTGCTGGTCTAAACAGAGCAGCATGGACACTGTTAGGACCTGAATGCTACTTTACTATTTCATCTGTGGTTGATGGAGTTAATAGTAAAAGGTGTGTTTGTACATGTACACACCATAAATATGGAGTCCGGCTGTGTTTGATGCTGCTGTGCAGACTGATCACTGGGAACCTCTGAGCTCTGCTGCTGAACTCTGTGGAGAAAACATCACGTTTAAGGACATTTAATGACTCAAATCTGCACTCAGCTTATTAAAGATGTTCTGTCATGATGACTAAATGAACTCCTGTAAATGCTGCTCTGATTACTGGATGTTAAATTCTTACCTTCCATCAGCAGGTTGTCCATCTTTAAACTTAATAGAACGATCCATAGAGAAGTCACTCTTCATGGACATAGAGCTGGGTTCAGGAGAGTCTGCTCTCTGCTGCTGCATCCTGATATGAATAAAGAAGTGAAAAAAGCATGTAGTTAACACCAAAGAACTGCTGTCCAGCTTCACTGAGCAACCCCTTCCTGCAGTTTCTGCTGGAGCGCAGTTACTCCCTGTTCCGGCTGGCATGCTCCAACCCATGACCCTGCTGATCAGCAGTCACTCCAGGCTCCGGACTCTGCCTCGGACTCTGCTGACGAGCAGCCTGCCTCGCATTCTGCCTCACCTGGCGCTAAGCCACCCCGGCGCCTCAGCTCCCGGGGGTCCAACTCCCTAATCCTCTTGGGCCCAGTGTGCGCACAAGTGGTTTTGGACGCAAGCCTCCGGTGGGCTCCTTTCTCTGCCTTGGTCGCCTTCATCCGGAGGGGTCCCGTTTCTGCCTGTGCCTCCGCCAACGGCTCCTGCAGAGGTCCCGTGTCTGCCTCTGCCCCCATCGACAGCCTCCAGAGGGGTCCGGCCTCAGGTTCCGCCTCTGTCGCTGGCCACCGGGGGTTCTCGCTCAGATTCCTGTCTCTGCTATTTGGCCTCCTGCCCAGCCTCCAGAGGGATCCTGTCTTCAAAGATGTCCCGCCATGCTTCCCCTTGTTTACCAGCCTCCTGCTTGATTATGGGGGGTGAGTATTGCTTTTGACCTCCTCTCCTCGTGTCTTCCCTGGTAAATGCACCAGCCTTCTGTCCCTGACCCCGAGTATCGCCTGTTCCTGTTTGCCTGTGGCTGTGTGGCGTCCTCCGGCTTCGATCCTGTCAGGAGAGCCCAGAACTTCCAGCTTGGTCAACCTCATGTCCATGAGTGCTGCTGGCATTGTCTTACCTGCTGCCAACTCTGTCATCAGTAACCCCGAGCCCTGCCTGTTGCCTTACACGTGCTGTCTATACCTGTTCAGTTACCTTGAGGACTGTAATAAAGATCATTTAAAACTGCTCACTGGTGTTCTCTGCTGCAACAGGGTCCTACTACCTCCACCCGTTACATGTTGCTATGTCACTGCAATTTCGTTGTACTACTTAAACAATGACAATAAAGTTATATTCTGTATTCTATTCTATAACTCCTGTAAATGCTGCTCTGATTACTGGATGTTAAATTCTTACCTTCCATCAGCAGGTTGTCCATCTTTAAACTTAATAGGATGACCCATAGACCAGTCACTCTTCATGGACACACAGCTGGGTTCAGCAGAGTCTGCTCTCTGCTGCTGCATCCTGATATGAATAAAGAAGAGAAAAAAGCATGTAGCCAACACCAAAGAACTGCTGTCCAGCTTCAATGAGTCTCTGCTGTCCAGCTTCACTGAGTCTCTGCTGTCCAGCTTCATTGAGTCTCTTGAGTCTATGCTGTCCAATGCCTCCACAGACACCCAGCCAGCTCCCAAAACATCAGCCCCCCTGCTGAGGTCCTCCTGTCTCTTGGTTTCCTTTCTACATGGTTTTGTTGACACCTTGGTCCCCAAAGTTTCTATCCTGAGCAGGTCTTTCAGCCTCCAGAGTGGTCCTGCCCATCTGTCCTGCCTTCTTTCTCCTCTTTGTTTTCTCCCTCCTGACCAGCCTGGAGGGACATTTGGGAGCTGTCCCTTGAGGGGCGACTGTCATGATTCCTGTTTAAGCTCTGTTTGTGTTGTCCTGTCTGTTTCTGTCCCTGCCTTCAGTTTCAAATCCACCTGCTCACCTGCTGCCACTGTGTAATTCCCTCATCAGCTCCTCACTACATATACTGCTCTCACTCATTTTCTTTCATTCTAGACACTAGATTGTGATGCTGTTCCTGTCTGTTCCTGTTCCTCTTGTTACCTGTTCCTGCTGGTTTCAACCTTATTTGAACTATTTGACAGGCTTACAGACCATGAAGGGAAACTTCATGGTCTGTAAGCCTGTCTGTTGGTTTCTGAGCATTAAAGCTGTTTCCATTTAACCTGTCTGTGGTGTTTGTGCCTGGTTCACCTGCTCCGCCCCACATAACACAGGAGGTTTATTCAGCCCAAACAGCCAACCAACCATTTTTAACTTCTTACCTTCCATCAGCAGGTTGTCCATCTTTAAACACAGGAAGAGGACAATCCATAGACCAGTCACTCTTCATGGACACACAGCTGGGTTCAGGAGAGTCTGCTCTCTGCTGCTGCATCCTGATACAAACAAACAACAAATCAAAGAGTTTAAAAAGATGAATTTTGAGCAGACTGTCAGCAGCTGAAGTTTTAGAAGTAGAATGAAAATCAGTAAGAAGACAGTGGATGAGAAACGTTCTCCTGTTCATCAAAATGTCATCTGATGAAAGATGCTGTCTCATCTTAGTTGATTAGTTGACTAATCAGTGGTTGAGCTCTTTGTTAACTCACAAAGTTAGTAGTTCATTCTGAGTTATTGTGACTTATTATTCAGTAGTTGAGTGTCAGATGTGACAGTGAGTGTGAATAATGATGGTGGAGTGATGTGAGTGGAGAACAGTGATGGACAGTTAGAGATCCTCATCTCACCTCTGAGCTTTGGTCTGGCTGTCATGTTCCCCACACAGAGAGCTTTTAGAGGGAGGGACTCCCTCCTCTCTGTCCTCACACTGATCCATAGCAGAGAAACACCTTCACACAAACACAACAACATGCTCATTCATTACAACCAGCTGCACATCACACAGGTCTGCACTGCTGTCTAACATCCTGTCATTATTCATTCCACCACCAGATGGAGCCACGGTGCTGTCATAGTGGAACAATGGGCAGTACAGTAGTAATATTAATATCAATGTACATTATTATTAGTAATAGTGTGACAGAGTTCACACATGAACGGCTAACTGCTCAGTAACACTTTAAAAACATGCAGCTGAAATACACAGGCAGGAATGGAGGCTCCTAATAAAGCTTTGAACCCAAAACTAGAGAAAAGAAAACAGCAGTACACTCTCAGAAGATCACACATCATCAGCAAGTATCCACTGAAATACAGGCAACCAGTGTTATACTAGAAACACACAAAAAGGACATCTCTGAATTTATATGGAGCTCATAACTCCTGGATGATTTAGATAGAGCTCAAGAACTGCACCAAGCAGCTTTAAATAATGACAAGAAAAGAAAAACAAAGTGAAAGTAAAGAAAAAGGATTAGAAACAAAGGCCCGTACTCTAACCAAACTGGGACTAACTATATTCCACTTGGAGATGGTCCTATAACAATAAATATAACATGAGGCTATAATCAGTAAGTTTAGTGTCCTGATACCGATATGGATACAGGAGTCCAGAACCCCGAAATATGAACATTTTAACATCACTAGAGATGTCCCACAGAACCTGAACGCAGCACGAGTATTAGCGCTCAGTGAAAGTTTACATAGTGCTTCATACTGAGTTTGTTCCTGTGTGTTTAACTACATCCGGTCTCTGAAAGTTATATTAGGATGGAAATATGTATATTTAGGTATCGATCCGCCATCACTAATAACTAGCAGCCAAACCAGCGGCCTGCTTAATGTCGTGATGACGTCATTATATCTGCGATCAGTTGTCTGGAAACCTTCATTACAGTGATACGGAGAGATTTCTCTGCTTTCTACAGGGTTCAATACATTTCTCACTTTACATCATATTCATCATATTTGTATTAATACACTGCCTACCTCTTCCTCGCGCTGCTTCTCTTCCGTGTTTGCAGACAGGAAGAGAGAGAGATGAGACGCTCCTCTGCTTCTGAAGACGGAAACTCAAGTTAAACAAGATCAATACAACAAGTAACAGCCAAACATATTTATACTAATAAATCACACAACTATACATACTATCATTTTAAAAATACACCTAACATTTATTATTATTATTATTATTATTGAAATCAAACATAAGTACCAAAGACCAATCATCAGTGTCTGTCTCAGCTCTTCCTCTTTTGTCTTCCTCTTCCTGGGTTTGTGTAAATCAATATGAAATGATGGTCTGCTTGCCTCTGATTTACTGTAACACCATAACACACTATTATATGTGAAATAAGTCCAGAGTGAAGTTTGTTACTTAACATACAAGTAAAGACACATTAGCTTTTATTTAAGCTGCATTTTCACACTTTATCCTATATTCTGTATATTTGTGCTCATTTACTTTTTATTCACTATTAATGCTCAAGGAGATACTGGAAGGATAGAAGGGAAGGAGGAAGGGAGGAAGGAAGCAAGCAAGGAAGGAGTAAGGAGGGAGGGAGGTAGGAAGGAAGCAAGGAAGGATGGAAGGAAGGAAAGGAGTAAGGAGTAAGGAGGTAGGGAGGAAGGAAGCAAGGAAGGATGGAAGATAGGAAAGGAGTAAGGAGGGAGGGAGGAAGGAAGCAAGGAAGGATGTAAGATAGGAAAGGAGGGAGGGAAGAAGGAAGCAAGGAAGGATGGAAGGAAGGTAAGGAGTAAGGAGGTAAAGAGGGAGGAAGCAAGGAACAATGGAAGGAAAGGAGTAGGGAGTGAAGGAGGAAAGGAGGGAGGAAGCAAGGAAGGAGGGAGGGAGGAAGGAAGCAAGTAAGGATGGAAGGAAGGAAAGGAGTAAGGAGGGAGTGAGGTAGGAAGAGAGGAAGGAGGGAGAGAGGAAGGAAGGAACGAAGGAGTAAGGAGGGAGGGAGGGAGGAAGGAAGCAAGGAAGGATGGAAGGGAGGAAAGGAGTAAGGAGGGAGGAAGGAAGGAAGCAAGGAAGGATGTAAGATAGGAAAGGAGGGAGGGAAGAAGGAAGCAAGGAAGGATGGAAGGAAGGTAAGGAGTAAGGAGGTAAAGAGGGAGGAAGCAAGGAACAATGGAAGGAAAGGAGTAGGGAGTGAAGGAGGAAAGGAGGGAGGAAGCAAGGAAGGAGGGAGGGAGGAAGGAAGCAAGTAAGGATGGAAGGAAGGAAAGGAGTAAGGAGGGAGTGAGGTAGGAAGAGAGGAAGGAGGGAGAGAGGAAGGAAGGAACGAAGGAGTAAGGAGGGAGGGAGGGAGGAAGGAAGCAAGGAAGGATGGAAGGAAGGAAATGAGTAAGGAGGGAGGGAGGAAGGAAGCAAGGAAGGATGGAAAGGAGTAAGTTTACTTCTTTAACAAAGACTGAGATCAACCAATAATTGAGCAAAATGAAATCAAAAAGTATGAGCCCTCTGCTCTTATTAGACAGGCCTACAGCAGCATCACAGCACACTGATATAAAACACATGATGAACAAACAGCATATCATATATGTATATATCTGCTCAATCACAACAGATCATATTACTGAATGCACACATAGAATAATGGTTCTTACCATTAAAGGTTCTTCTTTCTTTCTCTTTGCAGAGTCAGAGATCAGGTGTTAATAGTTCAGCTCCTTCACAGGAAGGAGGGAGGAAGCAAGGAAGGATGGAAGGAAAGGAGGAAGGTAGGAAGGAAGGAAGGAAGGATGGAAGGAAGGAAAGGAGTAAGGAGGGAGGAAGCAAGGAAGGATGGAAGGAAGGAAAGGAAGGAAGGAAGGAGGAATCAAGGAAGGATAGAAGGAAGGAAAGGAGTAAGGAAGGAGTAAGGAAGTGAGGAAATGAGGGAGGGAGAAAGGAAGGAAGCAAGGAAGGATGTAAGGAAGGAAAGGAGGAAGGGAGGAAGGAAGCAAGGAAGGATGTAAGGAAAGAAAGGAGTAAGGGAGGAAGGAAGGAAGCAAGGAAAGAAGGAAGGAAAAGACTAAGGAGAGAGAGAGGGAGGAAGCAAGGAAGGATGTAAGGAAGGAAAGGAGGGAGGGAGGAAGGAAGCAAGGAAGGAAGTAAGGAAGGAAAGGAGTAAGGAGGGAGGGAGAAAGGAAAGATGGAAGGAAGTAAAGGAGCAATGATGTAAGGAAGGAAAGGAGTAAGGAGGGAGGAAGCAAGGAAGGATGGGCGGAAGTATAGGAGTAAGGAGGGAGGGAGGGAGGAAACAAGGAAGGATGTAAGGAAGGAGAGAGGAAGGAAGTGAGGAAAGGATGGAAGCAAGAAGGAAGGAAGGAAAGGAGTAAGGAGGGAGGGAGGAGGAAGCAAGGAAAGGAGGGAGGGAGGGAGGAAGGAAGGAGGGAGGAAGGAAGGAAGGAAGGAAGGAGGGAAGGAAGGAGGGAGGGAGGAAGCAAGGAGGGAGGAGGAAGGAAGGAGGGAGGAAGGGAGGAAGGAAGGATGGAAGGAAGGAGGGAGGGAGGAAGGGAGGATGGGAGGGAGGAGTAAGGAGGGAGGGAGGGAGGGAGGGAGGGAGGAGGAAGGAGGGAGGGAGGGAGGAAGAGAGGAAGGGAGTGAGGGAGGGAGGAAGGAAGGGAGGATGGAAGGAAGTGAGGAAAGGAGGGAGGAAGGAAGGAAGCAAGAAGGATGGAAGGAAGTGAGGAAAGGAAGGAGGGAGGAATGGAGGAAGCAAGAAGGATGTAAGGAAGGAAAGGAAAGGAGGGAGGAAGGAAGCAAGGAAGGATGGAAGGAAGGAAAGGAGTAAGGAGGGAGGGAGGAAGGAAGCAAGGAAGGATGGGCGGAAGGAAAGGAGTAAGGAGGGAGGGAGGTAATAATCATGTGGGGAGAAAGACATCAGTCATCATGGAAATCTTCTTATTAATAAATGAAGAGTAACAGGAAGAACACACACTATTGATCTGTTTTGGGGTTTTTGGTCCAAGCTGCAGTTCCAGTTTTAGTCCAGTAGGTGTCAGTAATGAGTCTGTAAGCTGGTCCGCCGACCGCCGTTTGAGCTGCTAGAAGAGGTTGTTGCTGTTAGCTCCACCCTGCAGCAGGGAGGGAGGAGGAAGGAGGGAGGGAGGGAGGGAGGAAGGAGGGAGGGAGGAAGGAAGGAGTAAGGAGGGAGGGAGGGAGGGAGGATGGAGGGAGGGACGGAGGAAGGGAGGGAGGATGGAGGGAAGGAAGGAAGGAAGGGAGGAAGGGAGGCAGGGAGGGAGGGAGGGGGGAGGGAGGAAGGGAGGGAGGAGAGGGAGGGAGGGAGGAGGGAGGAAGGGAGGGAGGAAAGGAGTAAGGGAGGAAGGAGTAAGGAGGGAGGGAGGGAGGGAGGGAGGGAGGAAGGAGTAAGGAGGGAGGGAGGGAGGAAGGGAGGGAGGAGGGAGGGAGGAGGGAGGGAGGGAGGAAGGAAGGATGGAAGGGAGGGAGGGAGGGAGGGAGGAAGGGGGGGAGGGAGGAGGAAGGAGGGAGGGAGGGAGGGAGGAAGGGAGGAAGGAGGGAGGAGGGAGGGAGGGAGGAAGGGAGGGAGGAGGGAGGGAGGAGGGAGGGAGGGAGGGAGGAAGGGAGGGAGGAGGGAGGGAGGAGGGAGGGAGGGAGGAAGGAAGCAAGGAAGGATGTGAGGAAGGAAAGGAGTAAGGAGGGAGGGAGGTAATAATCATGTGGGGAGAAAGACATCAGTCATCATGGAAATCTTCTTATTAATAAATGAAGAGTAACAGGAAGAACACACACTATTGATCTGTTTTGGGGTTTTTGGTCCAAGCTGCAGTTCCAGTTTTAGTCCAGTAGGTGTCAGTAATGAGTCTGTAAGCTGGTCCGCCGACCGCCGTTTGAGCTGCTAGAAGAGGTTGTTGCTGTTAGCTCCACCCTGCAGCAGGGAGGGAGGAGGAAGGAGGGAGGGAGGAGGGAGGGAGGGAGGAAGGGAGGGAGGATGGAGGGAGGGAGGGAGGAGGAAGGAGGGAGGGAGGGAGGGGGGGGGGGGGGGAGGATGGAGGGAGGGAGGGAGGGAGGGAGGGAGGAAGCAAGAAGGGAGGGAGGAGTAAGGAGGGAGGGAGAGAGGAGTAAGGAGGGAGGAAGGAAGGAGGGAGGGAGGAGGGAGGGAGGAAGGAAGGAGGGAGGGAGGGGGGGAGGGGGGAGGATGGAGGAGGGAGGGAGGGAGGAAGGGAGGGAGGAGTAAGGAGAGAGGGAGGGAGGAGGGAGGAAGGGAGGGAGGGAGGGAGGAAGGGAGGAAGGAAGCAAGGAAGGATGGAAGGAAATGAGGAAAGGAGGGAGGGAGGAAGGAAGGAGGGAGGGAGGGGGGGGATGGGGGAGGGAGGGAGGAGGGAGGGAGGGAGGTAGGGAGGGAGGAAGGGAGGGAGGGAGGAGTAAGGAGAGAGGGAGGGAGGAGGGAGGGAGGATGGAAGGAAGGAGGGAGGGAGGAGGGAGGGAGGAAGGAAGGAAAGGAGTAAGGGAGGAAGGAAGCAAGGAAGGAAGGAAAGGAGTAAGGGAGGAAGGAAGCAAGGAAGGAAGGATGTAAGGAAGGAAAGGAGGGAGGAGGGAGGAGGGAGGGAGGGAGGGAGGGAGGAAGCAAGGAAGGAAGTGAGGAAAGGAGGGAGGGAGGAAGGAAGGAAGCATCTTTGGGAGGGTTTGCTACACACTCAACTTTATTGTAAATCCTTCCATCTCTCTTGCTGCAGGTTTGTCACAGACAGCTGGCATGGATCCTTCTGTCAGGAAAGGTTTGGTATCCAGTCCTGAGGTGTACTGACCCAGGCTGGTGAAGCAGTCCCACAGGTGCAGGTTCAGGGTTTAACTGTAGCTGGGAGGGAGGAGGAAGGAAGCAAGGAAGGATGGAAGGAAGGAGTAAGGGAGGAAGGAAGGAAGGAAAGGAGGGAGGAGGGAGGTAGCTGGGACGTTGCCATCCAAAATAAACATAGTCCAGTCAGCTCTCCTGTCCTCTGAGGCTGGGGGATGATGGAGCCATCGCCATGTTTCTGCTAGATTTCATCCTTTCCCTCTTCCTGGCTGTTTTCTCAGCGCTCTCGCTCCGTACTTGCCGGTCCAGAAAGTGGGCTGGTATCACGGCTGGTGTGTGCACATTTTGGGGGTGTATCTAAAATGAAGCACTATGACCATGTTACAGGTACCGGCTGGCACCACGTAAACAGCTTATATGCTCTCTCTGGAAACAGGAGAAATAAGTGAGACGGGGCAAACTCTGCGTCCGTTTTTCATCTGGCTCAGCAGAAAGAGGGAGAGGATTTATTAAAACATTCACTATTTAAATCCTCCTCTGTTACAAACACTCAATGTTCTCTATGAAATAAACACCACTTGAAAATAAAATACTATTTGTCTTTTCTCATCTTTCAGCAAATACTGACTTACAAGTTTTGTGTGATTAAATAAATCAAAATGACAATAACCACTGTTACCCTGTAAGTTGTCTCTTTTCAACTTCATATAAAACATAGCTTATGTTACCACTTACATATAAAACATAGCTTGTTACCACTTACATATAAAACATAGCTTATGTTACCACTTACATATAAAACATAGCTTGTTACCACTTACATATAAAACATAGCTTGTTAACACTTACATCTGGTTCCTAAATGCATTTTCCATTTCCAACTCAAATTATTTTACTCTTTCAAAATGCATGAGCTGACAGATTTTTAACTTGTTTTTAAAATATATAAAATTCGTTTTTAACATTAGCTTTTAACCTTTTTACACAATATCATACATTTCAAAACTATTAGACTTTACAAAAATGTTCAAGGAGCTAAAAATAAAACTCTGCCCGACGTGACTTAGCAACAGGTGACGTCATCAGGCGCGAAAATGCGGCTGCTGCTCTATGTACATATATGTCCGCATATTCATAAAACAGCCTTATTAGCGGACATTAAAACATTCAGCGACATGTCAACATATTACACTTCAGTTACTTAGCTTCATTTACTATTCCACCAACCTGGAAACAGGAGAAATAAGTGAGACAATCTCCGTTTTTCATCTCGCTCAGCAGAAAGAGGAAAGCTGCAAAGCAGACCAAACTGACGTAAAGTCCCCCGGAGCACAATAAGCGCCGCACTGCCCCCTGTTGGCGACCCCACAATTACTCCTGACATCTATAGAAAATATTTTAGTGCAAGGATGGTGGAGACAGGTTGATTACCCCTCAACAAATATTCAAAACATGAATTATAAAATGACAGAAACTACCACAAATGTGATAACACTTTAGTGGGCATCACAACGACTTCACTGAGGCTTGCTGGGACTGGGACGTTTTACAGCAGCCTTTGCTAGTTGTGGGATTTGCATATGAAGGAGGCAGCAACGGGATGTGAGGTGCACAGTATGTCCATTGTGCATATCCAACTGTCCTTATTCAAAAACGCCATGGTAAATACAGTTTTACATTCTATAAGCCCTTTAAAGATATTTTAACATTCTCACATCAAACCATACAAACTAAAGGTAAAGGTTGTTTTTATTAGTCACACATACAGATGTACAGTAACATTCAGTCTCTGCTTATTACTGGTTTTTATGTTAATAAGCTTCCTGTGTCATTATCAGAGTTCACTAAACTAATATTATTATATTGGAAAATGTTGAATATACATAACATCTCACCCTATTCTACTGTAATGGAACAACAGATATGCAACAAATCCTTATTTTATAAAGACTGGTTTTAGAGAAATATTTGGTCTATAACTGACTTAATGGAAGCTAACGGCAGTTTTAACCCTTTCATTTCAGATTTCATGAACTTATGAAACACACTTCGCCAACTTGTATTTCTAACCAAAAACATAACGACACACCAAATTATACAGCAACTGTCCCCACTAGATAGATAGATAGATAGATAGATAGATAGATAGATAGATAGATAGATAGATAGTAACTTTATTGATCCCTTGGGGAGGTTCCCCTCAGGAAATTTAAGTTCCAGTGCAACATCGCAATAAGTACAGGTTGAATAAGAACACACAAAGTAGTATAAAAACACACATCTTACACAGTAAAAACACACATTATAAATAGATACCGGGAGAAGTGCAAAACAGTGTGCAAGTATATGCATTGTAGATATATATATATATATATATATATATATGTATATGTATGTATATGTACAGGAGGTAGCAACAGGTTTTGGGTAACTGAAGGATAAGTTACGACTGTAGTCAAGTGAGTATTACATTTTAAGTATCCAGTAATAAATAATAAATAATAAATAATAATAAGAGTCTGTATGAGTTTTCAGGTGTTACGCCTCTTATGTGTCCTGTTTCCTCCCCCTGCCACTGTGGAGTTGTACAGCTTGATGGCACGGGGGACAAATGAGTTTTTGAGTCTGTTAGTGTTGGTCCTGGGGAGCAGCAGCCTGTCGCTGAACAAGCTTCTCTGGTTGGTGATGGCCGTGTGCAGAGGATGGCTGGCATTGTCCATAATGGCCAGCAGTTTGTTCAATGTTCTTTCCTCTGCCACTGACACCAAAGAGTCCAGCTTCATGCCGACCACAGAGCCGGCACGCCTGATCAGCTTGTCCAGCCTGGAGGAGTCTTTCTTTGTCGTGCTGCCCCCCCAGCACACCACAGCATAAAACAGGACACTGGCGACCACTGACTGGTAGAACATCCACAGGAGTTTGCTGCAGATGTTGAAGGATCTCAGCCTCCTCAGGAAGTAAAGCCTGCTCTGCCCCTTCCTGTAGAGGTGGTCAGTGTTCTTAGACCAGTCCAGCTTGTTGTCCAGCACCAGCCCGAGGTACCTGTAGCTGCCCACCACCTCAACGTCCGCCCCCTCAATCTGGACCGGCTGAGGGGGTGGTCTAGATTTCCCAAAGTCTATGACCAGTTCTTTGGTTTTGGAGGTGTTGAGCTGCAGGTGGTTAGCCTGGCACCAGACGACAAAGTCCCTCACCAGACTCCTGTACTCCTCCTCCTGGTCCTCCCTGATACACCCCATGATGGCCGTGTCATCCGCAAACTTCTGGATGTGACACGCCTCAGAGTTGTAGCTGAAGTCCGAGGTGTACAGGGTGAAGAGGAGGGGGGCCAGCACAGTCCCCTGAGGTGCTCCTGTGCTGCTGACCACAGTGTCTGATGTGATGCCCTTGAGCCTGACATACTGTGGCCTGTCGGTGAGGTAGCTGGAGATCCATGAGACCAGGCGTGGGTCCACTTGCATCCTGGTCAGCTTGTCCTGAAGCAGAGGAGGCTGGATGGTATTGAAGGCACTTGAAAAGTCCAGGAATAAAATCCTGACTGTGCCTCTGCTCTTGTCCAGGTGCATGTGTGCTCGATGCATGAGGTGGAGAACAGCATCCTCCACGCCAACCTTTGTCCTGTATGCGAACTGTAGGGGGTCCTGGGAGTGCTGCACTTGTGGCCCGAGGAGACTGAGGAAGAGCCTCTCCAGTGTCTTCATCAGTTGGGACGTGAGCGCCACCGGTCTGTAGTCGTTCATCTCGCTCGGCCGGTTCTTTTTCGGAACCGGAACGATGCAGGAGGTCTTCCACAGGGTGGGCACTTTCCCCAGTTGTAGACTGAGGTTGAAGATGTGCTGAAGAGGCTCTCCCAGTTCAGTGGCGCAGGACTTTAGCAGCCGGGGACACACCCTGTCCGGACCAGCTGCTTTCCTGGGACGAAGTCTCCTCAGTTCACTCCTGACCTGGTCCGCAGTGATGCAGGGAGGAGAGTGGGGCGGGGGAGGGAGGAGGGGTCGTCTTTGATGTTGTGTGAAGGATGTATGGGGGTGGGGGGGAGCGGGGTCTGTAGTGGGGATGGGTGGGGGGGGGAGGGCAGGGGAGGGGACTGGTCAAACCGGTTGAAGAAGTTGTTGAGTTCGTTCGCCCTCTCAACTGTCCCCCCCTCAGAGCTCAATCCAAGGAACTTTAATTCTGGACAAGAAATGCTAAAACTATTCTTTTTTTTTTGCCAACATTCTTTTTTATTGTTTTCACGATATTACAAAAAAAGAAGAAATACAACTTATTAACTTACTAACTATTGAACAAACACGTCAACCCCCCACCCCCGGCCCTTACAACATTTCAAATTCTTGGTTGGGAATCAGGTTAGTGAGTTCATTATATACAAGAAAAGATAAACTATATTAAAACAAACATATTTGTGTAATATTAAGTACTGCAAAGCGTCCCCAGGCTCTTCCATCACATGAGACAAGTCTGTCCTCAATACAAAGCAAATAAAGGGATCCCACATCTGGTGGAAATGATGTTGTTGGTGTTTTATTGTATATGTCATTTTGTCTAAAGTGAGAGTTGAAGACAGTTCAGACAACCACCTCTTTACACTTGGGCTACTGGTATTTGTCCATGAGAAGGTTTTACTCTCTTTGCCATTAGCACACTTAAGTCTACAAATATCTGTTGATGTGTTTTAAACTTCAAATTATCTGGATATAGACCAAGTATAAACAAATGTGGGATTAAGGGTATTTGAATCTGTAAAATATTTTGAATACATGGTTTTATTTCTGACCAGAATGTTTGTATTTTTGTACATTGTCAGATACAGTGGAAAAATGTTCATTATTCCTTCTCACATTTAACACAAATATCAGGTATAGCACAAAAACTGTTTTATTAGAAAATGTTTAACAGGAAATGATTCTCTGGACGCCAAAATAAAAGTGATATATGAAATAAATATGATAAACTCAGAACTATATATATTAAATTCCCTACACTCCCTAAATGAATAACATTTATCCCTCTAAAGAATTACTGAGAACAAGTGTTTTGCTCCTCTCTGCTCCTCATTCCTCCTCTCTGCTCCTCATTTCTCCTCATTACTCCTCACTACTCCTCTCTGCTCCTCATTACTCCTCTCTGCTCCTCATTTCTCCTCACTACTCCTCTCTGCTCCTCATTACTCCTCTCTGCTCCTCTCTGCTCCTCATTACTCCTCACTGCTCCTCTCTGCTCCTCATTACTCCTCTCTGCTGTGTTCTGCTCCTCATTACTCCTCATTACTCCTCTCTGCTCCTCATTACTCCTCTCTGCTGTGTTCTGCTCCTCATTACTCCTCATTACTCTTCTCTGCTCCTCATTACTCCTCTCTGCTCCTCTTTGATCCTCACTGCTGCTTTCTGCTCCTCATTGCTCCTCACTACTCCTCTCTGCTCCTCATTACTCCTCTCTGCTCCTCTCTGCTCCTCATTTCTCCTCTCTGCTCCTCATTACTCCTCACTGCTCCTCTCTGCTCCTCAGTGCTCCTCTCTGCTCCTCATTACTCCTCTCTGCTGTGTTCTGCTCCTCATTACTCCTCATTACTCCTCTCTGCTCCTCATTACTCCTCTCTGCTGTGTTCTGCTCCTCATTACTCCTCATTACTCTTCTCTGCTCCTCATTACTCCTCTCTGCTCCTCTTTGATCCTCACTGCTGCTTTCTGCTCCTCATTGCTCCTCACTGCTCCTCTCTGCTCCTCATTACTCCTCTCTCTTCCTCTCTACTCCTCTCTGCTCCTCTCTGCTCCTCATTACTCCTCTCTGCTCCTCATTACTCCTCACTGCTCCTCATTACTCCTCACTGCTCCTCACTGCTCCTCATTACTCCTCACTGCTCATTACTCCTCACTGCTCCTCTCTGCTCCTCCTACAGAGACACTGAGGAACCAGTGTACCAGACTGTAAACCCAGCATACAGAGGTTGAGTGAATGTGGTGTTGAAGGTGTGGAGGTGGATCAGTGTGTCAGAGGAGACTCTGTAGAAGGACAGAGTGCCAGCAGGACAGTCCACATACACTGCTACTCTGTTAGAGACAGAGGAGGAGGAGGAGGAGGAGGAGGAGGAGGAGGAGGAGGAGATGGATGTTCTGCTGTTATTGTGCCAGACATAGTAACCACCATCAGAGCAGGACAGACTCCAGGACTGATCATTCCATCCAAACACACAGTCATCACTGTCTCCTTTCCTTCTGATTCTTCTGTAACTCACTGATATAAAAACTGTTCCTCTCCACTCGACCTCCCAGTAACAGCGACCAGTCAGATCATTTCTACACAGCAGCTGAGGCCTGTGCTCAAATCTGTCTGGATGATCAGGATATGACTGATCCTCCTTCACAAATGTCACCTTCCTGTTGTTATCAGACAGTTTGAGTTCTCTGCTCATTGTGTTTGGATCCAGTTCCAGTTCACAGGCATCTGATGGAGAGAACGAGACACAATACAGCTGCAGTTTATCATCTGTTGATTTATTAACTACTTTACTGAAACCATTCAAACTTAAACCATCTCCATGACAACTGAGACACTCCATCACTGAGGAAGACCATGAGATGTGACTGAAAGCTTTGGACATACAGAGTAAGTGGACCTTTAGATGAGAATGTTTTTCAAAGTGAAACTTGATTCCAGCTGCGTCTGATGTTTGTCTGAATGTAATTAATGAAGTATTTAAGATGGTTAAAGAACAGGATTTTTCTATCAACTTAACTCATGTAACTTAAACCAGTAACGTTCCACATCTAGAAAGGAGTTAGTCTGTCTGTGTGTTCTTGGCTTGTTCTTGACATTCCCATCAGTATGTTTCTTATTCATGTCCACTGCTTTCATATTAGAGATGAGATGAAGTTGAGCTGGAAGCTAACAGTGGTGATGCAGGGAGAGGCAGCACTGCAGAGCTGCAGGTAGCTCAGCTCATTTTACTTTGTTGATAATGAGAGGAAGGTTTGAACACGCTTGAATTGAAATAATAATATAACAAACATGATTTTAATATTGCACTAGCTCTCCATCAGTATGTTTCTACCTTTTAAAGGGTTAGGTGATATATTCAAAACTTATGTTATTGTCAGTGACTTGTTAAATAAATGAATCCATTTGAAAGTGATCAGTGACATCATCGTCATTGATGATGAAAAGTCAAAGTATTTTCTTTTACATTTTGTAATGAATTAAGAGGGAGATATAAAAGGAGTCATTGGTAGAAATAAACCACCAAATCTCAGTATCATTTATAAAATATGTTTGTATGTTGTGCATATAGATAAGAGTGGAAGTCAAATAATGGTGATATAGACGGTAATGATAGTGATAATAATATTAATGATAATATATTTCTATATACTACACAGGAACACAGGTACAGAAATGGAAGTTGATTGTGAATTAGGGGCAGGAATTAAATAAGTGTAAACTTCATCCTGCTCCTTTTCAGGCACAGTTACTGCCAGAAGAATGTCATTGTTTGCTTCTTTTATTTGTTTCATTCTTGGTTGATTTTCTTTTTTCCTTTTGGAATTGAAATTGTTCGTTTATGTCTGAAATAAACATAAACATAAAAAACATAAAATGATGAAATCAAACGTATTAGCTTGTAAAATGCACCTGTTAGTCTCTCAGCACCTGTCAGCATTCATTATAAATTGATTCCAATGAGAGTCAATGTAAACCCTTCACAAGCACGTGACCTGAGGCTGCTCTCTGATTGGCTTCCTTCAGTTTTCCAGGACACGCCCACTTTTATTGGCAGCAAATTATTGTTGTTTTATGTTTTTAATCTACTGTGATTGGGTAGATGTATGATTATTGTACATTATAGAAAAACTGGTAAAAATAGTTACAAAAAAGGCTCTCAGAAAATTCTAGAGTGGTAAAACTTATTTATAATTAAATAATTGTATATTGAGATGTGGTGGAAATTACATTAGTTCAACGCAGGTCAGAAAAATGTCCAAAATTAACAATTTGTCTTGTAATCTAAGTTTGTCCTCAGATCTTAAAACTAGTTAAATAAGTGAAATAAGTGAAATAAGTTATTGGTTAAAAGAGTAAAATGTGAGTGCTCTGTTCGTCAGGTCTCAGAAATAGCGGCAGAGTGAGCGCTCTGTTCTGTATGTTTTTATCGCAGCTTTGTAGCTCTCCTGCTAGTTTAGCTGCTTCTTCAGTGACAAACAGACAAGCAAGACAGGCAGATGAACACATGTTGCTAAACACTTTATGATACGCTTCTGCCCTGGAGACTATTTGTCTGTAAGTAGCCTAGTGTGTGTGGAGAGTTATCTGAAACTTTTGGTTTTTGAGAATGTTATGTTGTGTGCTGCTAGCTAGTATTTAGCAGTAGACTTTAGCTGCCTTATTTTTTGATGAGAATTGTGCGATATGTTATTGTATACTGATTTATGTTCTTATCAGAGGTGTTCACAAGTCATTTTTTGCAAGTCCAAGTCAAGTCTCAAGTCTTTGAGCAAGAGTCCGAGTCAAGTCTCAAGTCTCTGAGGGTCAAGTCCAAGTCAAGTCTCAAGTCTCTGGTTAAGAGTCCAAGTCAAGTTTCAAGTCTCTCGCAAACACTAAATCAAATTCAAATTCTATAAGCTGTAAAATCCTCTATATAAGACAGTATTGATGATTGTTTCACTAGAATCTACAGCAATGTGATGTGGAACAAATACAAAGGATTGTTTCTGTATTTTTCTTTAACAAGAGTTTTTTAACAATGCTGTAAAATACAATAAAAGAAATATATCGCACCAACAATGTATTTTGATAACAGGCACGCAGCACACAATATTTTGCATTTTAACAATAAATGAAAAAACACACCCACAATGGTGCAAGTAAATTATGAGTTGTACTCATTTGACTTACTAACTTAAAAATGAAAAACTGGTTCTTTAAAACCTCTTTCACATTCCTGAAAAAAACATAAAATGTAACGACCCAAGCGACTCTTGTTGGGCTTCTTTCACTCGCCATTGTCTTGAAATCAGAGAGTTTCTAATACAGTATACAGTAGTAGACGGGCTCTGCTCGAAATGCGCACGTACACACGGCGCGTGCGTGATGTTGGTGTTTACTGTCATCCTCAGTCACAGCCAGAGATCACTTCCCAAATGCAAACAGAGAAGATGAATGACAGATAATAAATCCGAGTCAAGTCTGAAGTCTTTTGAGGTCGAGTCTGAGTCGAGTCTGAAGTCAATGTGTAGTTCGACTTAAGTGCGACTCGAGTACGAGTCGCAAGTCCGAGTCACCAGCTCTGGTTCTTATCTCTGTAATATTTCAGTTTTACAAAAACAAAAGAGGAAACCAGTCAATACAAGAAAAGTCAAGCCTTGTGTCGTTATTGGAGACAGTTAACTGGCTTTTGAACATTTCCTGAGGATGCACTGAGCAACACCTTGAAGGCCGACCCGATGCTCAATGGAAGCAAGCTGAAGACAGAGTTTAGTCTCATCTACAGCAGGACGAGTTCAGAGCCTGTTGTGGTGCTGTGGATCTATTCCAGTTGTTTATGGAGAGAACAATGTTGAAGAAGTCTTCTCAGAGACTGTCACTTTCCTAAAGATCCTCATCACCCATGACCACAGCGGAAGCTGAGAAGTGCTTCTCAACCATGAAAAGAATTCAAACTTTTCTCAGAAACAGCATGACCCAGGGGAGGCACTGGCCATGCTGTCAATGGAAAAGAGACTGGTGACTGACTTTAACCAGAGAGTCATTGACAAGGCTTTCCTTTCTTTCTTTTTATTTTTTTTTGCTGCGGTATGAAGTGGTGCTACGGTTTGTTTGACACTAACCCTAGGACCCCCAACCCCACCAAACTGCCCCCCCCAAACTGCCCCCCCCCCAGAAATAATTTCACCATCTGCCACTGATTATTTTCATCTCAAACTGTCTGTTGCAAACACATTTTAGTCCAAATGCTCCAAACAGCTGAAGTCAGTATGAATGAATGAACTTTATCTGCAGGAGAGACATGAGGGACATTTTGGATCAGGTAGCGCCACCATGTGGACATTTATAAAACATTTCTCTTTTAACTCCTGAACTGTGACCAACAGAAGGAAATGTCTGTTTCATGGATTCATTGGTTCAAGATAAATGTCAGTTTAGGCCACGCCCATTTCTGACTAAACACATTTTCCATCATTTTGAACTTTTTTCACTTCTTTTACATATTTCATCCAGTTTTTCTCAAAGTTCTCATGAATCAAACTGAAAACACACTCACACTTCCTCAGACCAGGTTTCAGTGTCTGCGGTCCACCATGGTCCATCCTGGAGGAAGAGACAAAGACACAATCAGCTTCATACTCCTTCACTCATATCCACCATTAAACATGAACCACAGTCCCTCAGTTAGTCAGAGTGTCTGTCCATCTGTCCACACCTGAGAGTGTCCACCTGTCTGTCCATACCTGAGAGTGTCCATCTGTCCGTACCTGATGGTGTCCACCTGTCTGTCCATACCTGAGAGTGTCCACCTGTCTGTCCATACCTGAGAGTGTCCATCTGTCTGTCCATACCTGAGAGTGTCCACTTGTCTGTCCATACCTGAGAGTGTCCACATGTCTGTCCATACCTGAGAGTGTCCACATGTCTGTCCATACCTGAGAGTGTCCACCTGTCTGTCCATACCTGAGAGTGTCCACTTGTCTGTCCATACCTGAGAGTGTCCACCTGTCTGTCCATACCTGAGAGTGTCCACCTGTCTGTCCATACCTGAGAGTGTCCAGTCTCCAGTGTGGATCCTCCAGTGCAGCAGACAGGATCTTCTCTCCTGAGTCTCCTGGATGATTGTAGCTCAGGTCCAGCTCTCTCAGATGGGAGGGGTTGGAGCTCAGAGCTGAGGCCAGAGAAGCACAGCCTTCCTCTGTGATCAGACATCCTGACAGACTGAATACAATAGAATAGACTTTATTGTCATTGCCTGAATATAAAAACTAGAAAATTGACAGTAATAAATACACAAACACGTACACAATCATCCCAAATAAAATTAAAATAAAGGGATTATCTATGTTGGGGTCATCTATATTTACTAGAGTGAGAGAAATGTTGTGAATTTCACCAGTTACTATAATTTAACAGCCGTCTCTGTCAATGACTGTTTTTTCTGTTAGAAGGACGCACCTTTACTTCATAAAATTACTGCATCTCTCACTATGGATGAAAAGTTGGAATGATACACTTCCCCTATCCACTTTGCTCTTAACCTGCCATGCCAGCTGCTCTTCAAGTGAGTGAGAATGCTTCATTAACCGTCATACTATGAGAAAGAATCTATACATTTTTCATTGTTATACAGACAATACTCAATTATATCTTTCAATAAAGGCAGATGAATGCAACCAGTTAACTCAACTACAAACATGCCTTAAGGACATAAAGGCCTGGATGACCTGCAACTTCCTGTTATTGTGCTTGGCCACAAACACGTAAGACAACCTGAACTACTGTTCTCTATTCACCTATGAACGGGCTCCTTAATTAAAAATCCACAACAACCTGCATGTAGAGAACATGGCAGTAATTCTGTGTTGTATATTTTCTGTAATTAATTCAATTATATTTCACTTTCATGACTTAATGCAAATTGAGTCTTTATTGAAGATTAAATGACAGAAACATAAATCCTGACTCACATGTTGGTGTGGAAGGAGTTTTGCTTCCTGTATACTTGATGTTACATCACTTCAGATCAGACAGTACACTAAATCTTTTTGGTATCATAAACTCTTCATGTAAACTAGAAACTGAGGAGAAGCCAAAAATATGACTTTATATACACAGTAATAAAACTGACCTGAGAGTTTCCAGTCCACAGTGTGGACTCTCCAGTCCAGCAGAAAGCTGCTTCACTCCTGAATCCTGCAGGTTGTTGTTACTCAGGTCCAGATCTCTCAGAGTAGAGGACTGGGAGCTGAGAACTGAGGACAGAGCTGCACAGCTTCTCTCTGAGAGGTTGCAGCCACTCAACCTGGAGAAGAATAAGCCGAACAAAAGAATTGCAAACATTACTTTTCTTCATTGAGCAAAGATGAAACTACATTAATCTGGATAGTTCTGTGTGTACTTACAGAGCTTTGTTGGAGGCTTTGACCACTGGCAGCAGCCTCAGAAGAGCCTCCTCTGAAGCAGAGTATTTCTTCAGGTCAAACACGTCCAGATCTTTTTCTGATGACAGTAAGATGAAGACCAGAGCTGACCACTGAGCAGGAGACAGTTTATCTGCAGAGAGACTTCCTGATATCAGGGACTGTTGTATCTCCTCCACTAGAGAACGATCATTCAGTTCATTCAGACAGTGGAACAGATTGATGCTTCTCTCTGCAGACACATTCTCACTGAGCTTCTTCTTGATGTACTTGACTGTTTTGTGATTCGTGTCTGACCTACTTCCTGTCTCTGTCAGCAGACCTCGTAGGAGAGTCTGATTGGTCTGCAGTGAAAGACCCAGGAGGAAGCGGAGGAACAAGTCCAGGTGTCCATTTGGACTCTTTAAGGCCTCGTCCACAGCTCTCTGGTAGAAACGTGTTGATTTGCCTCCAAATGCTTCAGACCACCAGGATGTTGTTTGTTCTTCTGCCAGCAGATTGACTCCAGACTTGATGAATGTCAGATGGACATGAAGAGCAGCCAGAAACTCCTGAAGGCTCAGATGGACGAAGCAGAACACCTTGTCCTGGTACAGCCCTCTCTCCTCTTTAAAGATTTCTGTGAACACTCCTGAGCACACTGAGGCTGCTTTGATATCGATGCCACACTCTGTCAGGTCTGATTCATAGAAGATCAGGTTGCCTTTCTGCAGCTGCTCAAAAGCCAGTTTTCCCAGAGACTCAATCATCTTCCTGCTCTCTGGACTCCAGTGTGGCTCTGTCTCAACTCCTCCATCATACTTGATGTTCTTCAGTTTGGACTGAACCACCAGGAAGTGGATGTACATCTCAGTCAGGGTCTTGGGCAGCTCTCCTCCCTCTCTGCTTTTCAACACATCCTCCAGAACTGTAGCAGTGATCCAGCAGAAGACTGGGATGTGGCACATGATGTGGAGGCTTCGTGATGTCTTGATGTGGGAGATGATGGTGTTGGCCTGATTCTTATCAGTGAATCTGTTGCTGAAGTACTCCTCCTTCTGTGGGTCAGTGAACCCTCTGACCTCTGTCACCATGCCGACACACTCAGGAGGGATCTGATTGGCTGCTGCAGGTCGTGTGGTTATCCAGAGGCGAGCAGAGGGAAGCAGTTTCCCCCTGATGAGGTTTGTCAGCAGCACATCCACTGAGGTGGACTCTGTAACATCAGTCAGGATCTCAGTGTTGTGGAAGTCCAGAGGAAGTCGACACTCATCCAGACCGTCAAAGATGAACACAACCTGGAACTCTTCAAACCTGCAGATTCCTGCTTCTTTGGTTTCAGTAAAGAAGTGATGAACAAGTTCCACCAAGCTGTACTTTTTCTCTTTCAGCACATTCAGCTCTCTGAAAGTGAATGGAAATGTGAAGTGTATGTCCTGGTTGGCTTTGTCTTCAGCCCAGTCCAGAGTGAACTTCTGTGTTAAGACTGTTTTCCCAATGCCAGCCACTCCCTTTGTCATCACTGTTCTGATTGGTTTATCTCTTCCAGGTGAGGCTTTAAAGAAGTCTTCTTGTCTGATTTCTGTTTCTGGTCTGTCTGGTTTCCTGGATGCTGTTTCAATCTGTCTGACCTCATGTTCATCATTGACCTCTGCAGTCCCTCCCTCTGTGATGTAGAGCGGTGTGTAGATCTGATTCAGAAGGGTTGGGTTTCCTGCTTTAGCGATCCCCTCAAACAGACACTGGAACTTCTTCTCCAGGTTAGACTTGAGTTTACGTCGACACTTTGCAGCACCAGTTCCTGAATGAACAAACAACAAATGAAATCAGTGAGTGCATCCTACAGAAAGTCTAGAAATCTGAACATGTAAGTGTGTCTGTGTAGTTTTTCCTCCTCCATCAGTTTTATTCAGCTCATCAGTGGAGGACAAACAGCCTCTGATCTGATGCAGATGTGTGCAGCGTATTTACAGCAGAGTTTGAAATATAAACCTCTCCCATGTTGCCTCCATTTCCTCTCCATCATATTAAATCTGTTAAAATCCTCTTACTGCTCTGCAGACGCTCAGCCAGCTCCTCCTGCTTCATTCTCCTCAGGAAGTGCACTGTGATCTTCAGAAATGCCTCTCTGCTGCTCCTCCTCTGCTCTTCCTCCTCACCGCCCAACACCTCCTCATTCTCACTCTGACTCTCTAAGCATTCTGGGTCATCTGGACTCAGACCCCTCTGGACTCTCTTCAGCTCGTTCTTCACAAAAGTGACGATGTTCTCCTCCAGCAGCTGGAACAGAAAGATAAAGTAAACATTTCATTTAAACTGGTAGAACACAACATGTGATTCATGTGTCAGTCTGAAGGCCTGCTGGTCTAAACAGAGCAGCATGGACACTGTTAGGACCTGAATGCTACTTTACTATTTCATCTGTGGTTGATGGAGTTAATAGTAAAAGGTGTGTTTGTACATGTACACACCATAAATATGGAGTCCAGCTGTGTTTGATGCTGCTGTGCAGACTGATCACTGGGAACCTCTGAGCTCTGCTGCTGAACTCTGTGGAGAAAACATCACGTTTAAAGACATTTAATGACTCAAATCTGCACTCAGCTTATTAAAGATGTTCTGTCATGATGACTAAATGAACTCCTGTAAATGCTGCTCTGATTACTGGATGTTCAATTCTTACCTTCCATCAGCAGGTTGTCCATCTTTAAACATAATAGGACAACCCATAGAGTCGTCACTCTTCATGGACACACAGCTGGGTTCAGGAGAGTCTGCTCTCTGCTGCTGCATCCTGATATGAATAAAGAAGTGAAAAAAGCATGCAGTTAACACCAAAGAACTGCTGCCCAGCTTCACTGAGTCTCTGCTGTCCAGCTTCACTGAGCAACCCCTTCCTGCAGTTTCTGCTGGAGTGCAGTTACTCCCTGTTCCGGCTGGCATGCTCCAACCCATGACCCTGCTGATCAGCAGTCACTCCAGGCTCCGGACTCTGCCTCGGACTCTGCTGACGAGCAGCCTGCCTCGCATTCTGCCTCACCTGGCGCTAAGCCACCCCGGCGCCTCAGCTCCCGGGGGTCCAACTCCCTAATCCTCTTGGGCCCAGTGTGCGCACATGTGGTCTTGGACGCCAGCCTCCGGTGGGCTCCTTTCTCTGCCTTGGTCGCCTTCATCCGGAGGGGTCCCGTTTCTGCCTGTGCCTCCGCCAACGGCTCCTGCAGAGGTCCCGTGTCTGCCTCTGCCCCCATCGACAGCCTCCAGAGGGGTCCGGCCTCAGGTTCCGCCTCTGTCGCTGGCCACCGGGGGTTCTCGCTCAGATTCCTGTCTCTGCTATTTGGCCTCCTGCCCAGCCTCCAGAGGGATCCTGTCTTCAAAGATGTCCTGCCATGCTTCCCCTTGTTTACCAGCCTCCTGCTTGATTATGGGGGGGTGAGTATTGCTTTTGACCTCCTCTCCTCGTGTCTTCCCTGGTAAATGCACCAGCCTTCTGTCCCTGACCCCGAGTATCGCCTGTTCCTGTTTGCCTGTGGCTGTGTGGCGTCCTCCGGCTTCGATCCTGTCAGGAGAGCCCAGAACTTCCAGCTTGGTCAACCTCATGTCCATGAGTGCTGCTGGCATTGTCTTACCTGCTGCCAACTCTGTCATCAGTAACCCCGAGCCCTGCCTGTTGCCCTACACGTGCTATCTATACCTGTTCAGTTACCTTGAGGACTGTAATAAAGATCATTTAAAACTGCTCACTGGTGTTCTCTGCTGCAACAGGGTCCTACTACCTCCACCCGTTACATGTTGCTATGTCACTGCAATTTCGTTGTACTACTTATACAATGACAATAAAGGCATATTCTATATACTATTCTATAACTCCTGTAAATGCTGCTCTGATTACTGGATGTTAAATTCTTACCTTCCATCAGCAGGTTGTCCATCTTTAAACTTAATAGGACGACCCATAGACCAGTCACTCTTCATGGACACACAGCTGGGTTCAGCAGAGTCTGCTCTCTGCTGCTGCATCCTGATATGAATAAAGAAGAGAAAAAAGCATGTAGTTAACACCAAAGAACTGCTGTCCAGCTTCATTGAGTCTCTGCTGTCCAGCTTCACTGAGTCTCTGCTGTCCAGCTTCACTGAGTCTCTGCTGACCAGCTTCACTGAGTCTCTGCTGCCTCCACAGACACCCAGCTAGCTCCCAAAACACCAGCCCCCCCTGCTGAGGTCCTCCTGTCTCTTGGTCTCCTTTCTACATGGTTTTGTTGACATCTAGGTCTCCAAAGTTTCTGTCCTGAGCAGCTCTTTCAGCCTCCAGAGTGGTCCTGTCCATCTGTCCTGCCTTCTTTCTCCTCTTTGTTTTCTCCCTCCTGACCAGCCTGGAGGGACATTTGGGAGCTGTCCCTTGAGGGGCGACTGTCATGATTCCTGTTTAAACTCTGTTTGTGTTGTCCTGTCTGTTTCTGTCCCTGCCTTCAGTTTCAAACCCACCTGCTCACCTGCTGCCACTGTGTAATTCCCTCATCAGCTCCTCACTACATTTACTGCTCTCACTCATTTTCTTTCATTCTAGACACTAGATTGTGATGCTGTTCCTGTCTGTTCCTGTTCCTCTTGTTACCTGTTCCTGCTGGTTTCAACCTTATTTGAACTGCTTTCCCTTTATGGTCTGTAAGCCTGTTTGTTGGTTTCTGAGCATTAAAGCTGTTTCCATTGAACCTGTCTGTGGTGTTTGTGTCTGGTTCACCTGCTCCGCCCCACATAACACAGGAGGTTTACTCAGCCCAAACAGCCAACCAACCATTTTTAACTTCTTACCTTACATCAGCAGGTTGTCCATCTTTAAAGTCAACAGGATGAGGCATAGACCAGTCACTCTTCATGGACACACAGCTGGGTTCAGGAGAGTCTGCTCTCTGCTGCTGCATCCTGATACAAACAAACAACATATCAGAGTTTAAAAAGATGAATGTTGAGCAGACTGTCAGCAGCTGAAGTTTTAGAAGCAGAATGAAAATCAGTAAGAAGACAGTGGATGAGAAACGTTCTCCTGTTCATCAAAATGTCATCTGATGAAAGATGCTGTCTCATCTTAGTTGATTAGTTGACTAATCAGTGGTTGAGCTCTTTGTTAACTCACAAAGTTAGTAGTTCATTCTGAGTTATTGTGACTTATTATTCAGTAGTTGAGTGTCAGATGTGACAGTGAGTGTGAATAATGATGGTGGAGTGATGTGAGTGGAGAACAGTGATGGACAGTTAGAGATCCTCATCTCACCTCTGAGCTTTGGTCTGGCTGTCATGTTCCCCACACAGAGAGCTTTTAGAGGGAGGGACTCCCTCCTCTCTGTCCTCACACTGATCCATAGCAGAGAAACACCTTCACACAAACACAACAACATGCTCATTCATTACAACCAGCTGCACATCACACAGGTCTGCACTGCTGTCTAACATCCTGTCATTATTCATTCCACCACCAGATGGAGCCAAAGTAACAAACTATTTAAAGACTTTCACTCAGCTTTAATGTTTAATAACTTAGTTTCTGAATGTTCCACTGACTTTTCATTTGCCTGATTAAATAACTGAATATCATGAATGAAAAGATGTTTTCAACAGTATTTCTGTCACCTTCTTTTAACACATTTTATAGTATATTATTATATGGCTTTTATTACCTGTTCATCACTAACCGTCCCACCTGTGAAACAAACTCTTTCTGTTGTAACTGTGGATTAGTTATTATAATAACTGTCATAATGTTTGTCAGGTTCAAGATGACTGAATGAGGTGACCTTTGATACGACCAATTAAATGAGTCAAACACACAATTACTGACTTCAAGAAACAGTTTTACAAAAACAACAGTCAGTCACTTTAGTCTATTTATCTAAAGTTTAGTACAATGAATGTCATCGTACCCAAACCCTTTAACAGCCAGGTTCAGTTGTTGGGCAGGGTGCTGTACCATTTGAAAATGACCCAAAAGATGAGTCTAATCTTTATATTATATGGAGTACATACTGTATATTACATGTTCATACTCATATAACTCATTTCATCATTATATATATTTATCACTATAACTACCATCTCTACTGTTATCAGATCATTTTAACAGCTGCTGACACAAACATGATGAAAACTGTCGGCTACGTTTCCTTTAGATGCTGAAAATCATCTGAATGAAGCTGATGAGTGAAGGTGAAATATATCAGCAGCTTCAACCAGCCAGCGATAGTGCCATCAACATTTAAACAAGCAGAGGAAGAAGAAACATGTAACTCACAGCAGGAGGTTTTTAAGGTCTGTTGGTTCACAAACAGTCTCATCTCTCTGTGTTCATCTTTAATCTGAAGTCTTCTTCAAGGAAATCTGATCACAGAACAGCAGCTCTGAACTTTGGAACAACTGAAGTCAAACATTAACAGACAGTATAAATCTTTATCTGCTTTGTTCTTTGTCCTCAGAGCGATAACTCTGCTGCACAGTACTGAATCACAGTTTTAAATTCTTTTCTTAGTGTTGATTGATTGTGATTTGTCTGTCTTGTTCTTTCATGTGATAGTTTTTTATGTTTTTGATTGTTTTCTATTTTTTAACCTGCAAGTCTGAACTATTCTCACACGTGTCCAGCAGGTCACTTGGGAAAATAAAGTCTATCTATCAAAAAGGCAGACGCAGAACAGCAGCTCTGAACTTTGGAACAACTGAAGTCAAACGTTAACAGACGGTATAAATCTTTATCAGCTGAATCATAAAGTCTGATCATAGTTTGTTCTCAAGCAGAGAAATTCTTCACAAAGGTTGAAACAAAAATGTAAAGAACACATATCAGCCGTTACATCTCTCCTCACCTCATCTCTCTTGGACCTCGTCGTGCACTTTGGGTTTACGACAGAGCATCTCTGCCACATGAAGAAAAAACATTTAAACATTAAAATGAAATGTGGAGAATAAAGTTGAAATATCATGCCGACTTTAATCTGAGCATGTCAGTGAAACCAGCTGCTACTTAAACCAAGAAACCTACAACACAGTACTCCACTACAAGTTTGACATGTTTTCTAACATATATCATGTATCATGAGTTTAACTTCCACTTTAAGTATTGAAACACTACAATAAAGAAGATCACTTATGTCTGATATTTTGTTTCACCTGAAACTCACAAACTAACCGCAAAGGCAGGTGAGATTTAGTTAGGTTTAGGTTACAGTAACACACATGGAGAAAGTCTTCATGTTAGACTTTAATCTCCTCATGTGTTCCTAATACTCCGCCATACATTTCTGCAACCAGCACTGACTTTGTTCCTGTTTGTCTAACGACATCTGTCTCTGAGCTGAGAGAGAACGCGGAAGGACATCATCACTAGAGATGTCCCACAGAACCTGAACGCAGCACGAGTATTAGCGCTCAGTGAAAGTTTACATAGTGCTTCATACTGAGTTTGTTCCTGTGTGTTTAACTACATCCGGTCTCTGAAAGTTATATTAGGATGGAAATATGTATATTTAGGTATCGATCCGCCATCACTAATAACTAGCAGCCAAACCAGCGGCCTGCTTAATGTCGTGATGACGTCATTATATCTGCGATCAGTTGTCTGGAAACCTTCATTACAGTGATACGGAGAGATTTCTCTGCTTTCTACAGGGTTCAATAAATTTCTCACTTTACATCATATTCATCATATTTGTATTAATACACTGCCTACCTCTTCCTCGCGCTGCTTCTCTTCCGTGTTTGCAGACAGGAAGAGAGAGAGATGAGACGCTCCTCTGCTTCTGAAGACGGAAACTCAAGTTAAACAAGATCAATACAACAAGTAACAGCCAAACATATTTATACTAATAAATCACACAACTATACATACTATCATTTTAAAAATACACCTAACATTTATTATTATTATTATTATTATTATTGAAATCAAACATAAGTACCAAAGACCAATCATCAGTGTCTGTCTCAGCTCTTCCTCTTTTGTCTTCCTCTTCCTGAAGTCTGTACTACGACGCTGGTTCACTTCTTACCGGGGTAAATCACCATGGTAACTGATGCTGAACGGCTGCTCCGGGGTAAATCACCATGGTAACTGATGCTGAACGGCTGCTCCGGGGTAAATCACCATGGTAACTGATGCTGAACGGCTAACCTGCTCCAGGGTAAATCACCATGGTAACTGATGCTGAACGGCTAACCTGCTCCGGGGTAAATCACCATGGTAACTGATGCTGAACGGCTAACCTGCTCTGGGGTAAATCACCATGGTAACTGATGCTGAACGGCTCACCTGCTCCGGGGTAAATCACCATGGTAACTGATGCTGAACGGCTAACCTGCTCCGGGGTAAATCACCATGGTAACTGATGCTGAACGGCTAACCTGCTCCGGGGTAAATCACCATGGTAACTGATGCTGAACGGCTAACCTGCTCCGGGGTAAATCACCATGGTAACTGATGCTGAACGGCTAACCTGCTCCGGGGTAAATCAGTTACCATGGTGATTTACCTCGGTAAGAGAAAATCCAGCTTCGTAGTTCAGGCCCTGGTCTGAGCCCCTCTGAGTCTAAACCTAAACCTAACCAAAGTCTTCTCCTACATGTTTAGAGATGAAGAAAAGAAAACTATAAGTAACAAAAGAGAAATGTGCAGAAGGAGCCAATGAAATCCATCAGTTACTGAAACAGAGACGGCAACGTGGAAGAATACAGTTTTAGTTCAAATCTAAATTATTAGTTCATTTTAATAAATGAACGTTTTTATAGTAAATCATGTTTAGTAAAGGTTTGTGTCAATATATTTAAAATGTCTTCTTAAACTTTCAAACTTTACTTTGATATAGTTTTATTTATTTAAATCTTTGGTGCAGTTATATTTATATCAGACTCTTTACGCTTTAAACACTCTTTCTAAATTATCTGAAATGTTTTCAACTTTTAAAATAAAAAAAACAAACATTTATTATAAAAATAATAAAATGTTTCTAATGTTTGAGGCAGCAGACAGGTACCGGCAGACCAAGCGGAGCGCAGCTAGGGCGGTCGCTGAGGCAAAAACCCGGACATGGGAGGACTTTGGCGAGGCCATGGAGAACGACTTCTGGACGGCTTCGAAGAGATTCTGGACCACCATCCGGCGTCTCAGGAGGGGGGAGCAGTGCGCCGTCAACACTGTGTACGGTGGGGACGGTGCGCTGCTGACCTCAACTCAGGACGTTGTGGATCGGTGGAAGGAATACTTCGAAGACCTCCTCAATCCCACCGACACGCCTTCCGGTAAGGAAGCAGGGCCGGGGGACTCGGGTGTGGGCTCTCCTATCTCTGAGGCTGAGGTCGCCGAGGTGGTTAAAAAGCCCCTCGGTGGCAGGGCCCCGGGGGTGGATGAGATCCGGCCCGAGTTCCTCAAGGCCCTGGATGCTGTGGGGCTGTCATGGTTGACACGACTCTGCAGCATCGCGTGGACATCGGGGGCAGTGCCTCTGGATTGGCAGACTGGGGTGGTGGTCCCTCTTTTTAAGAAGGGGGACCGGAGGGTGTGCTCCAACTATAGGGGGATCACACTCCTCAGTCTCCCTGGTAAGGTCTATTCGGGGGTGCTGGAGAGGAGGGTCCGTCGGATAGTCGAATCTCGGATTCAGGAGGAGCAGTGTGGTTTTCGTCCAGGCCGTGGAACTGTGGACCAGCTCTACACCCTCTGCAGGATCCTTGAGGGTGCATGGGGCCCAACCAGTCCACATGTGTTTTGTGGACTTGGAGAAGGCATTCGACCGTGTCCCTCGGGGAGTCCTGTGGGGGGTTCTCCGGGAGTACGGGGTATCGGACCCCCTGATAAGGGCTGTCCGTTCCCTGTATGACCGGTGTCAGAGCTTGGTCCACATTGCCGGTAATAAGTCGGACTTGTTTCCAGTGAGGGTTGGACTCCGCCAGGGCTGCCCTTTGTCACCGATCCTGTTCATAATCTTTATGGACAGGATTTCTAGGCGCAGCCAGGGTGTTGAGGGGGTCCGGTTTGGTGACCTCAGGATTGGGTCACTGCTTTTTGCAGATGATGTGGTCCTGTTGGCTTCATCAGACCGTGACCTCCAACTCTCACTGGATCGGTTCGCAGCCGAGTGTGAAGCGGCCGGGATGAGAATCAGCACCTCCAAATCCAAGTCCATGGTCCTCAACCGGAAAAGGGTGGAGTGCACTCTTCGGGTCGGGGATGAGATTCTGCCCCAAGTGGAGGAGTTCAAGTACCTCGGGGTCTTGTTCACAGTGAGGGAAGGATGGAGCGGGAGATCGACAGGCGGATCGGTGCGGCGTCTGCAGTAATGCGGACTCTGCACAGATCCGTCGTGGTGAAGAGAGAGCTGAGCCGAAAGGCAAAGCTCTGGATTTACCAGTCGGTCTTGGTTCCTACCCTCACCTCTGGTCATGAGCTTTGGGTCGTGACCCAAAGAACAAGATGGCGGGTACAAGCGGCTGAAATGAGCTTCCTCCGTAGGCTGGCTGGGCTCTCCCTTAGAGATAGGGTGAGAAGCTCAGTTATCCGGGAGGAGCTCGGAGTAGACCCGCTGCTCCTCCACGTTGAGAGGAGCCAGATGAGGACGCCTCCCTGGTGAGGTGTTCAGGACCCGTCCCACCGGTAGGAGACCCAGGACACGCTGGAGAGACTACGTCTCTCGGCTGGCCTGGGAACGCCTCGGGATCCCCCGGGAAGAGCTGGACGAAGTGGCTGGGGAGAGGGAAGTCTGGGCTTCCTGCTCAGGCTGCTGCCCCCGCGACCCCACCAGGGTAAGCGGAAGAGGACGGACGGATGGATGTTTGAAAAATAATGACAATATTTAAAATGTCTGTTATCCTTGATTCAAGGGAGGAAGGAAGGAAGGAAGGATGGAAGGAAGGAAGGAAGGAAGGAAGGAAGGAAGGAAGGGTTAAAATATGTGTTTTGAGCTTATTGAATAAAAAGATGAAAAGAACAAAGTTAAAAATAGTTTGAATTTATTTTGGTGAAAAAGTAAAAAGTGTAAAAAGTGAAATAAAAAAGAGTGAAATGTAAAAGATAAAAACTTTATTAATAAAACAAGTTTCTGTACAAACAGTGACGTGATTGAAACAGTAACACTAACATAAGGTGCTTCTTAGTTTAACACTGACGTCTAGAAAGCTCAGATCAGCTGGGGGGGGGGGGGGGGCGGGGTTTAGCTCAGATCAGCTGATGTTAAACTTTGTCCTCTCTGAGCCTCCGTACCCATCAGAGCCGCTTCAGTTTGTTCTGGGTCATCTGAACCAGCAGCTCCGAGTATTTCTCCAGCAGAGACGCCGTCCTGTCGTCCTGCAGGTCACCAGAGGGGGCGCCGCTGCCCCCCCGCAACACCGTCCTGTCGTCCTGCAGGTCACCAGAGGGGGCGCCGCTGCCCCCCCGCAGCACCGTCCTGTCGTCCTGCAGGTCACCAGAGGGGGCGCCGCTGCCCCCCCGCAGCACCGCCTGCAGCTCCAGGTGAACTACATCAAGCGCCTCCTGCAGCACCGACGCCATCTGCTGCCGCTCGCCAGACGCCTCGCACAGCTGAGCGGGAAAGAAAAACTCATGATGGTTAAATATTAACAAGAACATGTCCTCAGGTCAAGGAAGGAAGGAGGGAGGAAAAGAGGAAGGAGAGAAGGAAGGAAGGAAGGAAAGGAGGAAGGAGGGAGGGAGGAGGAAGGAAGGAAAGGAGTAAGGGAGGGAGGGAGAAAGGAAGGAAGGAAGGAAGGAGGGAGACACTTTTTATGAACAGTCTCATTTTACTTGCGTATGTTTCAGAGTTCAGTCATGTGACTGATGACATCATCAGACTCACCTGTGTGTACAGGTGGACGGCGTGTCTCACTGTCTGTTTCAGCTCGTTGGCGACCTGCTGACACTGCAGCACGCTGATGACCTCACTGTCACCGTCACCTAGCAACAGACACAGAGCATGATTAGCGCGTCCTGCAGGCGGCGCCGCAGAGCTACACCCAGAGTCAGCGTCTGGCTCACCTGGATCAGCTGGCCTGCTGATGAGGTCACAGCTGATGATGTCACAGGAAGTGGGTGTGGCCGTGGGGGTGATGGAGGGGGTGGGGCTGAGGGTCAAGGTTTGGTTCTGATTGGTCGGCGTTTCCTCAGCGCTGGGTGACCTCTCCTCAGTGGGCGTGGCCAGCGGGCTCCCAGCAGTCTCAGCTACCTGCAGAGAGACGCTGACGACACAAACAAACATTAATAAACTATTTTAACTTCATGTTATTCATTATTTATATAAATATATATATACACGTTATTATTGTGACGATTCTCCTCTGAGAATCATCACCTTATCATGTGGGGGTTGGGGGGGGGGGGGGTGACCCTGGGAGGGGTAGGGTCTCTAAAGGCAGACTGGTCCCAGGTGAGGTTCCAGACTAAGAACGATTCCAATGAAGCTGCAAGTTAAGAGAGGTGAGTCCCTCGCTTGGAGCCAGGCCTGGGAGGGGGCTCAGCAGGCACAGCCTGAACAAACAACCTGAACACCTGCAGGGATAAAGTCTGGGGTCGGTTGGGCAGAGGGTGTGGGCATGCTGATCCTCGGAGTCATAAACTAGTTTTAGGGACGTAGAACGTCACCTTTCTGGTGGAGAAGGAGCCGCAGCAGTGTTGGAGTTCTCCCCGCAGAACAAGAGGAGGCGCCTCCTTGTGACTTGGTGTTTTTGGGAGGAAGACTCTAACTGGTGTCTGTGTGTCTGCAGTGAATGGCCCACTGAGTCCATAGTCCTGCTGGGGGACCTCAACGCCCACATGGGCCATGGTGGAGAAACCTGTAGGGGGGCGACTGGGGGGATTCACCCTGAGATGCTTAAGGCTCTGCTGGGGGTGCAGCTGGGGAGAGGAGAGAGTTCAGTTTGGGGACCTCAGAATCACCTCTCTGCTTTTTGTGGTTGATGTTGTTCTGTTGGACTCTACAGGTGAAGTCCTCCAACAGGCTCTGGGACGGTTTTACAGCTGAATTTGAAGCGGTCGGGATGAGAGTCAACACCTCCACATCTGAGACCATGGTGCTCTGCTGGAACAAGGTGTACTGCCCCCTCAGGGTTGGGGGGG